>NW_020620381.1:1245705-1845705 GCF_003573695.1 Papaver somniferum
TTCGAACCATTGTAATGCTTCTCCAGTTAAGCTGGCTGGGAAATATTTACACAATATTGTATCATTCCCTTGCCACTGCAATAAAGATCGGCTATAAGCCTAAATATGTTGTATTGCGCACGTGGTGCCATCAAAAATATGGGTAAACGTGGGTAAAGTACACTTGGGTGGTATTATTGCAATTTGTATGTGTCTTGCGAAAGGTGTTTTCCCAGCTTCCTCTACTGCTTCTTATAACTGTCTTCTTCCACCATTTTTTCGCACATACATCATTTCTCGTAACTCTGCCATTTCTTTAAGAATTTTCTCACTCATAGATTGATCTAAATCGTATTGCATAGGCCTTTTTAGTCTCACTTGTCGCAATCTATTCTCATGATTATTCTGTCGCACATCTTCTTGTATCTCTCACTCTCTTCGGTCTCCTCTCTTCTTCGTCTACGCCTTTCTCTTTCATCTCTTTCTAATTCACGGAGTTAATTAATTCTTTCCTCTTCTTCTTCGCGTGCATATTGATCTCTTAACATTTCTCTACCATGCAATAAGATTCTTCCTTGTTCTGGATCATACTCCTCATCATTATCTCTCTCATGACGTGTGCGACGGTGTTCTCCAGCATTTTGATATCCGTCAATCCTTTGACCTTCTTGTCTACGATGATGTTCTCGTGGCTGCTCATATCGATCATATCCCAATTGCAAGTTGTCACCTAAATTTCGTTCCCTTCGAGAATTTCCTTGATTAGATTGACTTTGTCTTGATAAACTTCTACTGGTTCTTGATCTTGATCTTGTGCGTGTTGCACTTTTGGATCTCTGATTTTGCAGTCTAAGATTCTCTTCTCTCAGATTAACATTTTGTCGTATCAAATTCGCACGTATTTCATCTTCTCTTTGTCTTTCTGTCATCAATCTTTTCCTCAATTATGCAGTTGTCATATTTCCTTCATCTCCTTCTATCATTCCCGTTCTTGCAGTTCTTTGGTCTTCTTCTTCAGTAGAATCAGTTTTTGAAGTATGCATGCTTACTCTATCATGATCGATAGGATTGTTCTGTTCTTGTATATGTTGAGTTCCAATTGGATCTTTGTTTCTTTGAATATTTCTTTCTTCCATTTCTGGTTGATCTGGAATTTCACCTCTTCTTCTCTCAGCAATTCTTGTACTCCTTCTCATTGTCGTTTGTTCGATAGTTGATCCAATTCTCACCATCACTCCTTCTTTTTGGGATTGAATTTCTAAACAAATTCACCAACAGGATTTATCACTCCGAGCTGTTTTCTAGCGCCAAATGTAGTTGCAGGAAATCGTACAACCACACAAATATGAAGATCCTTTGGTAATCAATCGATCTCAAAGTAAATCATTTCTTTATTTATCAAAATCATAAGAATGAATTACAAGATAATAAAGATTCTAAGTTTTCTCTCCCTCTCTACAATCTTTCTCTCTCTTAATTTATTGACCAAGGATCCTAAAAAGAGCTCTCCCTCTCACAAGGCCAATCTACCCTTTATATAGGGTATTACATAGTGGATGACAGCTAAGATATCCCCTTATTTCGGAATGACCGTGTGCTATTATCGCACACTTATACCTGCCTATATCGCAGATCTTCCATACTTCGCACAGATCCTCACATTTTACTCGTGATTATGCTGACTTCATCTGATACATCATCTTGACTTAACTGTTCGCGATCATATTCGCTCTCTCGTCATATCTTCTTTTCTTCGCATAACTTGTATGTGCGATACTTTATTCCTACATTTGCCTTGGTAGAATTCCAGGAAGAACAACAACTGATATCAAAAACTACTACAACACTCACTTACCGAAGAAAACTACCGAAGAAAACTAGTTCTTCTGAACATGATGTCGAGGGAAACAATCAAATCAGCATCACCAAGAAAATCAGTCATGATGATAATGTCGTACGTAATGATCTGGAGGATGTAGCTCGTACACACCCTTGTCCCAACACTAGTCCTACTACTAGTATGAAAAAAGTTATAAAGCCTGTAGCTAATACTTGTCCTAAGAAAAAGAAGCAGAAGATAGTGATGATGACTACTATTAATAGTAGCACTACCAGAGATGATAATAATGCATTAATTGGTATTGGAAACAGTACAGGCTTTAATATTAAAGCCTGATGAGAATAACTTCTATTGCGGATGAGAATAACTTCTATTGCTGGGATGACTTGTATCTTGATCACTTGATGATAATCTTTACGATGTATTAGCCGATCGACTTATATCGAATTTAATCATCCAGTGATTTTATCATAGCGGGAGAGAAAGTAATAAATAGTTTATGCACGTTGCCGAATAAATTCGGACTGACAAGTTCAGAGGCTAGTCCGGTGGAGTGGGGGAGGCCCATGCCTATGCATCACATTATTTAATTAGGTGAGTTTTTTGGTTGCCATTGAACTATTTAGTCGTACTGTTGTAATAAGTTTAATTGTCCTGTAATGCAACAATAACAAAAGAAATTAGTTGATCTCTCAGAATGGCCCGAGTTTTCTAAGTTAAAACTATGTGAACGCGTTGATTTTCAAAACAATGAACTTTTGAAAAATTAATAGCGTAGTAGTGCATCAGCAGTTAGCTAGGAAGCTAACCAGTCGGTTGAATTAGACCACTCAGAATTTATACAATCGTTCGTGCAATTCTTGCAAGAGCATCAGGCGACTTGATTGTTACAGACTCGATCGGGTAATATTTGCACTAAACAAAGTGGCAAGTAGAGTGAATAGAAAACACATATTTACTTTGCCAGAGAGGATGGAAGATAGGCTTGGTAATAGCTTCACAACTTGTAACGTTAATTAGCCAGTGACAAACGACAAATGCATTACTATTTGTGTACTGCTAGGTAATTAAATACGTACGACTGAGTACGTAGTACGTAGTAATGGATCCATCCATATCTTTATGCGTATGTCTTATAATCAATTAGGTGCTAGCTAACGATAACAACAACTGATTTCATCAGGCCTAGTCTTTTTTCTTTTGATTTCCTTCTTTATCCTCTAGTTGGTGGTTGAAACATTTTGTATCCCCCTTCTATTCATATATATTCTTCTCTGCGCAATCAAAACTAGATGTAAAAGAAAAAAAACCTATCAATATGCATCGTCCAAATATGGAGCTCCGTCCTCCTTCAGTCGAAACATCATCATTTTATTTTAATCGACAAAGGTTAAGTATATTGAGAAGGCCTAAATGAACTAACCATACACAGAGTTACAAGACAACATCCCATAGAAAAAACTCCACCCAACCAACATTCAAGCACAGAATAAAGAGGGCTATATATTATGAGAAAAACATCCCATGTTCTAATAATATACAAGTCTAAACAAGATCTTTTCATTACTTCATCAATCTCGCACTGCAAAGCCCTTCACCTTTCAAAACATTATCATTATCAAGCTAACTGTGAAGAAAGGAGCGCTTGGTCATGACAAGATGAAGATCACTGCTTAAGGAGTGTATAGAAAAGTACGGTGTAGGGAAATGGTATCAAGTTGATCCAACAGCAGATATAAAATGTATTCAATACTACCAAATGAAAATTACTTATTTCAAGAGTTTTATAGTTCTGAAAATATATTTTACAACATGTTTTAGTTCCATGGTTTTATGGGCGACAACCAAATGGACACATGCGTACGTGCATTTCGCAATTAAGTATATATTTTCCAGGCCTGATCGAATCAATGTCAAAAGAGATAGACTGGGATGGTTGAACTATCTACAACAAGAGGAGAGTTCGTACCAGAGTACCAGAGCAAGTAGATCTCATGATCAGGACACATAAGCGTCTCCGTAACAGGTAAGTATACGAATGTTAGCTCATAACAAGCGACATAATCTATTAATTTATTTATTTTGTGGGGCTATGTATGCTGTAAAAGGTGCTAGGCGAGCCGAAGCACCAAACCCCTCGCCTAGCCTCACCTAGCGCTTAAGCGATCCGTAGGCATCAAAGTCGCCAAAAGAAAAAGATGGTTATGTTGCCTCAGCTTAGAGCCTTTTTTTGCTAGGCACTCGCCCTACGTTTAGTGCGCCCTTGGCGCTCCCCTTTTACAACCGAGGTGATGGGTAACTATTATGTGGAAAAACATAGTATAAATATTATTATTTCCGGCAAAGGGTAGCCTATTAGAGCCTACCCACGATTACATTATTGAGCATTTTTGCGTCAACAGAATCAGATGGAGGCATGGTAGATGACAATGTTGTAAGAACAAGAGCATCCGCCATATTTCATTTTAACACTTAGTAGTCCTTGACCCATGGTTTTTTCCTTGACCCATACTGTGCTATGCACGAAAATTTGCATCAATCCAGGGACTAAGATCTTAACTTGTTATCTTAATTGGTTATCACACAAGGGATTGCATATAACTAATTTTATTAGTTATTTTTTTTACAAGGAGCAAAGAAGCAGAGGAATATCTAAAAAAATATAGAAAAAAAAACATTTGATTAAAAAAACATCCCATGTTCTAATAATATACATCTTAAGGTTTATTAAAGAAATATTTTATTTCTTTGGAAATTATGTTTTTTTGTCTTATTCTATTAGAAATTGGTTTTTCTTGCACTAAAAACAATAATTTTTGTTTCCAATGCAAAAAATTACTGTTTTCAATGCAATAAAACAAACAAATCTTGTTTCGAATGCAAGAAATTGTTGTTTTAATAAACTTTAACATGTATACGGGTATACAAGTTAACAAGACTCAAAATTTAAAAATAAAAAACCCAAACTGTAAAAAAGAAACAATAACATTGAAAAAAGTGTAGAAACAAAGCGAGCCATGCGGCATTCTTCTTGCATATGAGTTTCTTTTGCTCTCCAATTCCCTTAGAGCAGAAGTTGGCAGAGTATTGGGATTTTGAGGGAGTACCTCTTTATATTCCTTTTTTTCTTTTTTTCCTACATTTTTTTTTCCTTGGTAAAGGGTAGGTCCTCCGAAATTCCAATAAATGAGATGCACATTCTAGACTCTTTGGCATAGCCAACACGTCAATCATACGTTTGATGCAGTTATTTAAAAACTTTATACTTTTCTACATGCACAATAAGACGATAATTATAAGATGGGGTCCCATGTCAATCAGGAAATAGCAAAAAGTTGAACGTCGATTGATAAATGGACCAAATATATGTAGTGTACTTATCACATCATTTTGGCCCATAAATCAATATTGTAACATACTGCCCGTTCTATTCATAAATTTCCAGATGTATAAATATTCGGTCCCTCATGGAGTTGTATGATGTCCCCCAAGAAGGGAGCGAAATCGTTGTATCCAGTACAGGGGAACTTCTTAGAATTTTTTAGAATATAGATTTTATTGGCTAAAATTATGTGGTAAGTACACTATATATATATATAATGGTCCCTTTATGAATCGACGTTTAACTATTTGTTTGTTTTCTGATTGACCAGCAGTGGTCCTCAACTTATAGTTACAGAGTCGTTTTATTGTGCACATAGAAAAGTACGAGGTAATTGGGAAATCACACGGTGAATCCTCACATATACCTATTATCAAATATTACTCTTATATAGCTGAATTGGTTAGACATTCCGTGGTTGTATTTAGAAATTCCGTATTCCGATTCCATCGTTATGGAGGTAGAGGGAATTTTCTCACACTCTTTTTGCGATTCCATCGTTATGGAGGTGGACGGAACTTGCTCACTCTCTTTTTGCCTCGCTACGTGGAGTTGTAGTAGCTATCATAGCTATTCTAAGAGCAATGACTATGGACTTGTAGTAGCTATCATAGCTATTCTAAGAGCAATGACTATGGACTTGTAGTAGCTATCATAGCTATTCTAAGTCTCGTTTATTATCATAGCTATTCTAAGCAACAAGAGATAAGCAAGCTTCAATTGTAGAGAAGATCGTCAATGGGAGTTGGACTTGTAATTTCAAGAGGAGATTGAATGCAAATGAGTCTCTTGAATGTGACTTGTTATGTCGGGACGTTCCAGTTCCTACGCTGGAAGATGGTGAAGATGAGGTAAGCATTTTAGAGAATTTTAGCATTAACAGGTGCTATGAGTTTTTGTCGGGAGTGCAAGAACCATGCCATTTTGAAAGACATCTTTGGAAGCATTCTATCCCAACAAGGTAAGCTTTATTTTTTGGGCTTCCTTCCACGACTCTCTTCCTACCAGAGATATGCTTTCTCATAGAGCTATGCAAGTAGAAAGTGCTTTGTGTGTTTTATGTGGCACGGAAGAAGAAACAACAAATCACATGTTTATGCATTTCTCCTTTTCCTTGTTGGTTGGGGACTATTTCATTAAAGCTTTCAAGATTTCATGGACAATGCCGAGAACGCTTTTAGAATTGTTTGATGCTTGGGATATGAACATCTTGCATGGAAAAGGTAAAGGTATTTGGAAAATTATTCAATATAAAATTTGCTGGATTTTGTGGAAGGAAAGAAATGAGATGGTCTTTGGTGGTTGTAGGAAAGACACTAATGAGATCAGTGATCTAGTTAAACAATTAGTTGTTCTTTGGTCTTTTGAAATCGATACTTTCAAATTTGTTCCCCCTATTCTCATTTGGAGCAATTGGAAAGCACTCATGAATAAGTGATTAGCTTTGTGTATTTCATTTTCTTTTTAATATAACATTTTCTTCCAAAAAATCTTGTTTATTTAATTGAGCAAGGGTTCATGAATCTTTTAAACAATTTAAGTTTGCGAATTTCGTAATGATTGCACGGTTATTCAACGCCAATTACTAGTTTTAATATATAAGAGGGGATTTTTCCACGTCCGTACTCTCTTTTGCCGGTTTTTTACTGTCCTTGTTTTAGACGAATGTCTGTTGTATCTTTAATGCTAGCTCAACACTCCGAATGAATTTCATTTTTTTCAAAAAAAAATGACTAAGGAAAGAGTTACACACTATAAGAGCGGTGACCAGGGAAAAGAGTCACCCCTTCGAAAGAAAACCCCAACATTTAACAGGTGATGTTACAAACTGATCCCAATTCACAAAACAACATATCAACAGCTTTTCCTTTCCGACATCGACACGCCTGGAAAGTATCAATTAACTCTAAAAGTGCAACTACCTTGATTGCACCCATGCATGTGTGCATTTAGTATGCTGTCTTTTTTTTCTTTGAAAAGGAAAAAAAAAAGAGCGAACTTAAGATGAGAAAAACATGAGAAGACCAGCTATAGGCCAATCGAAACATAACTGGACTTGGGAAAGCAGCTACATATCAGTTGTTACCGTTAGTTATCGCCTAATTAAATTACTTAAAAGACAAACGCAGAAAGAGATAAAGGGATCGATTACTGACTACTACTAATATCACATGCATGCAGTCCTACGTAAATATCACATGCATGCAGTCCTACGTAATTAATTCATTAGTAGCACTCGAATAGTAATGTCTTAAATTTGATAACTAAAGATTAGACTAAAACACAAATATTGGTTTCTTTCCTGATAGTAGAAGATTAAAACTTCATGTCTATTTATATTTTACTATTACATGAATACAACGAAGAATTTACGTAAAGATGGAAACAAAATATTCACAATGAATACATATAATTCTAGTTTACAAAACTAAAAAGGTTTAGTATCTTCTTAGGTGTCTTCTTTCCATTCCATGTGATATATGACAGCCTGTAGTCTTGAATATGAGATATACAGAATTGATTCTCATTGTTTCAATATCTTTGATAATCTTTTAGTCTTTATTAGGATGAAAAACTCTTTACAGGTTGGAAAGGAAATTACACGTATGTAATTTTCAATACCCCCCTCAAGTTGGAGCGGGGGAAGAGATAGAGACCACGCCCAATTTGCTAACGATTCTTTGATAAGCTTCAGCTCCCAGTGGTTTAGTAAAAATTTCAGCAAGTTGCTGATGGGAAGAAAGAAAAGACGGGATAAGCAGACCAGTTTGATTTTTTCACGAACAAAATGACAGTCGATTTCAATGTGTTTCGTGCGCTCTTGAAAGACTGGGTTATTTGCAATGTGCAATGCAGCTTGATTATCACAGTAGACGGTCATGGGTTTAGAGTGAGGTATCCCAAGATCACGGAGTAGAAACTTGAGCCATTGAAGTTCCGAGGCTAAGGAGGCAAGTGCTCGATATTCAGCCTCAGCAGACGATCTTGAAACAGTATGTTGTTCTTACTTTTCCAGGAGAGTGGACTAGAACCCAACATGGTAAAATATCCAGTAGTAGATCTACGTGTTATTGGGCAACCAGCCCAATCAGAGTCAGTGAAGCCACTAATATGAAGTGAACTAGCAGAAGACAAAAGAAGACCGTGATTGATAGTACCTTTTAGGTAACGTAGAACTCGTGTAGCAGCATCCATGTGAGCTGTATGTGGATTTTTCATAAATTGACTTAAGTAGTTGACAGAGTAGGTGATATCCGGCCGTGTTACAGTTAGATATAGTAAACGACCAATTAAACGGCGATAAACAGATGGGTCGGGAAGAGGAGTGCCGTCTGTGGGAAGAAGTTTTAGATTTTGTTCCATTGGAAAGTTACAAACTTTTCCTCCAAGCAGACCAGCATCATTGAGAATATCTGCGATAAATTTACGTTGGCCAAGAAATAGACCACGTGGAGAGTGAGACACTTCAATACCTAGAAAATATTGTAATCGTCCAAGATCCTTGATGGAAAAATGACGAGCGAGTAATAATTTTAACTGAGAAATTGTCTGATCGTCGTTTCCAGTGATGATTATGTCATCTACATAGACTAGAAGATAAATAATGATTGAATTTCGACGAAAGGTAAACAGTGAGTAGTCTGCGTAAGATTGTTGAAATCCTTCATGAAGCAAAGTATTTGAAAATTTATCAAACCATTGTCTAGAGGCTTGTTTTAGCCCATAAATAGATTTGCGTAAAAGACATACCTTATTTGGATTTTCTTTAGCGAAAGCTGGAGGTAGACGCATATAAATTTCTTCATGTAAATCTCCTTGTAGGAAGGCATTATTGACGCCGAGATGATGAAAAGACCAACGTTGAATGGTAGCAATAGATAGTAAGGCTCTTACAGTAACTAATTTAACAACTGGGGAAAATGTATCATGGTAATCCACCCCTTCGACCTGCGTATACCCTTTGGCAACTAAGCGCGATTTGTGGTGTTGTATAGATCCGTCTGAATTGCGTTTGATTTTATATACCCATTTACATCCAGTAGGTGTCTTGACGGGAGGTAAATCTACGATGTCCCAAGTGCCATTTTCTTGTTGTGCCTTAACTTCTTCAACCATAGATTTGCGCCATACAGGAATTTTCGCAGCCTCCGTATAGGATCGTGGCTCTCTATCGGATAGAACTGTTGTGAGGAATGCCTTGTGAGTAGGAGAAAATTGTTGAAAAGATAAATAGGAGGTTAATGGATATTTTACGGATTTTGGAGATTCATGCGTCAGTAAAGTAGTAGTCTGACAAACATAATCTTTTAAGTGACTTGGGGTTTTACGAGTATGAATAGGTCGTCCCTCATTTTGGGACATAGATGGTGATGGATATATTAATTGGGAATGCGAAGTATCCGTGGATGATATGTCAACTATAGTAGGAGATGGATCAGTTGTAGTATCAATTGGAGGAGGAACATCAACTGTAGTAGGATGATTAAGTGGCAATATGTGTGTACCATCAGAAGATTCAGTGAAATAGTGATCATCTTCATCAAATGAAGCATAGTCAGACAAGGGATTAATATTAACGGAATGAGAAAGTTACGTCGATTGACCATCTGGAGATATGTCACTGTAAGGGAATGTAGTTTCATGGAAATGAACATCACGAGAGACATAAATTTTCTTGGTAGCCAAATCATATAGTCTGTATCCTTTTTGTCCATGTGTATAACCCAAAAAAATTGCAGGATATGAACGATTATCAAATTTGTGAGATGGTTTGGTGTTGCGTCCAAAACAGAGACAACCAAATGTTTTTAGAATTGAATAGTCTGGTTGACCACCCAGGAGCATTTCGTAGGGGGATTTGTAGCCCAAAGTAGGAGTAGGCATCTTATTTATTAAATAAGTAGCATGCATTATGCATTCACCCCAAAATGATAAAGGTAAATTAGATTGTAAACGTAGTGCACGCGCAACATCCAAAAGATGCCTATGTTTACGTTCAACAATACCATTTTGTTGTGGAATGTGGACACAACTTCTTTGATGGGTAATTCCATGTTGGAAATACCAAGCTTTCATTTCATTAGAAAGAAATTCAGTTCCATTATCGGAGCGAATCGTTTGTAATTGAGGTAAATATATATCTCCAGATCCAGAGCTTATAACAGAGACTCTCTTTTGAAATTGAGTAATAACATGAGCGTAGAAATACTTGAGAAATTTTGATGTTTCTGACTTGGTTTTCATAAGAAAAATCCATGTACAACGTGTGTAACCATCGACTATAGTAAGAAAATAACGATCATTAGAGAGTGAAGCAATATTAAACAGCCCCCAAATATCGCAGTGTATTATTTCAAATGGTTGTTTATTACAACTAGTGCTTAAAGGAAATGAGTTGCGAGTTTGTTTCTCCTGCGGACATACCCCACAAGGTCGACTGCAACTTGAACTAATATAATTAAAAATTTTGACATAAAAACTTAAAGCGCGCTGAAGACGGATGTCCTAATCTCCAGTGCCATAGATCAAACGATGATTGAGTAGTGACTAATGTTTTCGGGGGTGGCCGTAGATAATAGAGACCATTACGGTACTCACCCAGACCAATCAGCTTCTTCCCGGATAGGGCCTGAAATTGACAGTAATTTGATGAGAAAAGTGTTGTAATAGAAGACGACTTGGTGAGTTGACTCACAGATATTAAATTGAATTTGAATGAGGGTACATGATAGACCATTTCTAATATTAAATCTTTGGAGAAAATAATACGTCCAATATGTAATATGGTTGCAAGAGAACCATCAGGAAGCTGGACATTGAAATTCTTAGGTGCTGGTTCGTATGTACTAAAGACAGTAAGATCAAAACATACATGATTCGTCGCACCAGTATCTATAATCCACGAGTGTGATGAAAAAACTAATGATTTGGATGATTTAGAAGTTATATTAAAAATTGATGAAGAAAAATGTAAAGATTTACCTGCTATGTTGAGAACTGGCGCAGTGTTAGCAGGCTCGGAAGAGAGCATTGCCAGGAGCTTAGCGTATTGATCAGCTGTGAGTGCCGGTGCCGGAACAGAGGACGATGCTTCACCAAATGTAGGGGATGCATCAATAAAGGTGGAGCCTTCTTTTTTCTTTGGTGGATAACCATGCAACTTGTAGCATGTTGCACGAGTGTGCCTGACACGGTTACAATGGTCATAGTGAGGCCTAGGCCGCTTGTTAGGACCACTGTTACGATCTTGGAGTCGCTGAACATTGAGTGTCGCAGATTCAACAGTGGGTACAACAAGGGAAGAAATTTCTTGCTGCTTCTCCTCCTGGCGTACAAGAGCATAAATTTTTCCAGTAGATGGACACGGATCCATTAAAAGAATTTGGCTACGTACCATTGAGAAGCAATCGTGGAGACCCTGTAAAAATTCAAAAGCACGATCCTGATGAAAACGTTCCATCATCTCCTTGCCGTGGCCACAAATGCAAGGTTGGACGGTAATCAGAGAGTTGAGTTCGTCCCAGAGAGTTTTCAGCTTGGTAAAATAGGATGAGACAACCTGACCTTCTTGCTTGAGGGAAGAAATTGAATGCTTCAACTGATAAATCTTTGGAGCGTTTGATTGGGAAAAACGCTCATGGAGATCGGTCCAAATTTCTTTGGCGGTGTCACAGTAAAGGACACTTGAACGAATGTCAGGGACGATGGAGTTGAGCAACCAGCTGCCCACCATGTAATTTGAGCGTTCCCACTTTTTTAGATCCTCTGAGTCTGCTGCAGGTTTGTTTAGAGTCCCATCGATGAATCCGATTTTGTTTTTCGCCCTTAAGTCTAGTGAAAACCCACGCCTCCATATGCCGTAGTTATCAGCAGTTAACAATGGAGTTATTAGAATTGCTGTTGGATTGTCTGAATGATGAAATTCGAATGGGTTGGTGAATGGTGTGATCAAAGAACGACCATTTGAGTTTGAGTTTTCAGAGTTTGATTTGTCAACGGAAGCATCTAATGGATCCGTAACCCTAGGAGATACCATTTTAAATTTGATAACTAAAGATTAGACTAAAACACAAATATTGGTTTCTTCCCTGATAGTGGAAGATTAAAACTTCATGTCTATTTATATTTTACTATTACATGAATACAACGAAGAATTTACGTAAAGATGGAAACAAAATATTCACAATGAATACATATAATCCTAGTTTACATAACTAAAAAGGTTTAGTATCTTCTGAGGTGTCTTCTTTCCATTCCATGTGATATATGACAGCCTGTAGTCTTGAATATGAGATATACGGAATTGATTCTCATTGTTTCAATATCTTTGATAATCTTTTAGTCTTTATTAGGATGAAAAACTCTTTACAGGTTGGAAAGGAAATTACACGTATGTAATTTTCAATAGCTCTGATACCATCTTAAATTTGATAACTAAAGATTAGACTAAAACACAAATATTGGTTTCTTCCCTGATAGTGGAAGATTAAAACTTCATGTCTATTTATATTTTACTATTACATGAATACAACGAAGAATTTACGTAAAGATGGAAACAAAATATTCACAATGAATACATATAATCCTAGTTTACATAACTAAAAAGGTTTAGTATCTTCTTAGGTGTCTTCTTTCCATTCCATGTGATATATGACAGCATGTAGTCTTGAATATGAGATATACGGAATTGATTCTCATTGTTTCAATATCTTTGATAATCTTTTAGTCTTTATTAGGATGAAAAACTCTTTACAGGTTGGAAAGGAAATTACACGTATGTAATTTTCAATAGCTCTGCTACCATCTTAAATTGGATAACTAAAGATTAGACTAAAACACAAATATTGGTTTCTTCCCTGATAGTGGAAGATTAAAACTTCATGTCTATTTATATTTTACTATTACATGAATACAACGAAGAATTTACGTAAAGATGGAAACAAAATATTCACAATGAATACATATAATCCTAGTTTACATAACTAAAAAGGTTTAGTATCTTCTTAGGTGTCATCTTTCTATTCCATGTGATATATGACAGCCTGTAATCTTGAATATGAGATATACGGAATTGATTCTCATTGTTTCAATATCTTTGATAATCTTTTAGTCTTTATTAGGATGAAAAACTCTTTACATGTTGGAAAGAAAATTACACGTATGTAATTTTCAATATAATGTATTTGTCGGTTGTCACTGGCGTCACTTTCTAATCATCTATGCAAGTTGTGAAGAAAATATAGAGAATAAAAGAGTCTACTAAATAATGCAATTTTAGAACGGGAGAGTGGAACTTGTGCCATCTTCAAGTTTTCTTAAAGAGAAAGCGATAGAACTACTAAGTGGTTGCTGTTGGGGGTTACCGACCAAAGCTTTCAAAGGATTATTTTCTGATACTATATTTCTTTTTGCTCGGTAAATAGAGATTATACTAAGAAGAGAGGCACAAAATACAATTTCAAACAGCAGGAAGCCACCAAGCATATGGGATCGAAAACAAAACGGAAAGAAAACCCAAAACAAGACAACTGGGAGGTTCCGACAGCAAGTTCTTCCAATTAGTAATCACATCATGAAACTGCAAAGGAATCCAAAGTAGGAGATACATCAGGCCAATGTAAGGTACTAATCTTTGAGTCAGCAATAACAGCATCAATTGATCTCTTCTTTCCCGTGAAACATCTAGCATTCCTCTCAAATCCGCACATTCCAGCAAATATTAGTTGGATTCTCCTCCACACCTCACAAGTAGAAGTAAAGGAGGGGATTATTTTTCTACGATCTCGTGATTCTCGTCATAAACCCGGGGAGCCAAATATACAACATGTAATTTGTAGTTGTTGTTTACAGCTAGGCTTTTCTGTCTTTTGCTTGTAAACTTTTCGATTCGTTGTACTATTGTGCCTCCTTGGCACTGCGTTATCAATATTTAACCATCTTAAAAAAGAAAGAAGTGGTTGTTGTTGGTTACTGTTTTCTGCTGCATATTCGCAGCAACAGCAACTCTTCCTTCGATATCTTTTTGTAACAAAGACAATTAATTGCAACAGCGGTGAGTAACCTGGTCCCCTACATACGGAACAAGTGGGTGGCACCATGCCACCATATTTTTTGTTTAAAGCAACCCCTTACAGAGCTTCTACTATTTAATATTTTAGTGTTGGTTGGTAAAATAATCCTGAAGAATCAAGGGAGGCAAAGGTATATATAGTACTAGTTAATATTCTTTTGATCGTTGGTTACTAAAATTATCCTAAAATAATTTGCTTGCTTGAAGGGAGGCAAAGGCGTAAATTAGTAGTTCAATTAACTAACATGGTTGATGAGGATATGAAGGGTCTTAATCTTGATTTAATCATCTACAGTGGGAGTTATTTTTTTTGTTCATATAAACTAATTGTTGTGCCTGTTTTTCCAGGAGCTTTTGGGTTTTGTCCGGGATTGTTGGGTTTTGTCAAGAGCTTGTTCCTCTTTCTTAAGTTGGTTGTTTGCTATGTAGTTAATTTCGGGCATCTCGGCCGGAATTCCGGCGGAATTTTTGTTTTCGGATCACCACAAAACGAAACACAAGATTTCGCCGAGACGGAAAGGAATCGGAAATTTCGGGCATCTCGGCCGGAATTTCGGGCATCTCGGCCGGAATTCCGGGTATTAAAACATTTCGAGAACAATGGAGCCAATAATCCTGTTTTACAAAATTTACTTCTTTGGAGTTGTACCGAGATTACACCGAGATTTGGAAACGGAATCTCCCCGAAACAACGTTGTACCAGTGTCTCGCTCGAGACCGAGACAAACCGGAATCCGAGATCGACTACATTGGTTGTTTGGTTAGTTTGTAGTTGATGACGTACAACATACACGCTTACTTGTAGAGCAAGTCTGAGCAATTCTTTTCTTAATTTAATTCTTTTCAGAGTTCTATTTTTAGTTAACTTCTCCTTTCTTTATTTAGTTTGTTAAGTCGGCTATCCAATGCCTATTTAAGTTTGAGTCCTGTACCAAGAGAAGATACATTATGTTTATGATTATATGAAGCTTAAGTTTAATCTCTCGTCTTAATTCCTAGTTCTTCATGCAACCTTACTTTATTCAACCTTCTTTCAAAGTCTTTTAATCTTTTCTCATCTCTGCAATATCCTTATTGCATTCTTCTGTTAAAGTTCTTCACTAGTTGGTATCATTCGACAGTAGATTAAATTTTTATCTTTTCTTTGATCCTGTATTCGCTTCCACAAACCTATACAAAAAACAATAAAAAAAAAAAACTCAAAAGCCTACCTTTTTGTCATGGAGGATTCTACTGAGACTAAACTTGATAAGTTATCTTCTGATGTTGAAACTATGCAAAAAACCTTCAACGACAGAATATCTAAATTGGAGGACATGCCTACACAATTATCATCTATTATGGAATTTTTAGGTATCCAACCAAAAGAGACTGTTGAACCTTCTGGTAAGGATATGGAGTCAACTGGTAAACCAGGAGAATCTACATATAAAACAAAGAAACATGAAGTTTATACTACTGGCATACCTGGGTATAACCCAAAGAAACATGAAGTTTATGTTCTCAATCCAGAAAAACATCATCTGATTTTACACGATGACAGTGATGACGAAGACGATAGGGAAGATGATTAACACAAACGCTGGATTGAAGATAGACGTATTCGGTCTGGACATACACCATATGGTTCCTTACCAGAATACAAGTTTAAGGCATACATTCCTACTTTTAATGGAATTTTCAAAATAGAAGAGTTGCTGGATTGGCTTTACGAATTTGAAGCTTTCTTTGAGTTTATGGATATTCCAAATGATACAAAAGCTAAACTAGTGTCTTATAAACTCAAAGGTGGAGCTGCTGCTTGGTGGGAAAGGATTTGTGAAGATAGATTTAACTATCATAAACCTCCAGTACGTACTTGGACACGTATGCGCAAGTTGATAAGGGATAAATTTTTACCTCAGGATTTCAGGCAACAACTCGTTGTTAAGCTGCAGCACTGTCAGCAGGGAGCTCGTTATGTTGAAGAATATGTTGCTGAGTTTTATAACTTAGTTTCTCGTAATCAAATTCAAGAATCTGAGGAACAATTAGTTGGCGTTTCATTGAGGATTTGAATAGATTGATTCAATACAGTATGACTCAGTCTGCTTTTACAATGGTTGAAGCTATTCAACAGGCTATCAAGATTGAGAAACGTCTTTCTCGATCTTCTAAGGCTCCTCAACCTCGTCAACCTCATTACAATAACACCTACTCAGGTCGTAACTACCAAGATTCGTACTATTCTTCTTCTCCAAGTTCTAGTTATCCATAAGAGTATACAACTCCCCCTCCACGGCAACAAAAAACCCCAATCAATTTTACATATTCACAAACCCCTTTACCAAATATTGCACCTCTTCTTCTTGCACCTATTGAGAATACATCTGTTCAGCAAAGTCACTTTAAACCTATACAAATTCGTTTTTCTAATCGTCCTCCACAGCAATTTCCTCCTGTTGTTAAACCAGCAAATCCATATTTTAAGTTTCGAGGGGAAAAATGCAATAGATGCCAACAATCTGGTCATACTTCTACTGAATGTCGTAGATTTAATGGTTTTATTGGAGATTTTACAAACCATGATGAGCCACAAGATAATTAAGATTTGGTGGATGCATACGATTCAGGTGACCCTACTGACATCCGTGGTTCTTATGGTGAAAATTTGATAGGTATTATTCGTCCGCTCTTATTAAGTCAACCCTTTCTTTCTCAAAGACACAATATTTTTCGAGCTAATTGCACCATTGGAGGGAAGGTATGTGATTTAATCATTGATAGTGGCAGTGTTATCGCTGCTCATGTTGTTCACAAACTTGGTTTACCTGTTTATCCACATCCACAACCATACATTGTTGGTTGGGTCAATGGGAATTCTACTCAGCAAATTACTCATCAGTGTGTTGTTCATTTTTCTTTTCCCGGATATGACGATTCAGTGTTGTGCGATGTTATTGATATGTCTGATTCCCATATTTTTCTTGGACGCCCATGGAAATATGATATTCAGGCGGTACATAACTGTTTTGATGACACTTATACTTTTCATCATCAAGGAAAGTTAAAAAGGTTATGTCCTTCACAATCTTATTTTTCTCAGTCAACTTGTAACCGGAAGACTAGCACTTTGGTAGCTACTATTGCTCGCTCTTTGCAGAAGACTCATACTTTGAGTTCTCATGAGGAAACCAAGCCCATGATTGATATTCCAGACAAGGTATAACCGTTATTATCTGGATTTCATACTTTATTTCATGATGAATTGCATGTCACATTACCTCCTTTAAGAGATATTCAACACTGCATTGATTTAATTCCTGGAGCATCACTTCCAAATCAAGCACATTATCATTTGAGATCAAGTGAACATGAAATCTTACAAGGACAGGTTAATGATTTGCTAGCTAAAGTATTGATTAGGCCAAGCAATAGTTCTTGTGCTTGTCCTGCATTCTTAGTACCCAAAAAAGACAATGGTTGGAGAATGTGCATTGACTGTAGAGTTTTGAATAGAATCACTATTCCTTATCGATTTCCTATACCTCGTATTGATGATGTGATTGATTTATTGGCTGGTTCTATCATATTTTCCAAGCTTGATATAAGAAGTGGATATCATCAAATCCGTGTTAGAGAAGGGGATGAATGGAAGACTGCTTGCAAAACACGTGAAGGGTTATATGAGTGGCTTGTCATGCCTTTCGGATTATCTAATTCTCCAAGTACTTTCATGCGCCTTATGAATCAGGTTTTATAACCTTTTCTTGGTCAATTTGTTATTGTTTATTTTGATGACATTTTGATTTTCAGTAGTAGTGAAAAGGAACATCTAATTCATCGGTCCAAGATATTTAAGGTGTTACAAGAAAATACCTTGTTTGTGAATCTGAAAAAGTGTATCTTCATGTCTTCTGAGGTTACTTTTTTGGATATGTAGTCTCTGATAAGGGAATTTGTGTTGATCCTTCAAAGATTAAGGTTATTCGAGATTGGCTTCATTCTATAGACATTTCATTCGAAATTTTAGTTCCATTGCAGCTTCTATAACTGAGTGTCTTAAACATGAGAAGTTTTCTTGGACAGAAGAGGCTGATAAGAGTTTTCATTTTCTAAAGCAAAGGTTATGTTCAGCTCCAGTTTTAGATATGCCTGACTTTTCTAAACCGTTTGAGATAGATTGTGAGGCTTCAATAATTGGCATTGGTGATGTACTCTCCCAAGAAGGCCATCCTGTTTCTTTTCGCAGTGAAAAGAATTCGGAAGCTCAAAAGAAATGGTCTACTTATGAACTCGAATTACTTTCTCTTGTTCAGACTTTGAAACAATGGCATGTTTATTTGGTTCATCGAGAATTTGTCGTCAACACTGAAAACCATGCTTTGAAGTTCTTACTCACTTCTGCGAAGGTTAACATAATGCATGATCGTTGGTTGTCTACTATCAAAAAATATACTTTTTCTGTGAAACATAAGAGTATTAAGACTAATCTAGTTGATGATGCTTTAAGCAGGAGAGCTCATTTTCTTGCTACTACTCGTAATTGTAGTTTTTCTTTTGACTACATTAAATATATCTACGCCGAGGGGAACAATGTGGTTCTTTACATGATAGTGTGGATGATTTTCTCATTCAAGATGGGTTTCTTTTTAAAGGAAATCGTCTCTGCATTTCTCAAGGATCTTTGCGTCTTCATCTTATTAGAGAATTGCACGGTAGTGGACTTGGTGGTCATTTTGGTCATGATAAAACTATTTCTCTTGTTGAAGAAAGATATTTTTGGCCTTCACTCAAGCGCGATGTACAGAAATATGTGATGAAGTGCATGGTTTGTTAGAAATCTAGAGGAAGGATTCAAAATACTGGTTTATACACTCCATTACCAGTACCTGATGCACCTTGGGTCGATGTTAGTATGAATTTTATTTTGGGATTACCTAGAACTGTTAAAGGTAATGATTCAGTCATGGTGGTTGTTGATCGTTACTCGAAAATGACGCATTTTATTGCTTGCAAAAAGTCTATTGATGCTTCTAATGTAGCTTTTTTATTATTTAGAGAGGTAGTTCGTCTACATGGAGTACCAAAATCAATAACCTCTGACGAGATACTAAGTTTTTGAGTTACTTTTGGAAGTTCTTATGGATGTGTCTTGGAACAACATTACAGTTTAGTACTACTTCTCATCCCCAGACCGATGGTCAGACAGAAATAGTCAATAGATCTTTGGGAAATTTAATAAGATCAAAGTGCATGGACAATCACAAACAATGGGATTTACTTTTACCCTATATGGAGTTTGCCTTCAACACGTCTGTGAATCTCAACTGGTAAGACTCCATTTTAAATTGTCTATTCTAAGGTTCCTAATCATGTTTTGGACCTTGTAGTACTTCCTGAACTTCAGAAATCCAATACCAAAGATGATTCTATGGTGGAACAAGCTTCTCAACTTCATCAAGAAGTCAGAAACAACCTTGAGGAATCCAATGCTAAGTATAAGGCTGCTTCTGATAAACACAAACGTCTTAAAGTTTTTAAGGAAGGAGAATTGGTTTTGATTCATTTGAGAAAGGAGAGATTTCCGGTTGGAACTTATAACAAAACCAAGATGCAAAAATATGGTCCTTTTAAGATTTTGAAGCGTATCAATGACAATGCATATGTTATAGATCTGCTTGTTGATTGGAACATTTCCAACGTGTTCAATGTTCAAGAAATTTTCACTTTCTGTGGTGACAATGAAATTTTGTTACTTCCAGTCATCTCAAGGATGAGCTACATTCAAGAAGGGGGGACTGATGCCGTACAACATACACGCTTACTTGCAGAGCAAGCCTGAGCAATTCTTTTCTTAATTTAATTCTTCTTAGAGTTTTATTTTTAGTTAACCTCTTCTTTCTTTATTTAGTTTGTTAAGTCGGCTATCCACTGCCTATTTAAGTTCGAGTCCTGTACCAAGAGAAGATACATTATTTTTATGATTATATGAAGCTTAAGCTTAATATCTGGTCTTAATTCCTAGTTCTTCCTGCAACCTTACTTTATTCAACCTTCTTTCGAAGTCTTTTAATCTTTTCTCATCTCTTCAATATCTTTATTGCATTCTTCTGTTAAAGTTCTGCACTAGTAGCTCTTGAGCTTGTCTTCCTGTTCCTTTTAGGTTTTTAATCTATTTTAAACCTTTTCCGATCAAAAGATAAACATAGTTGATGATATCTTTCTTAAGTTTGAAACTCGTCATATTGTCACTAACCGATCAAAATAATGTACATCTATACATTTGACGTTTAGAGAAAAAGGATGGGTGAAGTGCATTAATCACTATTAAAAAAGATAAACATAGTTGATGATATCTTTCTTAAGTTTGAAACTCGTCATATTGTCACTAACCGATCAAAATAATGTACATCTATACATTTGACGTTTAGAGGAAA
Organism: Papaver somniferum; assembly: GCF_003573695.1. NCBI lineage: Eukaryota > Viridiplantae > Streptophyta > Magnoliopsida > Ranunculales > Papaveraceae > Papaver > Papaver somniferum. The sequence goes on from NW_020620381.1 coordinate 1,266,396, forward strand.
AGGATGGGTGAAGTGCATTAATCACTATTAAACAAGCACCCTTTGAATTGATGCAGTACGAAATCTTAGCAAAGATCGGGTTTCTGACAGCTTCCTGCAAAGCTAATAGGTCTTTGGAATTTCATTAATGAGATCCTCACAAGCATCGCCTCTTATTCTCTAGTCGTCTGCATGATTATTTTCAACAAGTTCCCACAGAGCTTGATATATAAATATAAAAGTCCTCATCTTAATACTCCAAGACTCACAATTATGACCAGAAAAAATAAAAGAAACCAGTGAAGGATTGGAAGATGTTAATAGTTTTATCGCTTGACATGCTGAACACCAAAACAGAATACTCCTCACTCCAATCAACAAAGGCAAACCTTAAACCTTCATTCAACGAAGAAGATTAAAGACCATAGCGGATGAGATATTCAAAACCGAAATAATCTTGTATTAATCGAACCTTAATCTTGTTTTAATCTTCTTCTGATACCAATTTTGTTAATGCCGGCTATCTATCATCAACCATGTTTTAATATAAAGACGTGGCTTCTTAATGTTAGCCACTAATTTACGCCTTTGCTTCTCTTATTCTCACCAACTAACCATAAAAACCATTATAGATAAATACTAGAAGATCTACAAGACAAGAAGTGATTTTGGTAAACAAAAATAGATGGTGCCACTTGGTACCACGGGCCATCGAATTACGTAGGTTGTACCGTTTCAATAAATTTTCTTTGTTATATGAGAGAATGAGACAGAAAAAGAAGAAAAAAAAACGTACATACATGGATGTGGTTACAAAATTTGCACGTAGTTTGGTTGTTGTCGCTGCAATCGTAGTAACCAAATCAGCCATAAAAGTCGACTCTTTCGTTCTCTAACTTTGCACTATAAATAGACTCTTTCGTTCACAACTTATATCTATTATTAGTCTCACTGGCAAATGCATTACTATATTTATGTGCTACTAATTAATTATCTATCAGTGTAATTTTTCTGTTTCTGCGTTTGTCTTTTGATTAAGTGATAACTAAGTAATATGCATCGTCCAAATTTTGAGGTCGGTTCCTCTTCAGGAAAAACATCATCATTATCAAAAATAACTTTGAAGAAAGGAGCTTGGTCTCAAGCTGAAGATGTACTGCTTAGGGAATGTATTGAAAAGTATGGTATCGGAGAATGGTATCAAGTTCCTCGGAGAGCAGGTATACCATTCTATAAGATGTCTGCAAATAAAACTTTCTTGTTTCTAATTCGTTTTGTAGTTCGAAAAGAATATACCAAATATCTCTTATGGGAAAATGATAAATTAAAATATGGAAAATTCCAAGCATCACAACTAAATGCACATACGCGTACATGCGTGCGATCAAATATCTAATTTAATTAATATTTTCCAGGCCTGAATCGATGTCGTAAAAGCTGTAGATTGAGATGGTTGAACTATCTACAACCAAATATCTATAGAGGAGAATTCAAACCTGACGAAGTAGATCTCGTCATCAGGATGCATAAGCTTCTTGGTAACAGGCAAGTATACGATTGTTCGCTCATCATCTGCGCCAAATCATCTATTGATTGTGCGCGGTTACTATTGTTAAAAGAAATATACGAAAGTGCAAATAAAACAGAGGTTAATATCTTATACTGATATCTCATTCAAAGTGGGATATATGCTAGTGGAAGAGTGGAAGCACCATTTAAGTAGTGGAATTATCTCTAGAATACGCTTTCTTGACCATCTAACTAGGTTCCATTCCATTTTTGACGAAGGTTTAGTGTTTTTTCATAATTCCACAATAGTTTGAAGTTTTCACATATTTTCATAAACCTTTTGGCATGCAAATACGCTTATATTCTTTTTTAGAATCAAACGTTTTAATTTTAAGTTTTGGAATAACAATTGATGTTTAAAGGCTTCATATATATTCCTTCCTTGAATTGCATGAAATACTCTAACCTTTTATCTAAAATAATACGGAGGAAGTACGTTCTGGCTTGAAGAAAAAAGAAAATGTTTTCTTGGTTAAAAATGAATAAATAACATTAAGAAACATGAAAAGGTGAAGAAAAAATAAACTAATCAGGCGGGGCTCTTTTGACATCTAAGATTCTCCCTTGTCTATTATATCACTTCGGCTAGAGGCTGAAAAAGTTTTGAGACTGTAAGGTTGTAGTATTTTAAGGCCAAAGTAACTCATTGGTAGGCGTGGTTCTTTCTACCAGTCCTTGCTTTAAGAAGATGCATCCTACATACAGGCCTATGTAATTAGTAAAAATAATTCTTTTTTTATCCCTCAACGGATTCCTTGATACAACCACCAAGTGTCTGACCAACTTACTTCATTTCTTGGGAACTACGTTTACCGATCAGCCGATCAGGTGATTTCCGATCCTTGTACGTACTTTTCTATGTACACAATAAAACCACTTTGTTATAAGTAAGGACCACAAAGTTGTTCAATCAGAAAACAGCATAAAGTTAAAGGTCCTATGATATAAGAGACCACATATATGGTGCACTTATCATATTATTTTGGCCTACCAAATAAAATACTTGTAACACAACGCCTGCTGTTTCCTTAAAAAATATCCAGTAAGTTTCCTATACTGGATGACATTTTCGGTCCCCCTTCCGTGCGGACATCATAGATTGACATTTATGGCATGGCAAGTCTCAACCTCCCATTGTGTTGAATGATGAAATTCTTGTTATTCCTGTACGAGAGTTCTGTCAAGTGTCTCTATCTCTGAATATTAGCGCCATTTTGGCAGGACGTATATTTCAGCCGCTTATAATTAAATTCCTTGTGGTCCTAGCTAGCAAATTCATACCTAAAAATGGAACGGAAGGAGGATTTGTTAATTTTTTTGTTCATGACTAATACCTAAAATATTTAAACATATTCACTTTACTTTATGTTTCGGTGTTTGCCCCAGATGGACATTAATTGCTGGTAGAATTCCAGGAAGAACAGCAAATGATATCAAAAACTACTACAACACTCATTTACTGAAGAAAACTAGTTCCTCTAAACACAATGTTGAGGGAAAAAATCAAATCAGCATCACCAAGAAAATCAGTCATGACGATAATGTCGTACGTGATCATCTGGAGGATCTAGATCAGCATACACACCCTTGTCCCAATACTAGTGCTACTAGTAGCATGACAAAAGTTATAAGGTCGGTACCTAGAACTTTTCCTTCCACATACAAGTGGATTTCAAATGAAGCAACATCAACTGGAATGAATCCTAATAATATTACTACAACTACTACCAATAATAACCGATTAGTAACAAAGAACAATGATCGCGAAGAGATGATAAAAAATACATACTTGTCGGTGGATGATTATCTTTGTCATTTGGAACTAAAAGATGAAGGACAAGTTAATAACATGAATACTAGTTTGTTTGATGAAACCAAAAGCAAAGACATTGAGGTAGGAGATGAAGACCGGGAGAAACAGAAGCAGAAGAAACTGATGACTACCACATACGATAACAATGCATTATTCGGTGATGGAAACAGTACAAGCATTAATCTTGAGGATGGGATGATGATGAAGGGCCATACTAACAAAAGTAACTTCTACTGCTGGGATGACTTTTATCTCCATGATAATCTATGCGATGTCTTAGGTGATTTATATCAAATCTAATCATCAAGTGATTTTCTAATGTTGATCATATTATCGGAGGAATGTAAGAAATAGTTTAGGCATGTTGAGCCATGCATGCCGTCGAAATAATTTGTGATTTCGGCCGGACAAGTTTGCTGGAGTAGGCCATCTGTCCATGGGGGTGGCCAGTGCCTCCGTCACATTATTTAAGTATAGGTGGTTTTTGTGGTTGCTCTTTAATTATTTACTTGTCCTGTCGAGATAAGTTTTTAAGTATAGGTGGTTTTTGTGGTTGCCCTTTAATTATCTACTTATCCTGTCGTAATAAGTTTAATTTGTCCTGTAATGCATTATGTATAACGATAAATAAAGAAAATGACCTGGGTTTTCCACAATCATACGAGCAACCTAAAGATTAAAATCAAACTATAAACTGAAAAAAATTTTGATTTGCTCCATGGTGGAGAATAAAGAGGAAAGATTAAAATTTGGACAAACGGATATTATATGTCGGCACAAGTGAGGCCAATTTTATATGTTCGTCTGGTGATGAATCACCACATGTGTCACAAATGTGTGTGACTTAAGACTTGATATATTGGTTTATATTAAATAGGCGGACTTTATATGTACGGTCCACCATCGTGCGTACACTTAATTTCCGTCCCACCCCAAAGGTTATTATACCAGCGTCCCGTTCCAGAAAAATTCTTAATTTCCGCTCCACCATGTGTATTTTTACTCCAATTTTTTGACCAAAAATAGTCTCTAACCCTGGAAATCTCAACCATATATAACTTTGCTGCGTTCCACTGCGGTTGATTTTCTGACCAGATATAGTTTTGATGCATCTTTTCCTCGTACATTGTGGATGTTCAGGTGAAATATGTTACGTCTGCTAGTTTAAAGACCTTGGTGGGATTAAGAAGCGTTTAGATAATACGGTTGGTGGGAAATTAGAGTTTTATATTGTTATTAGTTTTCGACTATTGATTTGATTGATTAACGGTTGTTAAAGCTTTATTATACCTAGTTTGTTTAAGGTAATAAAACTATCTAAACTCGTTAATTCACAAAAATATCATTACAAAAGAATAAAATTTCGATAAATCTTCGGAAAACTAATGACATATAAGTCATATATTTAAAAAGTCTAATTGGAAAGATAACTTGAATAAACTTAAATAACCTGACTAAATTGAGCCCTATAAAAATTATCCAAGGCCTACGAATTTTGTTCCTACATAGAAAAAAGGGTTATGGGAAAGCGGTGAAAGTATGAAATTACCCTCACTATTAAATTTAATTCTAATCCTAGCTAATAATTCCCAACTTGAGTTTGATTCTCAAGTCATTTTTATTAATGAAAAGCTAAAACCAAGAAAACCCTCTAACCTTTTCATTTCTTTTGAAAACTTAATGCCGCATCAAAAACTAATTAGTGGACATGCCAAATAAGAGACCTCGTAGATCTGATCCGGAAGTTGCACTTAAAAAGAGAAGAAATGAAAAAGAATTATGCACTTGCCTGTTAACCCGTTTCTCTTAATTAAGTTTTACTTCGTTCATACATTATAAAATTAAAAAAGTTCAAAACTAGATTTCCAGTTATAACTGGAATCGGTCGATGTAAATGTCAAAAACGACAATTTGTTGATTAATTGGTCGATATGCATATACATGTCGCCCGATTATTATTGATGTTTTTCGTGATTAAAGAACGTCAAAACAGAATCTGTAGATGGGACATTTACATCAACCGATGACTGTTATTTATTTAGGATTCACTTTGTTGGATAAATTTGTGATGTGATCAAAAATTTGATGTGGGCAGATGGGACGAACAACAATGTGACATCTATACACGATGTTAGCATATCCCAAACCAAACCAAAGTCTTTTTCCAGTAGTAAGTACCAGGTAGACTAGAGATTATCTCATAAATGTATAACATAGTTTTTATGCCGGCCTGTCACGCCTTGCACAACCCACACTACTGTGGGCACATACTTGACGTTATCTGCGCCGCTTTTGTGTTGATTTTTGAGGCCAGGTGAAGAAACACCGTTTTTAATCGGATTACGAATTCTCGACCATTAACTCGGATATTCTCACAACCTGTCCATGTTGCAGACGCTACGGGGGTGTCCCCCCTTCAAAATCTTGCCAATTGCAGCGCTATTGGGGGTTTCCCCCTTGCACACTCAGCATGGTTGCATTTACGTGTTCGCTTATTTGGAGGATAAAGTAAAATTAACAAAAGGAAATAGGAGTCGTTTAGTCTACATATACCGAAGTCCTACCTCGTCCACGCGTATCGCCGCTTTCCATGCTTGTCTGTCGAACGCCTGATCTTGTGATAAGTTCTGGTTTTTCATGTCCCTCTTGATGGATTCGTCCCAAGTTAGCTTCGGACGGCCTCTCTTTTTCATCCTTCCTTCAGGACGCATAATGTAACCTGAACGGACTGGTGCATCAGGTGGTCTTCACCGGAGATGCCCAAACCAGCGCATCCGGTGCTGGGAAAGCATCGCCTCGATTGGTGCTACCATAAGTTTCTTGCGTACGTATTCATTCCTGATCCGATCATACCTCATGTGGTTGCATATCCACCCCAGCATCCGCATCTCGCTACTATTTAGCTTCAAGGTGTCACGGTTATTCATCGCCCAACATTCCGCACCATATAACATCGCCGGGCTAGTCGCCGTCTTGTAAAACTTACCTATAAGCTTTAGCGGAACTTTGCCGTCACAAAGGACCCCAGATGCTAGGCGCCATTTCTCCCATCCAGATTGAGTCTGTTGTCGGATATCCTCCTCGATTCCCCCATCCTTTTGGATAATCGATCCAAGGTAGCGAAAGGAATTTGTTCTTGGTACAAGTTTCCCATATTTTAGAATGTCCCCCGCATCTGTCCCGGAGTCGCTGGAATCACACCTGAGGTACTCAGTTTTAGTACTACTAAGCTTGAAGCCCTTCGATTCCAAGGTATGGCGCCACAATTCCAGCTTTTCGTCTACCTCTTCCTTAGACTCGCCGATAAGTGCGATACCGTTTTCAAAGAGCATACACCAGGGGATCTCACCCTGAATGTCCCTCGTATCCTTGATTAAGCTTATGTTAGCATATCCCTTGGTACCAAAAGCCCTTATCTTTTCCTTTCTTAAATGTTAGCACTGGACTTGATGCTAAGGGTAATATCAGTCTCTGTTTCCTAATCTTGGCCACGGACGGACCCAAAATCGTGATTTTATTTCCTTTTGATCTGGGACAACATTGATGACCAATGGCAAAAGGAATGTAAAAAAAAGAAGAACAATTTTGCACTGATAGATCAGAGGCAGCATGGGCGGAGCCAACCCAATGAAAAGGTATGCGGTTAGACCCAGACCAGTCGACTCCAAAGTCTAATATGGGCCAAATTACAGTTTGAAGTCCATTAACAAGTCTATTTCGGCTTCTTTGCATCTCCTAAAAAAATTGTACCCAAATCAAACTTTACCAGGGGGTTAGTCCACGAGTGAGTTGGAGGGAGTTTAATGTATTTTGAATCTTGGGGATTTTGAGGGAATGTAAGAGAGTATAGGGAGTTTGAGAGAGTTTAGTGTGTTGAGTGTAGGGAGTTTGAGAGACTCTCCCAAAATCTCTACTTTTTTGAGAGATTTGGAGTGAGCCAAAAATACATTATAAACTCCCTAGAACTCCCCAGAACTCCAAAAAAAAACAAATTCCCTATCATTCTAATTTTTACCAATAACAGGGAATTTAAGAGTTTCTTTCAAACTCCCCCACGACTAACGGGGTTTTTTAGGGAGTTTGGGAGACTCTTCTAAACTCTCCCACGACTAACGGGGATTTTGAGAGACTCCCTCGAACTCCCTCACGACTAACGGGAAAAAACACAACTACACCCAACTCCCCCAACTCCCCTGAGGACTAACACCAGAACTAGTCATAAAAACCCAAGGTGACCAAACTTGTGGTACAAAAACCCCATTCAAATGTTGGGATCAATTAAAACTCCATTTTAAATAAAATTGATACAAAAACTCCCAAAATTTTAGAAAATGATACAAAAACCCCAAATTTCAAAATTGGTTTCATCAAAATTCTTTGGGATTTTTGTGTTACTTTTATTTTGATGGGGTTTTTGTGTTACCTTTGTTTTGATGGATTTTTTATGGATGGATAGTGACACCTTTGGGGTTATAACTCCGGACTGTAGTAGCCCTCTCACGGGTTCATGTCCTTAAATTAGGTGCAGAAAAGATTAAGAACTACTATGATCGTAGTACATATCAGAATCACCTTCCAAGAACTAAGAATAAATAGATGGTTCTACGAACAAATACTCGAGCCAGGTTCAGTTTGAACTAGGGTGAAATTATTATACATTTTGTCGTATTTGTTTTTGTCCATGTACAGCATCAAAAATTTCGATTTTGCTTGAGGTTAGAAATGATGTGAGTTAAATGATATTGTCAGTCATTCATGTTAGGCATTCAAGAAATTTATTGTTGATTGCCTGTATATAGTTAGGCATCTACAGATTCCTAGCAGTTGTGCACCCTAACTGTTTGTGAATTTGTCTAAAAGACGCAAATGGCAAGAAAAAATTTCATCCTTTCATCAAGGAAGTAGTATAAGATGGCGCACCTTGCAAATTCATATTTTTCCAACAAGGAAGGTGAGTCCTGTTAGGTTATCGATATGCCAGATATCTTATTAATTATGATTAATTTCTTTGTCTATATATCTTGCCAATAAACTCTCTTGATCAATTCTCATTTGCAGTGAATACCATGATGATTATATCAATCTAGTCTTGCTGCTTCAGGAAAACGGGTCATTCGTGTGAACTATTTCTGCTTTGCGTTACCGTAAAGTTGATGGATGATTCATAAAAAGAGTTTTATCAGGCTTAAGTCTTTTATTGCGCATAAAACGTAACCAGGTATTTCTTTTCTTTTTGACACAGCATAACCATGTATTATTTGCTATTCAATGATGCTATGTTCGTGTTTATTTTATTCGCCACTATATATTGCAGTAGTCGAAATTTGATTGCTATTAGAGAAACAGACCTTAAGGTGTAAAAGACATTCAACATTTACAGAAATCCCATTTCTCTGTGTTACCGAAGATATCTTGAATCGCAACTCTCACAAGAAATACCAGCCTAAGTCACCATTACAGTTACTGTTACTGATTTTTAGATATACAACCTGTTAATCTTGATGCAGCAGTATCAACAGCTCTCCAGTACCTAAACCACCATTTCTCCTTTTTACAAATCAAAACTAAGAATGGACCCCAAAACCCTACAGCCACACCCAAAATAACAAAACCAAATAACAAAACCTTATCTCTTGCACCATTTTCTTCTTCTTCGACATTCACATTCGTATTATCATCAGGTTTGTTGCTGGTAGGACCAACAGGATCACCCTCACAATGCTTTTTGGTAGGAATACCACACAAGAATTCATTACCAAGGAAAGCTAATCCATCCACACCCGGACTTTGGAAGTGAGCATCGTCAGGGATTCTGCCACTCAAGTTATTATATGATAGGTTTATATACCCAAAGGAATCTAGTGATGTGAATTCCATTGGGATCTCTCCTGACAATTCATTGAAACTGACATCCAAGGAATCTAAGCCAGTCATGTTTCCCACACTTCTTGGTATTTTACCATCCAAATGATTGTTCGATAAATTAAGCATTGAAAGCCCTTGTAGTAGACCTATCTCTTCTGGGATATTTCCTTCCAGAATGTTACTTGATAAGTCGATACCTGAAGTGTAATTGTGTAAGCGTTTAAGGTATTGTAACACCCCATCGATCCTTATGCTCAATTGAATATCGGAGATAATCCAACCACCTCCCCAGTCTGCAGTAGAGTAATTAGGCCTACTTGTTAGCATCGTCAAGTTTCCTAACTTGCTTGGAATTGAACCAGAGAGATTGTTCATTGATAAGTCTAATACTTGAAGTTGACCCAAATGGCTGATCTCTTTGGGCATTGATCCGTTGAAGCTGTTTGACCTTAAAGAGAGGATCTTAATTTCTTCGAATGAACCGATGAAAGTAGGTATACGACCATCAAATCTGTTGTTTCCCAAGCTGAGAACCTCCAACTTCTGAAATTGTCGGATGAATTTTGGAAAAATACCTTCGAGAAAGTTATCGTTCAATAGAAGATATGCAATAGGTATTTGTTGAATCTCATTTGGAATGTGTCCAGTGAGATTGTTCATGCCAAGATGTAGAAAAACGAGGGAACTGCAGTTTCCCATACTAGAAGGAATTTTTCCAGTTAAGGTGTTGTTGGAAAGATTTAGAGATCCAATGCTAAAAGGAATTTTTAATCCACCGTTTAAGCAAAAGGATAGAGGAATTGTACCGGATAGCTGATTACTTGATAATGAGGCGTAGCGGGAAGTGGAAAGACGTTTTCCCACTTCGAATGATATTCCTCCACTGAACTGATTATTTGACAGATCGAAAAATATATTTCTTGGAGACGGAAGAGGAAGTGAACCTTGAAGCTTGTTATCGGCTAAATTTAAGTACATGAATGCACTAGGATCAAAATGAAACGCACGTGGCATTGTACCTTGGATGTTGTTTTGCGAGAGATCTAGATACTGCAGATTCTGGTGTTTGAAGAGACAAGATGGGATGGATCCCATAAGATTGTTGTTTGACAAATCCAATGTACTGAGATTAGTGAATTTGCAAAAGAAAGCTGGTATATGCCCTTCCATATTGCAGGATTGCAGCTGCAAACTCTCCAGTTGAAATTTGGATGGAAGCTCGTTTTCATCTATTTCGATGGTTATGTTGTTTGAATTGAGGTTTGATTCCGTTAGGCTTAACTCATTGATCAAAGAGTCCAAGGAGAATATTCCCTCGAAAGAATTAGAACTAACATCTAAATAATTTAGATTGTGCAACTTGGTGATGCAACTAGGTAACATATTGCTTAGTTCATTGGAAGAGAAATCAAGTTTTTGAAGAGAAGTGATATCACAAATTGATTCAGGTACGGGTCCTTGGAATTTGTTTTGAAAGAAGGTTAGATATTGCAAGTTTTTCGTATTGGAGCCAAAAGAAGGAACATAACCAGTTATGTGGTTTTCAGAGAGGTCCAGATACTCCAATTTTGAAAGAGCAGAAATAGTTGTGGGTAAGGATCTCTTAAGGTAGCAATCTGATGCAACCAGACTAAGCAACTCCGGAGCATTTGATATGGAACTTGGAATAGATCCGTTTACACTGACTGAAGAAATCCAAAGTGCTTGGAGTCTTGGAAATTGACGTTCAAACATTACTGAAAGATTTACTTGGAGATAAGTGTTTCCTCTTACATCTAGCCGTTTAATCTGAGGAAGGGTAGGAATTGAGCCTTGCAAATTATAGCAACCAGCTAGTTCAAGAACTGAAAGGGCAGTAAGATTAATAATCTCAGTTGGTATTGAAGAATTGAGGTTATCATTGAAATTCATTTTCAGAGTTGATAGACGCGAAAGATTAAGGAACTCATGGATTGGCAAAATTGGACTAGAAATACCGCTAGCAGATAAGTGAAGTTCTCTGAGATGAGCAAGAAATGATATTGGTTTAGCTCAATTCAGTTTGACAGTTGCCTCAGATAAGTCAACACCACTTAATCTAAGTACCCTCAGATGGACTAACTCTTTAACCCAGTTTAAAGATGACGAGATTAAGGGAAATTCAGAAGTAGTATAAACCAATTCTTGGGAATCAGATGTTTGAACATATCCAGATATATCAAGGTACTGTAGAGATGATAAATTAGCAAATTGTGTTGTTATCAAGCCGGAAAAATTTGAACTGGAGACATCAAGATGAGTAAGATTTTTGAGTTTTGAAAGGTGATATTGGACTTTAGAGTAGTCCAGATCATTGAAACCAAGATCAAGATACTCAAGGTGAATTAGATTGAACAAAGAAGGAGAGATTGTACCTGTAAGTGAAGTATTTGGTGTAGGCTGTGAATAGTCAGAAACCTCAAGGTTGATTTCGCGGTCTATATTTCGGAGATTAATTGAGATGACATGAAATGATTCAGTAGAACATTGAATTCCATGCCAAGCACAACAATTTTGATGGCGGTTGACCTTCCATGACGACAGACGACCAGAAAAGTCTGTTAGAGAGGATTTAAGATGCAAGAGGGCAATTCTTTCATTATCATGGCAGGCATAAGAGAAATTTAGAAGTTGAATGATGCATAGTAATAAGAAAAGGATAAGAGGAATATGAAGATGATGAAATTGTAACTGAATATGTTTGCTGCTGGAGCCTTTCATGGCTAAGTGGATTCGTAAGTGGTCTGTATTTTGTAAAAATGTCTCTATGTTCTTTGTTTTTGTTGTTACAACCTGGTTTATATAGTGATCACAAAGTCGCCATCTGACGTATATGTATAATAATTGAGCAGATTCTCATATGCTGCATTGAATTCTATTTACTGACTTTCCATCATTGATGGTATTTGACGGTGATAAATAATTCCTTTTTATGTATTTGCCCAACTTTATGTGATGAATCTGAATTGGATTTCTTTTTTGGGTGATGACATTGCCATAATCTTGTTTTGTTTATGTTTTCTTTTCAGATGGACTGTCAAAATCTTATTTGGTCAGTACTCTGTCAATTTGGACGCCGCCTAATTTGCTGGATTACAGTATTCTGCAGGCGCATTGCCTGTTCTGCTAGGTATGGCCTTATTTAATATACTCAATTAGTATTTCCTATTGGTGTTAGATTGACTGCGCACAATATTCTGCAGGTGCATTGTTTGTTTAAATTAAGATTCTTTTGAGTTGTTGCTTCTAAATGTTACTTTAGTATAAATGACAAAACTATTTGATGATGGAATCGGAATTCAATATTAAATAAATGAAGAGTTAGTTAACCAGATCTCAGTTGGCACCTGCATTTGTCCTGTTTAAGTTTAGTACCTGGACTAGCTGTTAACTATAGTAAAGAGTTTGAAACTGATTATTTGTTATAATTTGACGTGCTATTTTCCCTGTGTTAGACCCCAAAATAAAGCCGTAGTACCAAAAATATATTGATTGATCAGTTGTTGCATATATGGAAATCCTTGCAACTTTTATTTGTAGTTACTGCACATATGTTTCCTACTGTAAGACAGTCAGTTCAAACTACAGCTCTGATGACTATCAACCAGTATAATTTTCTCTCTTGCACCATTTTCATCATACTCTCTAGTAAATAATGGCTTACTGCAAGATAGCTTAGCGATGCTACTGCACCTTTCTTTTCTTTTCGCCCTCTGGTAGGGACTTAACCCCATCGTAAGCCATTATTTACAAGGAATCTCTTGGATGTGGGCCATGTGGTGCTACTGCTACCTCCTGGTATAAAGCCAAGCCAGCCACCAGCTAACAATAAACCTAACCCGCATGCTTGGTAGCGTACGGGCTTTTATTAGCCCACCTGGAAAGATTTCCTTTTTGTTCTCTCTCATTTTCACCCTCAAATTTATTTGCTTTTCTAGTTTTGAATCCATAAGTGTTGCCCATCTTAGATTAATTATGTAAATTAATCTGATTGATTAATCATGGGTTCTTTTTAGGTTCTTGCTGATTTTCAGTATTTAAAGAGGAAAGATGAACAACCTCTTCTTTTTGAAGCACCATTTATGACCTCAAGTCTACAAAGTGACTGACTATCGTGGCCAGCAGAACGTAAACAAGGTGATTGGCGGTGAACTCTACTTGTGTCTTTAGTTAAACATTACAGTGTAGAATCTAAATTGGTGTTCAGTTATCTCATTGATTTCCTTCTCGTTGATGGTGGTCATTCTTGACCAGTTAGTGTTTGATTAAATGCTCCAGTGAGATGAGGCATGTAATTGTCTTGCTGTATCCATGGACGACTCAAACTTCTGAATAACTATTATAGAATTATCTGATACCAAACATGTTATATTGATTCCATGCTCTCCAAGCTCTCTCATGTTACACATTGATTGTAAAAGTTTGATGTGTAGTATATTGTACGAATGGATGCACACCATGTTTAATTGTCTATCCTCTCAATTTGTTTGAGAAATGTTTCTAACATGTTTAAATCATACACACAAAGGCATAAATTAGAATCTAAATTACTACTCCCTCCGTTTCTGCAAAAATTTTACTATTACTTAGCACTTAGCATCCAAATAAAGTAGTAATATTGTATTATCTATTTTTATTCATACATTCTGCTATTGACACTGCAACCTTATGAACAATTCCATTACGGAAACCACCATGTCTCTTGTAATCTGAAACACAGATTGACTGCTAATGTAATCTGGACTATAGATCTGATGAGTATAAACCAGTTGTATTCTTGACAGCCTTTCTTGTTCACTATTTTTTGTTCTTTGTACCTGCAGGTTGATCACTTCCGTCGTCCACTCTGCGGATGATGCTTCTACAGAGGCGAATTAGTAAATTAAGTCGTAATCAAGCCTGAATCAGGCTTAGTACGATATGAGATTTGCAAACTGATGTAGAGTTCATCCAGAGATAGCGTGGTACATTGTAAGTTTTCCTTTCTTAAACTTAATTTTCATTCTGTAATTTTTTACTGGAAAATTGCTTAAACAAACACATCTAGGATATAATGATTAATGTTAACATACTTTAATGGTTGGGAAGATAAAGTTCTTAAGAATGAATCATGAATGGTTAAACAAACCACTGCGATAGAATTTAAAAGAAAAAACAAAGCGATGCAAGAAAGTTTCTGGATTTTATTAGCTAGTTTCCATCAGTTTTGTCATTAAAATCCATTTATTCTAGCTACAATAGAGCCAATAAAATTTCCAGTACCTAAACCACCATTTCTCTTTCCTTAAAAGCATAATAAAGAAAGGAGACCAAAATCCAAGTATAAACCCCAAAGAAACAACACCATAAAGCACCAATTTCTCTTTTGCATCACCTTGATCATCATCTTCTAGGTAATTACTCCCACACCAGCAAGTGTTTTCTGTTGGTGGAGAATCACACAATAAATCATTCCCTTGATAAGCTGAACCATCATAATTCAATGTATCAAAATGAGGTTCACTTAGGATCCTGCCACACAATTTATTGTAAGATAAGTTCAAATACCCAAGAGTGTAGATTAATGCCAGAGACTTGGGGATGTTTCCAGACAATTTGTTTGAACTGAGATCCAGTGATTCTAAAATGTCCATGTTTCGAACACTTTGAGGGATCACACCGGATAAGTGATTGTTCGATAGATTAAGGAAATAAAGCCCTTACATTTAACTCTTTACATTTAACTCTTTTGTGATTATTGTTGTTTTTTTTTACAAGAGTTTATGTTTAACAAATTCATATTGTTTGATTGTGTATTACATGCATTGTTTAGTTTTAAATTCCAAAAGTTGTGTTGATTCTTTTAATCTTTCCATTTCTAGGAAAGGAATTGTAATGCTTTGTTTGTGTTTATGAATGTTTGAGAAATAAGAACTCTCATCTATGGTATATAGGATACTGCTCCTTCATTTAATTTATACCTACTTACTTTCAGCTTTTATGCTTATGAGGTGTGGAATTTGGCACGCAATATTACTATTAGGTGTGGAATTTGGCACTCACAGAGATGTCAGGTCAGCTAACGTACTTCTAGACAATGATTACAAAGCGAAAGTAGCAGATTTTGGTGGTTCGAGGTTCAACCCTACAGATGAGGCTCAGTTAAGCACAGTAGTTAAAGGTACATTTGGGTACTTAGATCCCGAATACATGCAATCAAGCCAATTAACAGATAAAAGCGATGTTTACAGCTTCGGCGTTCTTCTTCTGGAGTTGCTAACCGGTAAAACTGTATTTTTTCCACACAGATCCGAAGAGGATAGAAATCTGGCAAGTTATTTCCTTTCTTCAGTGAAAACCAACAGATTGTTTGTGATTATTGACGATAGATTGGTACTAAATGATAATGAAAGAGTCAGTAGTGTGCATGGGCACCAACAGATCCAAGAAATGGCTGAACTAGCACAAAAGTGCTTACGGATGAAGGGAGAAAATAGACCTTCAATGAAAGAAGTTGCAATAGTGCTGCACGGATTGACAAGGGTGTCGTCTAAACACCCTTGGGTCTTGGATGATGATGAGGATATACCGAATACAACAAGCACAGAAGAATGCATGCTCTTGTTAGATGCAGCTGAATTATTATCTTACACAGACAGCATACAAACAATGGGTGATACCAGTAAAGGAATATCATCCCTGCAAACTGAGGGCCGTTAATATATATGAAATGTAATTTACTATTGAACTACTTCAGCTAATTTACTAACATGTCCTCACCATTTGCAAAACCTTTGACCATACATTTGGGTTTTTGTTTTTTTACAAGTCAAAATGACCATACATTTGGGAAATCAAGACGTTTAAACGTGGAAATACCAACACGCTGACCAGGCATCTTACATCTTAAGTTCTCTACGGTGAGTCAAATGTTGTTGGGCTCACAAAATTAGAGCCTGAAGTACAAAACTTAACCCATTTTGAACTTGCATTTTATGAGTGATTGAAAGCAATGATAAAGCTGTGTGATTTTAGACTTACTAACTTGTAGAATAAATTAGTTCAATAGACAATAGAATCTAATTTCATAACCAGGGTACAAGAAAAAGCATAACTGACAATGTTTGATGGAATACTAGGTTTCTCAAAACTGAATATGTATATCCTTTGGAACCTACCGTTACGATTTGTAACCAAGAATATTGCATCGAACACAGACAACAGATGGGATAAATTTAGGGTCTTCTTCTATATACCCCCAGATTTAATAATGATACCCTTTTATCTACATATCCCCAGCATTTATCTACCTACCCCATCAAAAAATGTATACCCCGGACAACGAATCACAAATAAAAACGCAAATCCGTGAAATTGATGAAAAATATCGAGTTCTCTTCTTCCTTCTATCTGTATCGGCAAAATCTCAATCCTTTAAAAAAAATTGGGATTCGTCATTTTCTGGGATGTGTAAAACTAATGTTAGCTCGTAAAAACCCTAATTTTGGTTTTGAATTTTTATTTTAGGAATCATGTTTTTAATTTCTTGTTGCGTGTTGATGGATTAGCCCTTTGTAAATTGAAATTGGTGGGAATTTCATTAGCCCTCTGTACATTGTAAGTAATCATAACCTTTCTTCTTATTAATTCTCTATACAATTATGCTCTCAGTCTTATTTTGATTAAAATATACTTAATCACAAAGTCGTTACATAAACAGGGAAGAGAATCGAGTAATCTCTCTTTCTCTTTTGCACTCTTCATCTCAATCAAGCTGGTAGCTTTACATAATAAACAAAAAGTTGACATTTTTGATTAATTATTATTAGGTTCAATAAGATGTTTCATTCGAATCACTTGAAACATGTATGCTGCTATAAGACAGAACCTATGTACTTGATTGAACAAAATGATCTTCTCAACCTTTTATTCTTGTTTAGAACTATTGTTCATGTAAATTATAATAGTATCTATTGAAATTATCTTGCTGGAACCAAATTATTTTCCATAATGAAGAAACAAATCTTTGAGATATTGTGATCAGAAAATAAAACTACAATATGCAAGTTTCTGTCTTCTTCCATAACATATAAGAATAGTATATTCTTATTATACAATCTCACCATTTATCTCACAATAAAAATTATGTTCTTTATTTGGAAGAAAAATTATTTTTTCATACACGTATATAGGGATATAATTTTTACGGTTATATATGATTATAAAAAACATTCTGAAGGGGTATCAATATCAAAATTTTGGAAGAATTTCATGATTTTCATGTTAATCAAATTATAACTAACAAAAGGGGTACCGTTAATATTTTGTGGGGTATAAACAAGAACTCCCTAAATTTAAAACATAAGTGGAATTACCATAACATTAGCGATTTCCACCGACAGAAATACATCATTGGCATGATTGACAACTGAATTCTAAACTTGTGAACATATCAAATTCCAGATCTTCAATTGAAACTAAAAGGAAACTCTACATTGTTGAACATGCAGCCATATACGACTAAAAGCCAAAAATGGATCCTTGACAACATTCGAAGCTTTTTTTAGTAATTTCATGCCCTGTGCCATAACATATGTCTAGCTCCGTCTCTTTAATTTCTTTATCTTCTTTTTTGCTTGTAATCGTCTGTTTTTGTTAGAACTTGGAAGCTTTCGTTGATAACGGTTAGAACTAGGTTTTATTTGGTGGTTCAAACTTCAATTCTGGACATACCGCCTCCCCCCATGAAGGTGGGCAAGGTTCTCTTCGATTAGCAAGGGGTCATTTTTAGGCCCCATCTTGTGAAGAGGTGTCATGACTCGGAGGTTTAGTAGGTCTAGCAATTCTGTTCAATTAATCGATTAATTTAATAACTTAAAATTCGGTATTGTACCAGCGGTATAGTTGTTTCGTGATAATACCGGTGATCCGAATTTGAAACTCTGTTCACCATTAGGGTGGGAAACGTTTCTTTATTTATAATCTTTATTGCCTAAAAATCATCATTTGTAGGGGTATATTGAAAATTTTTGGGGCATACATCTTAATAAACCTATCCTATAGATCGTTTTAAGGGATGCTCTAGAAAGAGTTAAGTTATTAAGATTCCTTAGATTTGTGGAATTACATTAATATCCTTCCCTATCTTATATATCTTTTTTTTATAATTATTTTTTAATTTAATAAAAAATAAATTTTCTTATAAATCACTTTTGTCCAAAATTTTAATTTTGTTGAAATTCAACGTTTTTCAAAATCTTAATTTATTTAATTTTTTTGTAAAACATACATAGGTACGGCTAACTACGAGTTATCCGAATCTTGGGTGTTCCTCGTATATGAAAAGTACTGAGAGGTTCGGCTAATAACTTGTTAGCCGAACTTAAGATTTTCGAAAACGTAACCAGGTTCGACTGACAAGTTACTAGCCGAACATAACTCTGTAACTGCCAAACATAGGTTCGCAAATTCGGATAAAAAATAGGACAACCGAACTTAGCATTATTCTTTATAAACTGAAGTTCGGCTAAAATTTTTGTATTTAATTATCAGTCAAACTATTCACCAACACCTACAAAATGAAGAACAATGAGAATTTTGACTGATAATTTCTTCAATTGTAGGATGTATTTCACTCTGTAACTCTCGTAAAATCAGGATTTTTTTTCGATTTAACCATAATCTCGCAATCAGATACAAAAAAGTAAGACTTAGGGTTGTAAAAAACACTTTTTATGGAATACTTTTTATGAGAAAACAAATTAGGAAGGAAAAAAATTAAGAAAAAATAGAAAAAGTTAAATAAATATGAGTGAACCAAAGCATTGAGTATTATCCAATCTGAAACAGCACACAGGGGTTTACATCCCAACATAAACATAACGGAGGTTTTCTGGCCAACAGAGGATGTTAGAAACCTTGTTGTTGGTATGTTTCCTCTCTATATTTGTAGACCTGCGGTAGGGGTAAAATTACCTGGTGGTCCAGTAATTAAGTTTAGACTTACAGTTCTGCGGTGACATGGTGCTCAAAAGATTCGAAGACTATTCAATTAATGCCATCCATCAAGAAGCTCAAGGACTCTTAGAGTGAACTGCTTTTGTTACGTAATTGCGCTGGTGTATCCAAGCTGTACTTCATGATGCATACCACCAACCACGCTGCTCTTCAACAAGGTATGGGGTTTTTTTTTTTGACAATAATTTGTTACAGTTTTTGAGACATCTTATTACTAGGGATGGTGCATGTTTTGGACCTCTCTAAAAATTCTTAAGCACTTTACCCATTAAAGATGGGGGCCTTGGAGTTTATATTATGTCTAATTGTGACGGGCAAGAAAACTATGTCTAGCGCGCCAAGGCCCATATACCATAATTTTCCCGATACGTCATAATTATGCTTCTTACCGAGCGTTAAATCTACAGAAATGCACGTCCATTTTTCCTTGCAAGCATGCTCAAAGAGCATGATGCAACTAACTTAGATTCCACATTGTTCCCTCTCACCCTATGCTCTGCAAAAGGTTTAAATCCATTGAGGCTATGGCCGATGCATGTTTATGTGCATCTTTGGCCTTCGGGTCCGTTCTAGGCATAGAACATGCCTTGAACTTGGGCATAGGCCATTGCGGCTTAATTTCCCTCTTTATTTAGCTTGGGATTTGCTGTGAGCATGCTCTTCTCTTTCTCTTTCCAAGGGTGCATGAATAAGGCTCATGACGTACTCTTTTTGGACTTATGCAAGTTCCGCTAACTTGCATAATGATGTGGCTTACTTTCTTGGCCATGTACAATTACAATTGGTGCATATGCCCACATTGCGCGTGTACCTTGATAGACAGTATCATCATCCAATTAATGACTTGTAACTAGCTTCATCAAGTATGGCCACAATCATCTATTGCATCGCAGTACCGAGCCATATGGTATGATAGGCCAATATGCCGCAATCATCTCACGATTAGATGATATGAGCGCTAACGTGCTAGACCAACAATGCTTCAACTCATTGCGGCTGCCAACGCACCTTTACTACTATAAAAGGATTAAGCATTGACCGTAGTTAATCCTCGAACAGACCGAAACTTAAGAAAACTTACATTGCAAGGCTCTGGCCAAGCAATAATGGTAATGGCCTAGTCCGTATAGGCCTTTTCATCAAACTGTAAAAACTTGCGCATTCTCGAGTCCGAGACATGGCATAGTGATGCCCTCAAGTCATATTCTCCATTTGAAAGGTTACGCAGCTATAAATGAGGCCTAAGCATCATTTACACCGTCCCGGCTAAGCTATGAAGCTTACTTGGCACATAGTCTGCATATGAACCTTAGCGGAGAGGATTGACATGCCTGCTTAATTTTTCGTTGTTGTTGCCATGTACTTCTTAGCGGAAATGATTGTTGATTTTATGTTCTGCCCATAGGCCAAACTTCAATATTGCTCAAAATTGCGCAATATTCACTTGGCCAGCCTGCTCGGACTGATGCACAATGATTATGCAATAATGGCTCTAGGACAATATCCTACATTATGCACAATGATTGCGTAACAACTCCCAAGACCATCTACCCAACTAGCCTAATGCATCATGAATATGCAACGTTGGCCCTTGGCCAATATGCTTTTGAGATGTGACATACTAGGTGCTATATTGGCTCTAGGATAATGTTCCTTTTAACTCAACATAAGTTTGATATGAAGCTTCATCTCATACCAGGGCGCATATTTGAGCATGCTCCATGCTAAAAATTTGGGGTGTTACACTGACACTAGAAATTATTGCGTCCTTGCCTTATACGGTCAGACATGTTTGTTTCAGAAAATTATAACAACCTATAATCTTCCTGTTATGACCAGAATCGCACCTACCAGAAATATCTAGAGACCCTCATTCGTATTTGACGGTTTTTTTTCTACATACAACTTTAATGATACTGATGCGGCTTACTTTCTTGGCCATGCCCAATTCACAATTGGTGCATACGCCCACACCGCACGTCTACCTTGATAGGCTGTATGAGCATCCAGTGAAATTATCCTCAAAAAATATGGCCACAATAATCTATTGCATCGCAATACCAAGCCAAATGATATGATAGGACAATATGCCGCAACCATCTCACAATTAAATGACATGAGCGCTAACGGGCTGGACCAGCAATGCTGCAACTCATTGTGGCTGCCTAACTTTCCCTACTCTAAAAGGATTAAACATTGATCGTCGTTCATCCTCGAAGAGACCACAACTTAAGAAAACGTACATTTCAAGGATGTCGCCGAGAAATAATGGTAATGGCCTAGTCCGTATAGGACGTTTCATCAAAATGCACAAAGGTTGTGTATTATCGAGTTCGAGACATGGCATGGATACCTTCGAGTCATATTCCCCATTAGAAAGTCTACACAACTAGGCCTAAGCATAATTTACACCGTTCCGGTTACTATAAATGAGGCCTAAGCATAATTTACACCTTTCCGGTTAAGCTATGATGCTTATTTGACACATAACCGCATAACCTTCAACCAACTACCCCTCCCGATATATGTTAGCTTGACATTTCAACAATTTGGAAAAGGAAGGAGGATTGACATGCCTGCTTAATTATTCTTGTTTGTTGCCATGTACTTCTTAGCGGCAATGATAGATGATTTTCTGTTCATCCCATAGGACAAACTTCAATATTGCTCAATGATAGCGTAATATTCACTCGGCCAGCCTGCTCCGTCCTGATGCACAATGATTATACAATATTCGCTCTGGGCCAATAGCCTGCATTATGCACAATGATTGCGTAACAACGCCCAAGGCCATCTATCCAACTGGCCTAATGCATCATGATGATGCAACATTGGCCCTTGGTGAATATGATTTTGAGATGCGCCGTGCTATATTGGCTTTAGGCCAATGTTCCTTCTAACTCAACAGAAACTTGAGATTAAGCTTCATCTCATGCCATGGCGCATCTTTGAGCATGCGACATGCTAAATTTTTTGGTGTTACACTAAAACTAGCAATTATTGTGTTCTTTCCTTATACGGTCAGACATGTTTGTCTCACAGAGTTATAACAACCTATAATCTGCTTGTTACTGCAAGAACCGCACCTACCAGCAAGATCTAGAGAGCCTCATCCGTATTTGGCGGGTTTTTTTTCTACTGACAACTTCAATGATACTGCCCTCCACCCACCCCCACCCCGCACACTCCTTTCATGCATACGTTGGCAGTTACCTACTTTGATGTTGTTAAGAAGCAACATCAAAGAAGTGGGATTCACCAATGTCTCTGCATGGGACGAAGTAATTTTGATCTGTATTGAGTTACCGGCTTGGCATCCACTCTTTAGTGATGGTAGTTTGCGTCCAAGTTGCAATTAGGAGATGGATGTTTTGGGAAATCATCCTCTACATTGTGCTATTAACGCCGGGCTCAAGTATCGTTACGACCTTGTTCGTGATGTTTTTCCCGATTTGTGTCATGAAGATTGAGTTCATACTAGGAGAATGGTCGCGATATGTGCTTTGATGTTATTGGGGTTTCACCTTTTACCAGTGGCACGCCATTTCTACTGCTCGTGGATATGGCATGGGTGTTTGGACTTTCACTACTTTGGGAGAGCTGGGAGAAGATATTGTTGTGTTTCTGAAAAGACTTAAAAATTGATTGGCCAGTCAAGATGCTAATAGTGATCATGGTAGTTTTCTTTTTCATAGGTTAGATGCGGTTATTCAAAAAGTTGTTGGTGCTCAGCTTGTTGCTAGGTTACCAGCTCTTTCTCTGTAGGAATCTTAATCCTTATTGTTTGTTATTTATTATTTAGTATTAATAAGAAAATAAATAATTACAATAGAAAAAAAAATTTAAAAAAATAAATGGAAAAAATAAAAGTTTAAAAATTTTATAATTTGAAAAAAAAATGAAAATTGATTAACTAATCAAGGACGCCAAATTAATTCAACACTAATCTTTAATAATCAGGGGTTGTTTGGTAACCATTATGATAATGGATTATCAGCACATAATCCATTATATAGTTTATAATGGATTATGTATGTGTTTGGTAACCATTATAATGTTTAATTATTTTAACCAAAATTGAAAAAATCCATTATTTTCAGAAATAAAAAAAAGTTGTTTCAAAAAATTATTATAAACAATTATTTTCTTCAAGAAAATTGAGTTGGGTTTTTTCATCTTATTATAAAAAAAATGATTGGAAAGGTGACGCGCTACGCAGATTTTATCTAATAACCTTATTTTGTCCTGTTATGCATGCCCAGAAAATTTCATGTTTGTCGAAATGACGGTTCCTTCATGCATGTGATAGACCTCGTTGCGGTTTAAATTTTAATATAACGTTCACGCATCAACCCAATTTCTTTTTAAATAAACAACTTAAAGGTTACTGTAAGACCAGTCTACATTCAATAAAATTTTACCAACAAAAAAAAAAATTCACCTATTTCTCATCCTCATTTCTCCTAAATCCGATCCCAACCATATACAATAGATTTTGTATAACCTTTTCTCACACTCAGTGGGTTTCACTTTTCATCTGGGGAAACCTCTAATGGAGTTTTGAATTGTAATACAGCAATTTACTATTTTAGTCAACAAAGAAAGTCGTGTAACATAAATTTGTATATTCAAAAAATAAATGTACACTTTTCCCCGTGTAATGGATTTCTCAGCAATCGCGCTTTGTTATCTTTAATCCAAGCTCCTCTATTGTCTGAATGCCAAGGTTTGATTCACATTTTCGAGAATGTGTTTTGCAATATAGAGCAGTTCAAAAACCGTCCAAGTAGGATTTTTTATTCCCCAATGAGAAAATGTTGATATTTTCGACTAATCATATTCTAGTCTTGATTCGAGTTGCAATGGAATCGTATTCGCAAGAAAAGATTTCCACTCAAGTCGCCATCTAACCCGATTTGCATGTGAAACCAATGGTCAGGTAACCAGCTACTGTCAGGGAACCATTTCAGTATAGAGTGAGCTCAGCAATGGTTTGTGATGATTGAAAGAGAGATTTTATTAGGAGAATGGTTTTATGTAAGACCAATCTACAGTCTACTGACACCGGGGCCGGCCCTGAGGCAAGGGAATCGAAGCCTTTCTTTGGGGCAGCACGTCCAGGGTGCAGCAGAAAAATTTAAATTGTTAGGGTGGCTTTATGTTGCAGCACAAAACCAAAGGTCTAAAGGATAATTAGAGATACAAAATAGGATGCATTTATAAAAGAATTAGGGGCATAATATAGAGAAGGAGTTATGAGAGAGAGGTTAATAATAAATTAGAGGGGTTAATACTAAATATCTAACAAGTACAAACGTCTATCACTTCAGAAACAATTTTTTTTTCTTAGCCATCTCTCTCTGTCGAAAACTCCATCAAAGAAATTTCGTCCGTTGAAATGTAGACACTCCATCTACCACTGGATAATTAACAACTAGCTAAGGTAAAGACCAAGTCATGGCTAATATTTGTTTTCTAATTCGGATGGTTTTGACTACAAAACTGAACACTCAGAGTGACTCATTTGCCTCTTGAATTCGTCAATATTTTCATCCGCCATCTTCATGTGGGTTGCCATACTTTTGAAAACGAGTGCACAAATAAATTAGAATTTCGAAGAACCCGTCCAATAATCATATTGTTACTTTAGGCTGACGTTTCTTCCAAGTTTTCAACACATAAAAATAAATATTAAAGATGAGTGATTGTGAAGTTTGTGGTGGCTATGAAATGGTTTCGCGTGCATAGATATTGGTACAAGTTCTGTAGCATTAAGATGTTCAAGTCTTTATGATTTATAAGAGTGAGAAAATAAAACAACCGAACTAATAAACCATGGCTTTGCTGCGAAATTTTGTAAAGTTTCAGTGTTTCTTGTTACTATGGATGTACTTGGGTTTATCGGAAATACCGATCACTGATTCCCAAGTAATAAGCAAGCGTGGTTGCCAAGATCACTGCGGCGATGTTAGCATACCCTACCCCTTCGGTATTGGTCCTGGTTGTTTCATGGATGGGTATTTCGAAATACTTTGCGATGAGAATTCTACCAAGCCAGTTAATCCCCCAGGCTTTAATATTTCAAATATATCAATACCCGACGGAGAGATGACAACCGAAGTCTACGTAGCCAGGTATTGTCCAGGTATGGAGTTCGCGGGTTTCTCGACCGGCAAGTTCGGAAAATTCACATTCTCTGATACCAAAAACAAATTCTTTGGTTTGGGTTGCAATACCTGGGCATATCTAGGTCTAGAAGATAATTATGCATCTTCTGGTACCGGATGTGTGTCGGCCTGTAATAAAATAGAAGATGCCAGTAATGATGGGTCTTGCGATGGCGTAGGTTGTTGCCAGGCTTCCGTCCGAGGCGGACTACAAATATTGAACTTAAGGGTTGGAAGAATGTTCAACAATAAAAGTAGTCCGACTGTCAATCCGTGCAGTTACGCTTTTTTAATCGAAGAACGTTCGTTTCATTATTCTTCGTCGTATCTCAAGGATTTCAAAAATAAAAGCGTTCCGGTGGTGGTTGATTGGACTGTTGGTAATGAGACATGCCATGAAGCTCAAAAGAACTCGGCGAATTATGTCTGTGGACCTAACACTGACTGTATAGACCCTGCAGGCAATAGAACTCGAGGATATCGATGTAATTGTAGATGGGGCTATACAGGGAATCCTTATCTAAACAGTACTACTGCTGGTGGTTGTCAAGGTATAATATTTACTGATTTCTACTGTCAGTTATGAATTGATCTCAAAATTGCAACATATATCTTGAACTGACCCATCTTTATCGCGGGACAGATATCAATGAATGTAATAAGCTACTGGTATGCAGTGGAGATAAAGGTAAATGCGGAAACACAGAAGGGAGCTACAACTGTTCTTGCAACAAGGGATATACTTCTAAAGTCAGAGATGATAATTTTACAGATTGCTTTCCCATCAATCTTCCTGGGAGTCCACCAATTACTCCGCGTGATAACCTTAACAAGATTGTTATCGGTAAGCGGTGCTTCTAAATTATAATACTTTCTTAGTTTCAGAAAAATAGGTCTGTTTGGTTTTTTGTTTTCTTTTATCACACAAAGAATCTTGCAAATAATAATCTGGATAATACTTTTTTTTTCCCAATTCAACCCTAGGAAGCAAATATGAAAACAGAAATAGTCCCCAAATTTATTAAAAAAAGAGACGTGGTCCGTAATGTGGGCAAAATAGTAATCTGGATTTCTAAACTTTTCATTGCATTCAGGGGCCTGCCTTGGCTTATTTCTTCTACTTGTGAGTCTGGTGATCGGCTTATGGATATATTGGGGGTATAAGAAACGAAAGCACATGGAAATCAGAGAGGAATTCTTCAAGAAAAATGGTGGGTTGATTTTAAACCAACTACTTGATGAACGGGAAGAGGACATCGAGGCTAGTCGAAATGTCAAAGGAGAAAAGAAGCACCGATCAATCGCTAAAATATACACTGAGAATGAGCTACGCAAGGCGACTAACAACTATCACGAAAGTCAAATTCTTGGCCGTGGAGGGTTTGGCACAGTGTATAAAGGAACCTTATCAAATGGGGAAGTGGTTGCTATTAAGAAGACGAAAATTGTAGATATGAGCCAAAATGAGCAATTCATAAACGAGATCGCTGTTCTATCACAAATCAATCACAAAAATGTGGTTCATCTCTTGGGTTGTTGTCTAGAAAGCGAAGTTCCTCTGCTAGTTTACGAGTATATTGCTAACGGGACTCTTCACCAACATTTACATGAACGTCGTGAAGGTTCTGCAACTCTTTCATGGGAAAATCGTTTAAGGATAGCCTCGGAAGTTGCAGGATCATTAGCCTACTTGCACTCTGAAGCTTCCATATCCATAATCCACAGAGATATCAAGTCAGGTAATGTACTTCTAGACGATGATTACAAGGCAAAAGTCGCAGATTTTGGAGGTTCGAGGTTAAATCCAACCGATGAGGCTCAGTTGAGCACAGTAGTTCAAGGTACATTTGGGTACTTGGATCCAGAATACATGCAATCAAGCCAATTGACAGATAAAAGTGATGTTTACAGCTTTGGCGTTCTTCTTGTGGAATTGCTAACCGGCAAAGCCGTGTTTTCTCCACACAGACATGAAGAGGATAGGAATCTGGCTAGTTATTTCCTTTCTTCTATGAAAACCAACAGGTTGTTTGCGATTCTTGATGAAAGTTTGGTACAAAATGATATTGAGCGGGTCAGTAGTGTACATGGTCACCAACAGATTCAAGAAATGGCTGAACTAGCACAAAAATGCTTAAGAATGAAGGGAGAAAACAGACCTTCAATGAAAGAAGTGGTAATGGTGCTGCACGGAATAACGAGGGTGTCCTCTAACCACCCTTGGGTCTTGGATGATAATGAGGATATGAGGAATACAGCAAGCAAAGAAGCACACATGCTCTTGTTAGAATCAGCTGAATTACTATCTTACACAGACAGCATACCAACAATCAGTGATAGTAGCAAAGGGATATCAGCACGTTAATGTATATATCCAGCGCATTGAAAAACCCATGCATTGTGTGTTCCCCTATTTTCTGTTTCTGATATAAAAATTCTGTAAAACTCAAGAGAAATAAGAGTTGAATACGTTTCCGTAGAATAGCTATTGTTGTAACTTCAAGATAAATCTCATTGAGGTGAAAGAGTACACCACAAATCATAATTTGTCCAACAATTAACACGAAATACCACCAAACATCACATGTAACGTCATAAACCTAGTTTTAAAAAAATCCTGTCTGCAGATCACAAGTTACAACTAAGGACGAATTTGGAAATATTGAAAACAGTTTCTTATTATTGCTCGACAAAAGCTTGCTTACAACACACAGACAAGACTTCTTTAAATACAGAATACAGAAACACACAGGACAAACCATACAGCTCATTACAGCTGTGAAAGAAACAAACAGGATATGTTATTAGCCCCCCGCAAGTTCAGCTGGGCTGTTGAAGAGACACTCAACTTGTTGCACAGGAAGTCAAATCTGGTAGAAGACAGACCCTTAGTAAATATATCTGCAACTTGAGAGTTGGTTGAGATGTAGTGTAATCTGATAGATTTGGAGTTTACTAAGTGAAAATCCACTGAAACATGTTTCATGCGGCTGTGATTGACAGGGTTGGAAGCCAGAGAGAGAACCAATGTTATCACCACCAATGGTTGGAGTGAAGGGAAGAAAAATGTGAAGATCTTTTAGTAGGTGACACACCCATATCACCTCAGCATCAGTTTGTGCAAGGGACCTATATTCAGCCTCAGTAGATGATCTAGAAACAATGACCTTTTTGGAGCTCCAAAGTAATGGGATTAGTACTAAAAAAGACTCAAAAACCACTTGTATTGAGCATGTCGTCTGGGTTGCCATCCCAATCAGCATCTGGAAATGCATTGATTGCAACCAATAGGGGTGTGCAAGGGACGGACGGTTGCGGATTAGGGTCCACACGCGTCCAATCCGTTAAAGTTGCGGATTTGAAAAATCCAACCGTGTCCGGCCCAATCATCCGTGGATTTCACATCCGCGGATCAACGGATAATACGGACCTGATGCGGATTAACCGCGGATTTAGCCTGGAAAAAGAAAATTCAACATTCAAATTTTTTTTTCAAATTAATTAAGCTTACATAGATTATGATGATCTATCTTATCATGTTCAAGCGACGGTGATTTGTGCGAGAAAGAACAACATGCAGATCAAGATACTTAGTGGCGGGCACGATTATTATGGTCTATCTTACCTATCTGACGTTCCATTCGTTATTGTTGATTTAAACAATCTTCGTTCAATTACTGTCGATGTACAAAATGAAACTGCATAGATTAATCTAATGCAACTATAGGAGAAGTTTATTATAACGTTGCAGCTAAAAGCCGAACACTTAGGTTTCCTCCAGGTGTTTGCCTGACTGTTGGTGTTGCTGGCCACTTTAGTGGAGGTGGTTACGGTACCCTGTTAAGATCATACGGCCTTGCAGCTGATCAAGTCATTGATGCACGTATTATACAAACTGAAACTATAACTATCAATATTATCCTTAGTAATTTTATTAAGTTCCATTACTATACTACGGTGTCGATAAATCCGCGGATTTACAAAACCAACCGCAATCAAACCGCTAAACCTTGCGGATTTGAGAACTCATCCGTTTCCGGACCATAGACTCTTGAGGATTGGTTTTCACCGCAATTTTACGGACGGTTACGGGTAAAATCCGCGGTTCCGGATTTTATGCACACCCCTAGCAACCAATGAAAACAATACCATAATCCAGAGTAGACTTCATGTATCTAAGAATTCTCTTTGTCGGAACAAAGTGGATGTCACTAGAAGATTGCATGTGCTGGCAGACTTGATTGACAGAATAAGCAATTTCAGGTCTGGTCCATGTAATGTATTGTAGAGCACCAACTAGGAATATGTACTCATAAGGATCAGTAGGAGGAGTGTCATCATGCTTGCTCATATTCACATCAGCAACTACAGAAATAGAACAAGGCTTTGCACCCAACATGTTGGTTCTATGAAGTAAACCAAGTGTGTATTTTGTTTGGTTAAGAAACATACCAGCAGTATTTCTTTCTACCTCTAAACCAAGAAAGTAGTGAACTTGGCTCATATCTTTGATAGGAAAATATGTTTGAATACCAGAGATGACTGTATCGCAGAAGGATTCAAAAGATCCCGTTAATAAAATATATTACACATACACTAGCATAATTGTGACTTGAGTACCAACCTTGTGGATGAATAAACAAGTATCTGCATGAGACATTTTGAAACTCAGAGATAGAATAATTTCCACAAGGTTCTCATACCAAGCCCTGGGTGTTTGTTTCAACCCATATATAGATTTGTTACTAGTTTGCCGAAATAAAATATATATATTTTTTGGTAAGAATACTTATCAACCTCATAAAAGAGTTATTTCTGGCATTGTCAACATGAAGCTAATGGGCCTTGGAGATAAATATTTGGGTACTCCATCTCTGTTACATAGGTCTCGACAGAAAAACTTCCAGGGAATTCTAGACAACATGAATCATCGTCTTCAAGGTTGGCACGACAATATTTTCAATCAAGGTGACAGAACAATTCAGGTAAATCATGTTATCGGTTCCATGGGTATATATCAGATGCAAATGTTTAATGTTCCTTAATCCACCATTCATCAAATGGATAAAATACAAAGACAATATTGGTGGAATGCTTTCAACGGTCACAACGTTTCTCAACCTAATTTTTGGGATAAAGTTAAAGTTCCTAAACGCCAAGGGGGTTTATGACTTAAAACTTGACTAACTATAACGTAGCTTTTTTAGCCGAGATGGCCTAGAATTTGATTCACAATCAGGATGTACTGTATGCTAAAATATTAATAGGGAAATATTTTCCTTTTTTGAACTGAAATATTCTCCTCCTCATGTGACAGATAACTCAAGTTGGATGTGGAAAAGTTTATGTTTTGGTCTTCAAATAATAACGAAAAATGCTAAATGGAAAGTGGAAAGTGGGTGATGGTTCAACTATCAACATTTGGACTTGAAACTGGATTCCTTCGACGTCTTCTGCTATTCAAGATTGGAATAATATGCATATAAACGATTTACAATGGGTTTCTCTGTTGATTGATTTAGCTGCAGCTCAACGGAATATAAATATTTTGCGACAACTTTTCAATACTGATCAGATTAATTATATCTTAACTATACCCATTCATCTTGCTCAACAAGACACTCTAGTTTGTCATTTCACTACCTTACCACTTCTTCAAATTATAAAATATTGTTTGATAAGGATTCTCCAAATAATATGTCTTTAAACATGTAACTTCAATTTTGGCTTCAATTCTAGAAGTTGAAGAGGACGTATAAATTCCAAAAAATTTTATGGAAAAGCCTCCACGATGCTCTGTCTGTAAAGGATCGTCTTTTTCGTCTCATGGATTCTGTTACCCAACACTGTGTTCTTTACAATACTGGTTGTACAAATGATGTTATTCATTTGTTTCTTTTATTTTCCTTCTACTCAAGCTATATGGAGAAATTTTATACCTCAGCACTTTTCTTCTTTGATGCAACATACTACTCTTTTATCTTTGATTCAAAGTTGGCAGCTAAAGGATTCTCCTATAAATAACTTTGGTACCTCAAACTTTATTCATTTTATTTTCTGCATCATGCATTTGTTTGGAAACATAGGTGTAGAATAATCTTTAGTTATTTGACTCCTAACCTACACAGAGTCATTCATCACGTCAGTCATCATATTGCTTTGCATCAGTAACTTCAGATAATAGTCATAATTTGCATTATTCAGCTAGAGATAGAAATTACATGAATGATACTTTGTAGCCTCCTCCTATGAGTTTTTATAAATTTTACGTTGATGCTTACTTCAGGCCTCATTCTTTACTAGATGGAATTGATGTCAATCAAAAATGTGAATCAAGCTGAAGTGTGGGCATTGTTAGAAGCTATGGAAATGACAACTACATATGGTTTTTCTCATGTGATTTTTGAAAATGATAATCTCAATATAATCTCTTATCTAAAAAAAAGCTATTCTCTTCCTCCTTGGCAGAGTGTATTTATCCTGCGGAAATGTGTAAATCAGTGATTCACGGGTTCCCCCAACTTTTTGATGGATAACAATACTGATGTTAGCTTATGGTGACATTAAAAATTAAGGATAATGTTGCGATCTATGTGACGAGGGACTTCTCCAGCAAGGCTTCTTTTTGTGCTCCCATTATTTTTAAAGTTGAATCTGCAAAAAAGGTCGAAGCTAGAGCTATCTGGGTTGTTCTGAAGAAAGTAGTGGACTTAAATCTTACTCATATCATTGTTGAAAGTGATGCCAAAGACCTGATTGATCAATTTTTTTATGGAAATTTTGATGGAAATCCCATAACTCATGTTATCCTTAAAGACACTCAACTTTTTGCTTCTTCTCTTTTCGTATGTATCTTTACTTTTCAACCTAGAACTTGTAACTCTATAACTCATGAACTTGTTAAGTAGGAAAAAAACAAAAAGTCTTCTAAGTACCGGTCCGTCCCTCCTATTTGGTTTATGCCATTTGTTGAGGAAGACCATTATCCTTTTTGAAGGTTGTTGATTAAAAAAAAATGTAAATCGAACTCCAAAACATCGAACAACTGAACTTTTTTTTTAATTTTTTTTTCGAAACACAAACCAAAATTAGTTTACGTTAATGCACTCGTAAATCAATTCTAGATTGGTGTTTTGAAATTCACTAAGCATATACAAAATCGGTTCACGTTGTAGCGCCCCCTAAGCTAGCAGCTGACTAAACAAAGAGGCAATAAGAATCTAAATCATTTACTTAAACATTCAATTAATAAATCTGCTACAAAACTTAACCCAATAACTAACCCCGCTCAGAAATATATAAATAAGAACTCCTCTCAAATGATACATATACAATAGTCGTTTGGTTTACAAACAGAATATACAACATAATAAACATAGTAGAAGTTAACCAACTAACGAACTCAACCTCTAAAGCTTTCGTAGCGCAACTCCGATCTGTCTCTGAAACTGAAAGTGGGAAAGGGTGAGCACATCATCCCAAAATAGGTGCCCAGCAGGAATAACATTTAACTTTAAAGAAATCATGAGCAAGATTTGGAAAACAATTCATGTTTTCCCAAACATCAAAGTGACTAAGTCACTGGAAATGCACAAACAATGTATATGGACAAACTCCTTCTTCAAATAATATATATTAGTGATGCCGGGTTTTTCCACACCTACATAGCTATATTGATGTCGGGTTGTTCCACACCTAATAAGCATAAAAGCTGAATTCATGTAAATATAGATGAAGGAGCGTATCATATATACCACACGTGGAAATTCTCATTTCCCATAACTATTCATATTGACAACAAAACATTACAGGTCCTTTCCAATTCATGGAAAGATTAAAAGAATCAACTGAACAATCATAATAAAAACTAAACAATGCATGAAATGCACAAACTGACAATGCATGAGTTTGTTAAACATAAACTTTTGTAAAAGAAACAACAATGGTTTCAAAAGAGTTAAAAGTATTCCCACCTCTTTTGATGACAAGCCATGCCTACCTCGAGATCCACGATCCACTGGTTTATCCTTTGAATCGATCGTTCTAATAAAGACTAACTGTTAATCACACAAGAAGTCTAAGAATCTATCCAAAATGGCTCACACAAGAATCATACAAGTCTATCTAATGGTTCTAAGCCCATTTGAATAGTCTTAAGAATATCTATAACTTTGTAGAAGGAACCAAAGACTAAATCTGACCATAAGGGTCCAATTCAACAAAATAGGAAAATAATCCAAAGACCAAGTCCAATAAACAAGTCCATTAATCAAAGGCCTGGTCTAAATGGTCAACTAACGGCAAACGTCCATCCAAGGTCAAGTCCAGGTCAAGATGGTCAACTGGTTAACTCAGTCAACTAACTGAGTCAAATCGGGTGATTCAATAGGTCAACTCAGTCAACAAGACTGATTCAGGTAAGTCAGGTTATATCTAACTCAGTTAGATTAACTTAGTCAGCTAAACAGAATAGTCTGACATCTG
The DNA here is from genome assembly GCF_003573695.1 of Papaver somniferum. Taxonomy (NCBI): domain Eukaryota; kingdom Viridiplantae; phylum Streptophyta; class Magnoliopsida; order Ranunculales; family Papaveraceae; genus Papaver; species Papaver somniferum. The sequence goes on from NW_020620381.1 coordinate 1,300,287, forward strand.
ACTGACAAATCAACACAAGGTCTAAACTATTACAGCTTCAATTCCTACAACATATCCTTCTTCTTCATCATTTAAACTTCAATTCATATATAGTAAACAAACTTCAAATTCTAATTACAAACAAAGACTATGCCTACCTGCAATTGCGGTTCCCAGCTTCTACAGGAGAGATTCAACTCCATACACACATCTAACCCTCATTCCAATACTTCACTCACATAACTTCTCATGTTGGGTCATATCAGTTCTAATTCAATTCATTCCAGTTCATCTCGACTTTTAATCCTTAATATCACAGCCACAAAAAACCCAATTCAAACACTCAAACAGTAACACATAAAGCTTAATACCACTATTAGTTGAGTAACACTCGACTACATCACATACCCCTGCCTCAGACTCGATCTCAAAATCACCAACTCAACACCAATTACATCTACACAGGGAAATACTCATTTCATCTATAAAACAGACTCCATTACAATATACTTCTTTAGCAATTCCAATGGCTACAGATGTAGCTTCAAGACATCTGTAGTTACATTCTTTAAAAGCATACATATAACTTTGTCTCTTCCAGACTCAACAACAGTATCATCTCCTTCTTCTCCCTGTAATACTCATAAAACCTCAACCACCGTAAACATTCATACAGAAACAACATCATCTCATTTCATCCCCGCACCTTATAGCACCACAACTAAAATCTGCAGCAACTCATTTATATAATATAAACACAGCTTCACTATTCAACCATAACAGTTCTAGCTTCACAACTTCACCAACATTATCACCACTAATTTCATACTCTTATATACTGTGAATTATACAAGATACTTAAACCATCTTCATCTCATCACAGATTCTAATCAATAAAACTCAATATATTCAATCAAACATTAAATGACTTACTAAATTAATTCAGAGAAGCAATTACCTCAAACTATTATGCTCACACACCAACCATAATAGCTTCATGATCTCCAATTTCATCTTCCCTGACTTTCTTTACAAACCCTAATATCTTCAATTCCTCCCTAGAACAACTCCAACATTTAATTGACTTCATCCCGTTCCTCAATAGACCAAACCCATCCTTAATTCTCTTTACCAATCCAACTTCCAGTTCATCTTGATAACACCCTAGCTCATCGATTCATCACCGAATCAACTTAGAACTTCGATTAAACACCAACTCCTTTCGTTCTGCATCACCATTCGAACCTTAATTCAATCTCCAGAAAAACCCTAATCTTCTCATATCTTCACTGAATTCCTAAATCAACAACTAACTCTTCTCACTTGTTTCAAACACACAAAACCCATCATCAATTGATCCACTTCAAACTCAAATCCACATAATTCTTCGATCAATTCCTAACTCAGAAACCCTAGCTTCTAATTCACTTCCTTCTTCGAGTCTGAATCAACCAAAGACAATAACACCATTACCACCAACTACAATATGACCTTCTCTACCTTCTGCCGATCACAGAACTTCCTTTTAATTTCTCAAACACACGCAGAAGAAGAAGAACAAGAGAGGAAGAGAAAGAACAGAGAAATAGAAGAAGAAAGAATATGAATTAAAAAGAAGAGAAAATAAGAGAGTTGTCTTCACGATATGGAGATAAGGCCGACCTAATTTGCTGAGACACCCACTCGCTTTGATATGCGCAGCCACAAGGATAATATCCAAAATTATTATTTTACCCTCTGAAAACAACTTGCTAAATCTTCTTCACCCAGTGTCGGAATAACGCGTGCGAGTAGTCCATTTCGTATAACTTTTCGAGATATATCCAATAGTACTAGTTTCGTATCTAGATCGTTGTTAGATTAATTCCTATTAATTAACCTTCTTGTTAAACTAATCGAGTTATTATCGACTAATATGTCTCTTGACTAGTCTAATAGCGTTGACGAGCTTGAGAGTCCTTACACACGTATACAGAACTAAATCTCGATTCTAGCAGTCGGGGTTTTCCTATCACATATAAAGCGATTGTTGCGCATTGGTGTGAAAATGGGGTTGCACACAAAACTTGCAAGTATACAAGGTGAAGTTTTAGTATAGAGAGTAAGCAAGGGATTAGTCCACAGGGAGTGGGAGCATACAAGAAATTTTCCTAAGCTAGCAATGGAGACAAGGCACTATGGCAGTGATCAAGGCAAAGTAATATGGTAATTGCAAAGAACCAAAACAGTTAACAAAGCAAAGATGACAAAACAGCATGGAACCAAGGCTGTGAGCCAAGGGCAGGGGTGAGTTTGTGCACTGATTTCAGTGCACAACAGCTACAAATTGCAAGAAAGTAAACAAGCAAAACAGGTAAGGAGATAAACTGAACAGGAAGCAAAACAGAACTGAATTTAAGTGACTGTAAAAGGGATTGTGGCTAAGCTAAGGGCTTAGAATCCACCTTTGTGTCCTAGCCAAGCAATGTGATCCTAGGCTGAGTTGAAAATCCTATGCATACATCTAGAATGGGAGGAAAACTAATTTTCTCACTAGTTCGCCCCTAGCATTGACTGTCTTTTGACAGAACAATCAATCACAGGCACTATGAGCATCAATCTCTTCCCATTGCTCAATCAAAACAGACATCAGGATAACTATCCTAGCAATTCACCATTTGACAATGCACTAGGCTTCATCTGAGCCTCAGCCTAATGCAGTTTAGCTCATGCTAAACATGTAACTAGCAATAACATTCATTGAGTATGATAATTCAAGCAACACTCAACATTCGAGATAATTGAAAACAACATGCACACATTCACTGTTAACTGCATAAGAAGAACTGAAATTGGAATTGCATCAAAATAAATTTGTTTCAATTCTCTACTGGCTAGTCCAGAGATGGTTACAACACACACCCACACCTTCTATTTATACCCAGAATTCAAAATTAGGGTTATTCAATGTTTTCCCCCAAATTCTCAAAATTAGGGTTAGATATTTACCTAATTTGATGTGACAAATCAGTCAAAACGGTCGACCCATTTCTTCTCTGCCTCTTCTGGTCCTTCTATGCCTTCAATTGACGCCTATGCTGCTCTAATTGTTCCCTAGTTCGAGTTATTTTACTCACCCCAAAACCTAGGGTTTCAGTGGTTGTGAGATGGGGAAAATAACTAGGCTAGGGAGATGGGTTTGAGGTAGGGGAGGTGATGGTGGTTCGTACGGAGTGGCAGGGCATGGTGGTGGTGGCGCAGAGGGTGAGGAGATGGAGTTGCAGAGATCTGTTGGGGGATGGTTGTTGCAGAGGATTTGGGGAGAAGAGAGCTCGATGGATAATGAGATTAGGGTTTGTCTGTTTTGGGTGTAGGTGTTCGGTTGCTAGGGTGTGAAGCGGGGATAGCGAACTTTGATGAACATCGAGTAAAGAGCGTTGGATGATCCCATATAGATTGAATCGAACGGCTACGATGGAGAGGTATATAGCGACCGTTGGATTATGAGATACAACAAAATTGACGGCTTCAGATGGAGTTAGGTACTATGGTGTTTGACAGGAGCTTCGGATTTTGATGCACAATGATGAGGCGACCGTTGGATGACAAGATGGATCCAATCTGACGGCTCTCATGGAAATGGGTATGGATAAAGGAAATGGATTTGGGTAAGGGTTTTGGGCCTTGGGTATGCCAAGCCCATATCTTCTTTAAGAACAATTCTTCCTCTTCAAGCCCACTTCTCGTTGATCCGGCTCTTGCAAACATCATTCTTCGCTTCCTCCTAGCGAGAGTCTTTGCCGTTCCTTTGCTCTTTTCGCTCCGTGAGATAACCAGGCTTTATTTAGTACCTAAAAATGCAAAATTAATTAAGAAAAGTATTTATTCTTGAAAACAACGAAAATACAGAATATGGGATAAAATGTAGAATTAATGCACAAAAGATGAGCTAAATGCCAACAAAAAGATATAGAAATATGCACTTTTTAGCACTCATCATGCATTTTTTTCCCTTCAAGGCTATATAATTGTTTTATGTGAATGTTCAAATAATACGATTCTACTAAAAAAAAAACATATAGAAAACTTGGTATCTCTTCCATACCATAATCGGTATATGTGGGCATTAGATTTTACCGATTCTAGCTAACTTTTCCTCGACCAGAAAACACATATTCAGGACAATTGGTTGACGTGTTCATGAATATCGACCGATTATCATAGGAAACTACCAATATGGATATGAATGTTCAAGAACGACTGCTGGTGCAGGTCCGTTCTTCGTGTTCTTCAGTGTTCTTCAATGGCAGCAGCAGCAGCAGGTGGTCTCTCTGCAAGTTCGATTTTTTTGACTCTGTGGTTCTCTAAACTTCTCCCAATCTCTCCGCACCCTTCTCTATGATCCTCTCAACATATTTATACTCCTTAGCCCCATTTAATTACGCCAAATTCTCAATATTCTTCATTAAACTCGTCAGTTAAAGAAAATATTTTCCGGATATTTTTTCTTCATCCGAGCATCTGCAGCTGTCCAACCTTCCTTATTTTCCTTATACACGGTCCAGAGTGTTGCTAGAGTCATCATACACGAGCAGAAGACGCATAAATCTTCAAAAACTCGTGAATTATTCTTCTCATGCACGGGCTTCCCTGTTTTCTTGTCACGGATTTTCCAGCCAATTTTGATCGAAACAAACACCCATACCAGCTTTGTTAGGACATATCACAACTACCCATTAAGTTTCAGCCCTTTAGTCTACCCAGAAATCCTTCAAATTTCGATCGAAAAATTCACCAGAGAGCTGCTCTTTTTTCCCGCCAATTTTTAAGTTCAAACGAAGAAGGTGGTGTCCCCCTAACCAGATGTGGGGTGAGAGTAGCAGCTGCCTGTTTTGGGGGTGACCTGGGGTGCCCCTTAGTAATTTATGTGCCCCTTAGTAATTGAGGTGCCTCTTAACCAAATCTGGGCTCCGTATAGCAAGTGTCCTCCGGGGGGTGTTCCGAGTGATTTTTCGAGCCGATTTTTCCAACAATATTTATTTTCCAAAAATACCTAAAAATACACAAAACACCATAATAAGGACGAAAACGAGTACCAACAATACGAAGCATTGAGGACAATTTAGGCACATAAATGCGCCTATCAAATACCCCCAAACTTATTATTTGCTAGTCCTCGAGCAAAACTAATAATAAATAAAACCGAGTTAATCTCGGGAGGGTTTATCAGAGGTGTACCCACAAAACCATTACTTCTAATTGGCCACAAGTATCCAAAGAGCTATGAGGACATACATATTCTCAACCTATCTCCAAGTAACTTGAATGCCAGAGAAATTAAAGGTGTCAGCTCTAAAGCTGACTGAAGAAAAGGGAGACACATCCGCAACACTGCTAGATAAACATTGTAAGATGCGTCCGCTGCTTTACAGCTGGATAAGATTAGGAGAGAGATAAAAATGAGAGGGACATCTTCTACACAGCTGGACTAATTACGTGTGATGAGTTAAACCAGTGCTAGAAAGATCTTGTGCCAGATTGAAAGCGGACTAACAAAGCAACCAAATGTATCTTTCTTCGACTCTCTCATAGTGCTCAGTAGAAACAACGTCTTCTTCGGTCTTCAACTGTTGATGATAAACTATCGAACCTCATATAACCTTGACAATTAACTCTTCTCTTCGATTTCTTCCTTGACTTATAAATTTCTACTTCCCTATGGCCTTATTAAAAAAACTAATTATAGAACAAAAAGAACGTAATGATTTTTTATTTTTATTTTTTTTGGAAACATACAAGACAAAAATTTTCATGGCCATGAGAGAAGGACTTTCAAAACTTGGATCTTCGCAACTTGTGATGTCTTGGTATCATGGATTCTAACAACTTATATCATTTGCTCTTATAACTTCAACTTTGATTTTTGAATCATTCTTTTCTATTGTTGCTTCTAAACCTAAAACGTCTTCAACTTTCTTCATAGATTTTGATGTCGCTCCGCTTGTTGATGATGATAAGTTTCTACTGAGAGAGAGTCGCAATCCAGTAACTAAGACTACATTGTGAGGTTGCTTTGTCTTTCTGGCATTTCCTGACCTACTTGCCTTTCTATCATGTATGGTTAGGTCCATCACGGTTACCCTCTAAAAGGAACAAGTTCTCTCCTGAATTTCAAGGATCTCAATGTCTTTTTCTCTAATGTCTCAAAAGGTTGTTATCCCTAGCATTCCAATTTCTATCTTTTCGGTGAGAAACAGTATGTAAACTTAGTTAACCGGATACCATGTGATGCTAGAAGTTTCAAAAGTGCAACTAAAAAAGTTCTTCCCCACTCCCAAACTTAAATCTAACATTGTCCTCGATGTTCTAAAGATAAAATTAAAAGCATGAACAAGGAGAAACTGTTACCACTTGAAGAAAAAGAATTAAGGAAAGATATTACCATGTTGCATGAGCATGGGTTACCTCCCAAGAAGTGCTAAGTTTAAATTCTTCAGCCAGACTTAGGAAAGGATTAGTCAACTCGAACCGTATAGCAGTAGCCGGAATAACTGTGGGTCATCTGGATCAAAAAGTATTACCCACAAGAAGAGGAAACTGTAACAGACCAAAAATATACTGAACATACCCTTGTTTAAGACAACTACATCTAGTTGTGGCTCAGGTTCAGGTTCTATAATTGGGTCTAGATAACAGGTTTTCATCGGTTGGATTTCCTCGAAGGCATTCTGAAGATCAGGTTGAAGAGTCTGGAAGTACTCAAATAAGAACTTAGAAGTGCATAACAAAAGCCTGAATAACTGGGGACCTCTAAGTCAATCATATTTGACTCACACAGCTGACCACAATGAAAGAGGTGGTATTCCTTAAGAAAATGTGTCGACCCTAATATCCTAAAGTAATTAGGTTTAGTCTCAAAACTTAATTACCGGCACATCTGAAAATCATATATTCCCACAATTGGTTGAAAAGTTTTTGGTGGGAAAACAAAGTCAATCTTGGTATCATAGCCTGGGTTAACCACATCAACCAGAGGATGGGTTTCTAACGACTGAGCTTCTTTCTGGACATCATTAGGTTTGGGAAAACATGTATGAAGATAATCTTGTAAGATGGTTGAGGCATAAATGCCAAGTCCTACATGAGGGTACTTTCTAAGAGTTGAAGCACACGGAGGATGATAATCACCCCCAAATTTAGAGTTTTTTGTGTCTCTAGAAAGACTAGTCACAACTTCCCTAATTTCTAGGTCATCACATTCCTGGAAATGGTCAATAGATTCTTCTAAGTTGGGTTCATACTCACTCATTTCTACGAGTTCATCTTCTTCGTCTAAGACTATTGTTTCTAAATCGCTAGACTCTAAAACATTATTCTCAAAATAAACTCGTTCCTCTAAATCATTATCGGCTTTGTAAACAGGAAATACTACATTGTCTAAAACTAGGGTATCTCTAGTCAAATCCTCTTCCTTTTGAATAGGTGAATAATTATTAAAATTATTTGGATTTGAACTAGAAATAATATTATCATTGTTAAGCTCAATTGGAGTAACCATTTCCTGATCACTATTCCTACATAAGTATGATTCTCCATCAACACTATCCTCATCATAATAACATGAAAAAGATCGAAACTCATCAAAACAAGTAGTGTTACCAATTCTAACCTCGTCATCTTGATTATGAAAACAACTATCCTCATTTTTAAGGGTATTATTGGAAACACTATATTGGAAAGTAAGATTATTTCGAGAAAGTCTTTCGTTCGTCTCAGCCATCAGCTTGAGGGATTCCTCTATAGAAAGTTCCCTCATTATTGTAGTTCTTTCGTCTATAATTACACTATTTATCTCAGCTAACTTACGCGTCGACTCAGCTAACTCCCTGAGGGACTCTTCTAAAGGAGGAATAGGAACAAAGGGATCATAAAAATGACTACTTTTCAATAGTTTGATTGTATCCTCTAGAGACGAAGAACTAGTACTATAATCTTCTTGCTCGTAAGACTGATGCATGTGTGGATAGTAATTGGGCTCACCAGGGTATGACCCATATCCTTCCAAAGGATGGCGTTCCCAACCACTATTCCCAACATGGTCATAAAAAAGGATGATGTCCATATTCAAATTCAGGTCGATAATCATTGTATTGGCTTCTATCATACCAGTTCGACATTCTTAATTTCAAGGGAATTCTACACAATCACAAACAAGGATGACTCGACCAAATCAAACCTATAAAATATAGCAAACAACAAGCATGATGGCTCCACTTAGATTGTTTCTAGACCAGCTTTTAATCCTTCGAAATGGAATTCGTTACAATTTAAGCAAACCCCTCTGGAATCAATCCGAGTCAAAGTAAGTTGAATTGAGGCGAGGGAAGCTCAGTGGAGCTTTGATACCCAAGGCCTCACCGCTATCACAAGGAGGCGCAGTCACGCATTCAACTCACAGAAACCATCATGAACTTCGAAGTATGCTAAAAGAGTAACCAATATTTTTCGAAAGACTTTCCTACTAAGCTCGTTACCCTATAAGTCTCGTTCTAGTCAAAATTTTAAGCTTAGGTTCGCGTTTGGTTTCGTTTTCCTAAGGCGGGCAAGAAGGAAACAGTGATGAAATCTGAGTTCTTATCTTAATTTGGCCAGGCCTTGCTCTTTACTAGGAAATTAAAACAACCGTATTCAAATCCTCAGCATATATTCACCTTAAGGCATACAATAAACCCGCTGACAGGGGATTCGCGGGTGTTTCGAAAGCTTACCTCCCGTACCAGACGGGCGCAGAACCGCTGAAGTCGACTCGGGCCACGACTCCTATGTCATGTGCGAACCCGAGGGGCCGAGACGATATTGTAATCGTCGTCCTTCCCTGCAAACAGTTTTATATTTAATGTACCCTTCCTTAGGGTTAAAAAAAATAAAAAAATAATTGTCCATGTCCAAAGTCAGTATAAAGTGCAAAAGAAAAGAAATAAAAAAAATAATTACAAAAAATGGAAGGTCTCTAAAAAAAATAAAAAAAAATTCTCTCTCTTTTTTTTTTAATTTTTTTTTTCGCTCTTTTTTTTTTTTTTTTTTTTTTTTTTTTTTTGCTTTGTCTTTTTCCGTCTCTTTTAGCTTTAAGCTTTGATTCCAAGTCTTTAGTATCCAACTTCAAACCTGTAATACAAAAACACACCCTAAGAAACGTAAAAAGAACAAATGAAATAAAAAAAACCTAAAAATTCTACCTAAGCACAAATCCGCGTCGGCGGCGCCAAAAGTAAATTAAGTTTTTGATTGATGTTGTAGTAATGAGGTTCAAACTCTAGGACTTGTGAATATTAAATTTAAAGATTTAATAAAATTATATACAAAAATATTAACAAAGTGGGCGAGAGGTAACCAAGACACTAGAATCCACTATTACACATGAATGATGTCAAATATTTCATAACTCTAATTATCCTTTTAATCCTTTATTTCTTAATCCACAAATAATCAAACATATTCTCAAAAAATTAATTGTATCCCTTAAGCATAGATTATCTAACCAAAGCATAACCTATCTAATTGAATCACAATTAATAAAGAAAATTATGTAAACTTTTAAGAACTCTGCAAAAGCAGTGATTGAGTGAATTATAATTAAATACTAGAGAAAATGAAATAGTTACCCATTGTTCATGTGTGAATAGATTCATCCATTTCCTTGGTTACGAGAGAATTAGCCGCTCATCATGTTGGAAAACCTCTCAAAGAATTTCATTGATGCTCAAAAATGGTTTACAAATGATGAGAATATGAGAAATACAATAAAACCGGGTTTGTAACAATTATATTTGTTACAAACCAGAGAACTACGACCCTCGGTGGCAAAATAAGACTGCTGCAGCTGTGTCGCAAACTTCGTAGAAAATAAGTCTGCCTGTAAACTGCGACCGGCAGGATGAGTTGCTGTCACTGTTCAAAAACGACTGCTGGTGCAGGTCCGTTCTTCGTGTTCTTCAGTGTTCTTCAATGGCAGCAGCAGCAGCAGGTGGTCTCTCTGCAAGTTCGATTTTTTTGACTATGTGGTTCTCTAAACTTCTCCCAATCTCTCCGCACCCTTCTCTATGATCCTCTCAACATATTTATACTCCTTAGCCCCATTTAATTACGCCAAAATTCTCAATATTCTTCATTAAACTCGGCAGTTAAAGATAATATTTTCTGGATATTTTTTCTTCATCTGAGCATCTGCAGCTGTCCAACCTTCCTTATTTTCCTTCTACACGGTCCAGGGTGTTGCTAGAGTCATCATACACGAGCAGAACACGCATAAATCTTCAAAAACTCGTGAATTATTCTTCTCATGCACGGGCTGCCCTGTTTTCTTGTCACGGATTTTTCAGCCAATTTTGATCGAAACAAACACCCATACCAGCTTTGTTAGGACATATCACAACTACCCATTAAGTTTCAGCCCTTTAGTCTACCCAGAAATCCTTCAAATTTCGATCGAAAAATTCACCAGAGAGCTTCTCTTTTTTCCCGCCAATTTTTAAGTTCAAACGAAGAAGGTGGTGTCCCCCTAACCAGATGTGGGATGCGAATAGCAGCTGCCTGTGTTTGGGGTGACCTGGGGTGCCCCTTAGTAATTGATGTGCCCCTTAGTAATTGAGGTGCTCCTTAGTAATTGAGGTGCCTCTTAACCAAATCTGGGTTCCGTATAGCAAGTGTCCTCCGGGGGTGTTCCGAGTGATTTTTCGAGCCGATTTTTCCAACAATATTTATTTTCCAAAAATACCTAAAAATACACAAAACACCATATTAAGGACGAAAACGAGTACCAACAATACGAAACATTAAGGACAATTTAGGCACATAAATGCGCCTATCAATCACCTATATTTATTTTGAATTTATTTTTAAAAAATGGGATATGAAATTCCCTTTAAATCGATCGGTCTATAGTTAGAATCGATTGATGAAGTTATATCTTAATTTTATTTAGTGAAGGAAATGATTTTGATAAATTTTTATTTTGAAATGTTTCAAATTTAGAAGAATAAATCTTTGAATTAAATTTAATAGTAAAGGTGTTTTAGTATTTTACCTGATTTAAACACCCCGTGTTTTTAGCATGGCGCAGGCTGAAAGATGCGTCATGGCATGGGATGAAGCTTCATAAAAAGCTTCAGTTGCATTAAGAGGCTTAGGCAAACCGACGCCAAAATGGCCGCATTACAAAGGTAATTGGCCCTGTGCAAACATTGCCCACAATCATTATGCATCACGCTAAAGAGGGCCAGCCGAACGAGTATTGCGCAATCATTAAGATGAAGCACAATCATTACGATGAAGCGCAATCATTTACGCTCAAGTGCAATCATTACAACGGAACGCAATCATTACAATGAAATGCAATCATTACGCTCAAGTGTAATCATTACGATGAAACGCAATCATTACGACGAATCGCAATCATTACGCTCAAGCACAATCATTACGATAAATAGTGAAGCATGCATGTCAATCTGGTCCGCTTTTCATACTTGTAGAAATGTCAATAAGACATATATAAGGAGGGGTGGTGAGCCGAAGGTGCACTTGCGTACCATGCACCAAGTAAGCTTTATAGCTTATCCAGAAGAGTATAAATGATGCGTAATCCTCATTTATAATTGTGTAGCCTTGCGAAGATGGCATTTAATGCTTAGGCATCACTATGCCATGTCGCGGACCCAATAATGCGCAACCTTTGTGCATTTTGACGGAAGGGCCTATACAGACTATGTTATTACACTTTTGCTATTCCGCAGCCTTGCAAATGAGTTTTCTTAAATGTTTGTCCCTTCTTGGATGAACTACGGCCTGTGCTTGATACCTTTGGAGTAGGGAAGGGTACATAGGCATCCGCAATGAGTTGCAACTTTGTCGGTCCAGCACGTTGTCGCACATATCATCTAATTGTGAGATGATTGCGGCAGATTGTCCCCTCATATCATCTAAGATCGGTAGCTCGATGCATGAGATGATTTTGGCCATGCTTCATGAGGCGAGTTGCATTTCATTCACTGGATTCTTATATTGCCTATAAAGTCGATGTATATTAGCAAGCTACATTCCGTTTGGAGGCTAAACACACGATTGTTGTAATTTAGCTCAAGAGGAGTCCATTTTGATGGGAAACGACCCAAAGATCAAGACATGTTTATCTACCGGCCCAAATGGTCACCAGAATATAGCCAAATTCTATCATTTAGGGCTTCAAAAGGCCATTTCTGTCGTTTTAAGAAAGTTTTTGTTTTCTTAATAAACCCTTTGCAGAACAAGGGTGAGCTGGAACAGTGTGGAAGCTAATTTAGCTGCATCATACTCCATGAGCATACTTTCAAGGGCAGATGGACGTGCATTTTCCTAGCTTTAAGGCCCGTACGTATTGTAGATTCATCATGGCGCATTGGGGAGTTATGGCCCGCGCACCCAGGCTTAATTTTCCAGTCCGTCACAGTTGGTATCAGAGAAAGTTCCGAGAAAAATATAGGTACTTTCCGGAGTGGACTCATTGGCGAGTATTTTCCTCAAAAGTAAAACATAAAGTTGGAGAGTAGGACAACTTTTGCGCGGAAAGGAGTTTGTAACTACTATGTCAGTTACTATGCGAATCGAGTTGACTTTGTTTAAGTACTGTAAGTTTGCATGGCCTAAGTGGCACCCCATTTACGAGTGGATATCCGGAAGACCGTCTGGGACGGTGGATAGGCAATGAGACTTATCATCCCCACACATTGGCAACTGGCCAATGATGTGCGTTGCCAGGCCCCGCTAGCATCCCAGTTACGAGTGGCAACCTGGATGACCGTAAGGGACGGTGGGCAACTGGAAGATGTTCCATACAGTATTACATGTTGTTAACATATTCAACTTTGTGAACTTTAGGGACTCCTAAGTGTACAGTATGTGATGCACATTTGGCATACCTGGTCGAGATATCCTTTTGGCACTGTCCAATTCTGATTCTTGGTATTGTTGTGGTCACTTTTGGATTCCTGGGCATGCGGTATGAGAATTTTCCTCAGAAGGTTTAAATTGTTGTTCATGACAACTTGAAGAAAAACGTGATTTCTGAGCATCTGGTATGGTAATTTTGCATAGGAATCAAAACCGCATAGCTTGTCCACAATAGTTTTTCTTTTGAATTTCAGGGACGAAATTCTTTAAAGGGGTGAATAATGTGACACCCCGTGTTTTTTGCATGGCGCATGCTGAAATATGCGCCATGGCATGGGATGAATCTTCATCAAAAACTTCAGTTGCGTTAAGAGGCCTAGGAAAACCAACGCCAAAATGGCAGCATTACACAGGTAATTGGCCTAGTGCAAACATTGCGCACAATCATGGTGCATCACGCCAGAGAGGGCCAGCCGAACGAGTATTGCGCAATCATCAAGTACAATCATTACCCTCAGGCGCAATCATTACGATGGAGCGCAATCATTATGCTCAAGTGCAATCATTACGACGAAACGCAGTCATTACGATGAATCACAATCATTACGCTCAAGCGTAATCATTACGCTCAAGTGCAATCATTACGATGAAACACAATCATTACGCTCAACCGCAATCATTGCGATGAATAGTGAAGCAGGCATGTCAATCTGGTCCCCTTTCCATACTTGTAGAAATATCAATAAGACATATATAGGGAGGGGTAGTGAGTTGAAGGTGCACTTGCGGACCATACACCAAGTAAGCTTCATAGCTTAGCCGGAAGAGTATAGATGATGGGTAAGTCTCATTTATAGCTGTGTAGCCTTGCGAAGAGGGCGTTTAATGCTTAGGCATTACTAGGCCATGTCGCGGACCCGATAATGCGCAACCTTTGTGCATTTTGACGGAACGGCCTATACGGACTAGGCCATTACCTTTTTGCTAGTCCGCAGCCTTGCAAATGAGTTTTCTTTAGTTGTTGTCCCTTCATGGATGAAGGGTACATAGGCAGCCCAAATGAGTAGTAGCATTGCCGGTCCAGCACGTTGTCGCTCATATCATGTAATTGCTAGATGATTGTGGCAGAGTGGCCCCTCATATCATCTGAGATCGGTAGCTCGATGCAAGAGATGATTGTGTCCATGCTTGATGAGGCGAGTTGCATTTCATTCACTGGATGCTCATACTGCCTATCAATTCGATACAGATGAGCAAGCTACAACCCATTTGGAGGCTAAAAACCCGATTGCCGTAATTTAGATCAAGAAGAGTCCATTTTGATGGGATACGACCCAAAGATCAAGACTTGTTGATCTATCGGGCCACATGGTCACCAGAATATAGCCAAATTCCATCATTTAGGGTTTCAGAAGGTCGTTTGTGCCGTTTTAGGAAAGCTTTTATTTTCTTAATAAACCCTTTGCAGAACAAGGGTGAGTGGAATGGTGTGGAAGCTAATTTAGCTACGTCATGCTCCAAGTGCATGCTTGCAAGGGAAGATGTACGTGTATGTGCCTAGCTTTAAGACCCGTACTCTAGATTCATCATGGCGCACCGGGGGAGTTATGGCACGCCCAGACGTGCCAGGTGTAATTTTCCGGTCCACCACACCCCATATCCCCTTACTTTAGATAGGTGAAGAAATTTATAGCCCCAGATAAATGTCCTTGCCCCTAAACTAGGAAGGCTCTGTCCTCAACTCACTGTCATTTTATGATCTCAAGACCCTCAATTTCTAACTTTAGTCTTACTAAATGTCACACAAGTCCTAACTAAATGCAACTTTTGAAGAGCAGACACCAAATAAATCTGCAAGATTATAGTTTTACTTTGACCTAATAGCGGACCTATACCACAAAAGATAGCAAGGGTAACTTCCTTCCCTGAAATTGGTGAAACTTACAACATGGCATAAATTTCGAGCGTCCTTCGGCGGCAGCTCCATCAATACTTGTACCCTACTCACGTAAATCTCTATTAGACCAGTCTACATTCAACAGGGATCAAGGGAAGTATTATTAAAATTTCGTCCGTTGAAATGTAGCAAGTGATGTAATTGGAATATAACACACCATCTACTACTAGATAACTAAAAACTAGGGTAAAGACCAAGTCCTGACTAATATCCAATTGGGGTGGTTGACTACAAAACTGAGCACTCAGAGTAGCTCATTGGCATCCGGAATTTGTCCAAATTTTCATCTCTGGACAAATTTTGAGAATATTTTAATTGGTTGTAGGTCATTCTCGTGTTGGTTTGCAGTACTCTTGAGCTTAAACAAGTTATGTCTTGCACATCAAAGAAGCGGTCCAATAATCATTGTTAATTTAGACATAAAATAATCTTCTTCTAAGTTTTTCAACGGATAAAAATAAATAAACCAAAGATCAGTGATTGGGAAGTTTGTGGTTGCCATGGAATCCTGTGCGCCTTAGCTATTGTAGCATTAAGATGTTTTAGTTTTAAGTTTTATAAGGGAGAGAAAAGAAAACAACCAAACTAATTAATACACCATGGATCTGCAAGATCTTGTAAAGTTTCAGTGTTTAGTCTCTTTAATATGGATGTACTTGGCATTCTCGGAAATACGGATCACTGGTTCCCAAGTAATAAGCAAGCCAGGTTGCAAAGATCATTGCGGGAATGTTAGCATACCCTATCCGTTCGGCATTGGTCCTGGTTGTTTCTTAGACATATATTTCGAAATACGTTGCGATGAGAGTCTCCTCGATTCTGTCAAGCCAGTTTATGGCCCTAACTATAACATCTCGAATATATCACTAATCGATGGAACAATGACTACAGATATTTTCATAGCCCGCGATTGTACAGACAGCCAAACCGGAAGGTATTTCTCAACGACAGCAGGGACGGGAAAATTCACCTTCTCTAATACGAGAAACATGTTCGTCGGTATGGGTTGCAATACCTGGGCTTATCTAAAACGAGATGATAATAGATCTATCAGTTCGGGATGTATGTCAGTCTGTGACAAAGAAGAAGATAGCACCGATGGGTCTTGCAATGGTATCGGTTGTTGCCGGGCCCCCGTCCCAGCTGGACTAAAAAAACTGAGCATCAGTGTAGGAAGATCGTCGGAAACAATCTTGGATTTCAATCCATGTGGTTATGGTTTTTTGATTGAAGAAAAATCGTTTAACTTTTCTTCGTCGTATATTAAGGATTTCAAGCATAATGGAACCGGAACTGTTCCAGTGGTGGTTGATTGGACTGTTGGTTTTGAAACATGCGATGAAGCCAAAAGAAACCCGACGAGTTATGCATGTGGACCTAACACCGATTGTATAGCACCTGCAGACAATAATACTCTAGGCTATCGATGTAATTGTACATCGGGCTACAGAGGGAATCCTTACCTTGACAGTATTTCTGGTGGTAGTTGTCAAGGTAATTTATACTGATTTCTTCTCTGCTAGTCTCACAACTGAAATTTATTGAACAGATCCTTGTTTTTTGTGGCACAGATATTAATGAATGTAAGGAACTAGGGGTATGCAGTGGAGATAGAGGTAACTGCAAAAACACAAAAGGGAGCTACAACTGTTCTTGCAACAAGGGTTATAATTTTGATGTCAGAAATAATACCAAGGATTGCTTTCTCCCGAGCCCGGTTTCTGCAAATAGTAACCTTAACAAGATTGTTGTTGGTAAGCGGTGCTTTTGAATTAATAGTACCTTGCAGTCGGGGGATTTCTCTTAACTTTTTATTGCACGCAGGGGCCTGCCTTGGCTTATTTCTTCTACTTGTCAGTCTTGTGACTGGCTTCTGGATATACTGGGGAGTTAAGAAAAGAAAGCACATGCAACTTCGAGAGGAATTCTTCAAGAAAAACGGTGGTTTGATTTTAAACCAACTTCTTGATCAACGGGAAGAGGACATTGAGGCTAGTAAGAATGTCAAAGGAGAAAAGAAGCACCGATCAATTGCTAAAATATACACCGAGCAGGAACTGACAAAAGCGACTAACAACTATCACGAAAGTCAAATTCTTGGCCGTGGAGGGTTTGGCACGGTGTATAAAGGAACCTTATCTAATGGAGAAGTGGTTGCCATTAAGAAGACGAAAATAGTTGATATGGACCAAAATGAACAGTTCGTTAATGAAATTGCTGTTCTATCACAAATCAATCACAAAAATGTGGTTCAGCTCTTGGGTTGTTGTCTAGAAAGTGAAGTTCCGTTGCTTGTTTATGAGTATATTGCTAACGGGACGCTTCACCAACATTTACATGAACGTCGTGAAGGTTCCTCTACTCTTTCATGGGTAAATCGCTTAAGGATAGCCTCAGAAGTTGCAGGATCATTAGCCTACTTGCATTCTGAAGCTTCCATACCCATAATCCACAGAGATATCAAGTCAGGCAATGTACTTCTAGATAATGATTACAAAGTAAAAGTCGCAGATTTTGGTGGTTCCAGGTTGAATCCTACCGATGAGGCTCAGTTGAGCACAGTAGTTCAAGGTACATTTGGTTACTTGGATCCAGAATACATTCAATCAAGCCAATTAACAGATAAAAGCGATGTTTACAGCTTTGGCGTGCTTCTTGTGGAATTGATGACTGGTGAAGTTGTGTTTTCTAAAGATAGACCTGAAGAGGATAGAAACCTTGCTAGTTATTTCCTTTCTTCTATGAGAACCAACAGACTGTTCGCAATTCTTGATGAAAGTTTGGTAAAAAATGATATTGAGCGAGTCAGTAGTGTACATGGGCACCAACAGATTCAAGAAATGGCTGAACTTGCACAAAACTGCTTAAGAATGAAGGGAGAAAACAGACCATCAATGAAAGAAGTTGCAATAATGCTGCACGGTATAATGAGTTTGTCATCCAACCACCCTTGGGTCTTGCATGATGAGGAAGGTATTACGAACACACAACAAGCAAAGAAGAAGAGCGAATGCTCTTGTTAGAATCAGCTGACCATCTATCTTACACAGACAGCATATCAACAAATGGTGATAGCAGCAAAGGGAAATCAGAATTTCAACCAGGGGGGACGTTAAGCATTCTAGGGCATTTTAAAAACTATGAGAAGTGTGTTCCCCTATTTTCTGTTTGTGATATAAAAATTCTGTAATGATCAAGAGAAATAATAGTTAAATACGATTCTTCTATAGACTAGTAGTTGTTCTAACTGCAAGATAAATCTCATTGCCGTGAAAGTGTACACCACAAATCATAATTTGTCCAACACTTAACATGAAATCCCATCAAACATCACATATAACGTCAACCACCTAGTTTTACAAAAATCCTGTCTGCAGATCACAAGTTATAAGGACGAATTGTCATAACCTCCAATATTTTCCAGTAACAAGGGTTGTCTAATCAAAGAGAGAGAATCCCATGTCGTCATCGCTCTCCTCTTTCTCTTCCTTCTTCTCCTCAGCTGCTGGTGTTTCAGCAGCTGCTGCACCACCAGAGCTTGCTGCTGCTGCACCACCACCAGAGCTTGCAACAAAAGAGCCAGCACTTGCTCCACCAATAACCACCTGAAATACCCAATGTCACAGACTCATCAACAAATGAAACAGATAATGCTAAGGTTCTGAAAAAGAAAAAGAAAATTCAGAAAAAAAATATTCAACATGACATGGAAAGGACAAATTAGGACCAACACTTGACGTCACAAATTTTCCTGGGTTGACATCAAGATTCGAATCAAGTGGATAACAAAATTCCTTCTTGGAACACCTTGAACACATACAAATTTATTGTTTCATTTACATTGAAAAACATCAGATAAAGAATAGATATGACTGACTGTTTTTGCTAGACCTAGTGCACACCACAACACAACATTCCAAAGCATTATTTCATTATTGTTGAAACATCAGACAACGAACCATTGAAAATAGGACAAACACTTGACATCACTTTTCCTGGTCTGAATTCATATGTAAAACAGAGAAAAATCAAGTTGATAACCAAATTCCTACTTGGAACGCCACCTTGAACACATCAGATCTAATGTTCCTACAAATTGCACCGCTCCTTTCACGCCTCCATACAACCAATGCTGCTACAGGGGGTTACCAAATCCCACAGAGGTTTACCAAGTCCATATAAACAAAACAATCCTCCCAATTGGACCTGCTGGATTGGTAACACCCCATGGAATTTGATAACCCCTTGTTGCAACATCAAATATAATGGGAAGAACACTAAGATCCATGGTGAAAGGCACAGTAACATTTTCTAAAAATGACAGAATACTAAAACATATAAACCCACAGGAGAAATGATATCCACCACATCATTTGTCCAAAACCCTTAGAGCTCCTTTATCATGGTCTTAACCAAATAAAACCACAATTCCCACAAGAGCTGTTCAATTACCAAGATTAGAAACTCAAAAGAGCATTTATGAATTACCAAGGACCCATGAATCAGAATATCAAATATATATGCAAAACTTACCAACAATCTACACTGATAAAATGAAACCCCTAATCAACTTACATAACAAGTCCCAATTCCCACGAAAGCTAATTTAAATGGCATGGATTTAACCCACTAAAACCCAAACAGCCACAAAATCTGATTAATAAGACTAGAATCTTATAGCGCAGCAAGTCCCTTAAAACCCCAATTCATACAAAAGCTGTACCTAAACATGTCATCAACCAGAACCATGAACAACTTGCAGAAAAGAGTATCTCAGAGCACACATGAATCAACAATAAAGGTAACAAAATCCAGAAAAATAAAACTTCATCAGTAATCAGTAATTTTAATAGCAGATTCGAAACACCCAAATCTCAATTTTTAGCAGAAAATTAAATAATCTGAAACAAAACCACTATCCAAAACCCCCAAATCTAGACCATGCAAGATGAAAATCAACAACTCTATGCCAAAAATAGGAAACCCTTAGATTACATCATGGATTTAAGCAACTGAAACCCCAAATTCCCACAAAATCTGTACATAAACATGACAACAATCACAACCAAACTACTTGCAGAGATCCCTGTAAATCAAGAATAAAGGTACAAAAATCAAACAAAACAAAAAATTAAAAAAAAAAACTTAATCAGTAATTTCAATAGCAGATTCAAAACCCCCAAATCTCCATTTCTAGTAAAAAAAAATTTAAAGGAATCTGAAACAAAACCCAGATCTACAAAGTTTCAAAAAGAAATCAAACCTGGAAGACACCAGAAGTAGGAGTAATCAAAGAGAAGTTGGATTGAACAGCACCAGAAGAATCACGAGAAAGAGCTTCCTGAACCAATTTCCTCTCCAAATCATAAGCACAGTCGGCTGATGCTTCAACATCACCTTCGTACTGCTTTGCACTCCATTTTCCACCTGAGCTCTTGCAAACAAATGTGAAGACTCCCATTTTCTCTTTCTTTTTTTCTGAATCTAAAAACGAAATCTCTTAGGTTTTGTTTGATGCTTCTCGGATTGCAGAAATTTCCAATGCTGTTTTCTTTATATAGGGGACGAAAAGGAAACCCTAACCCTACTAATATTACTACTAGCAGATGGAGTTTGGACTAGGCAGCCAGGGTACTCAGCAATATTACTAAACGCAGTTAGGTTTTGGAAACGGGCAGCCAGCTGAAGTCCAGTCGCAAGGAACCATGGGCTGGATTTCAGGCCCGCTTATTGTGGGAGGACAATTTTAGTTTTTTTTTTGTAGTT
Organism: Papaver somniferum; assembly: GCF_003573695.1. Taxonomy (NCBI): domain Eukaryota; kingdom Viridiplantae; phylum Streptophyta; class Magnoliopsida; order Ranunculales; family Papaveraceae; genus Papaver; species Papaver somniferum. The sequence goes on from NW_020620381.1 coordinate 1,320,889, forward strand.
TTATTTAAAACAGCATTTACTGAACAAAACCGAAAGACTTTATATTATTTTTTGGTTTTATTTATTTCCCATCCCCATTTTACCTAAATCCTATCACAATTTGATCATGTTCAAGATTATTTTCAAATCATTTTAATCAGGTTTAGATGTTAAATTGCAAAACTTGATTTCATTTATTACGTAAATTGATAATGTGGTCCGCAAAAATAAAACAATTAATTAATATAAATTTTTCAATTTGGGAACAATTGAAAACAATCAAAACCTAATTGAAATAGAGATGACAAATATGTGTTTTCTTGATAATTGGTATATATTATGTGTTTCAAAATCATTTATAGTCCCGATTCTTCTAATTTTTGGGTAGAAAATCATTATTAGATCAGGTTCGTAGTGGTCGATTGTTAGGATTAGAATTTTTCTTTTCTTTTTTCCTTGTGATGACTATTTAGTAATTAGGTTTGATTTGAGTGGGAGGGGAAGAAGGAAGATGGTGGTTGAGGAAGATAGATATCATCTGGATAATACGGGAAGTATTGTTTACCCAACTTACAAAAAGTTAAACAAAAATTAATATGTGTAAGTTGAGGGATTTAGATAAAATGGGGTTGGGAAATAGGTAAAACCTATTTTTTATAAGAATTTGGTTTGAACAAAGAAAAATTCTGATTTATTCAACAAATTATCACAACAAAAACGCTTCTAAACAATATAAAAATAAATGTTATATGAATCAAAAAACAAATAAATAAGGAGACCCACTCGGTTCGTTGTTGTTTTCCTTGACTTTCCATTCACTTGTGAAATCCATTGCCTCTCAATGCAAACTTGATTTGCATGCTTGGTACCTCAATGACGGGAAAATTATTGGTGACACTATCGAGGTGGTTAAAGCTTTGAGTATCATAGAATCTGAGGGTCCAGGTAGAAGTTTTGATGAAGATGTTTTTCCTCGGGATATTTGGCAGACCATCAGTCTTGATTTGAACTTTATTAGTGGCATGGCATTGAGTAGGGTTCAAAGGACCATCTAGCTAATGTGTTCCATCAAAAAACTCAATGATCCTCAAAGTGAGATGTTATTTCTTCGCAACTGTACCGGTGTGTCCATATTGTATTTTGCTAATACGTACCACCAACCCTGCATCTTTACAAAAAGCAACTGATTTGTTTGATGACCATCTATTTCAGTATTTGAGACTTCTGGTCACGGGTGATAGAGCAGGTTTTGGGCCTTTGCAACAGAGGATATCTAATCTACCTATCAAGGAGGGTGGCCTTGGCATTTAAACAATGGAAGACACACCCGTAAGTATTGTTATCTTACTTCCCAGAGTCATACGGTTTCGGTTCAAAAGGTGATCCTTGTTAGCTTATTCTCATCAGACAAAGGATCTACTGATCGTTCTGCTCTTCAGAACTTCATCCAGGAATGTGGATTACCTTCTAACTATTCCGTCGATGATACTGCCCTCACCCCCTTTTATGAACTCTCTGGCAGTCACTTATTTTGACCCAGTTAAGAAGCAAATCCCCATCCTATTCTCAATGTCTGCAAGAGATTCCATTCTATGGCAATGCAATCGGGTAAAGCATGCACAAGATTATCTTCTGGTCGTACCCACTGGTGATCTGAATCAATGTCTTGGACCAAGACATTTTAGACCCGTATGATCCCTGTCGTAGGCGTCAAAAATAAATTACACTTTCTTTCTACTCAAAATATATAATATAAAAAGGGAAGAAAAGATCTTTCCCACAGAGAGGACTTGGGTTGTTAATATTTTTCGGTTTCTTATGGCAAAAAAGGGGGTAATTTATGTAACTAAACTAAAATAAAAGTAAATAAAAAAATAAAGAAGCAAATCAGAATTATGCGAAAGTATTGGTCAAGGATTTCGTTTTCATTCACTAACATGTTCTTTTCTTAATAACTAGAATTGATATTTAATCTTATTATCAAAAGCCCTGGGATACATTAACCGCAAGAATATCCCGTTAATTCCCTCTTGTCATCAAAAAACACATTAAAAGATGTGAATATGAATTCTACTAGGAAACAACCTAACGTGTAAAAGCACTAATCAAGTTTAACTCCCCAGGAGCAATAAGATTCATGAAATTAGGCAAATCAATGCAATTGAAATACATTGCGCAAACAATTTAACAAAGGTCACGATTCACATATGATCATAAGGATGTATCAATACAAGTCACAATCATATTTATGCTACTTGTATTCAAGAATTATCACTTTTACGTATAATAAACCCTAAACTAGAAATAGATGTGATTACGAGTTCTATCAATTTGCAACTTGACAAAACAACCAATCAAATCATGTTATAATACGTCAATCATATGACTATATTTTCAAAGAATCGTAAACGATAAATATGAGACAAAACTAATTCATTAAACCCAAAATGATGTTATGTGAAATCCAACTAATCCATAACCAAAATAAAATGAAGTACTCATGCTCATGGAGTTCATAACAAAAATAAAGAAAAACCTCATGTTTCTAAATCCTAGAATAAAAGTAGAAGCTAAGATAAAGATCCCCTAGAAGAGATAATATGCCCCCCTTTTATACCTTCACTGACTTTTTCAGATTTCTAAAACCTCAGCCATCTCCAACCGCATACGCTAACCATCAAAATCAAGCCCACGTGTAAGAGCCCAAGTCCATCTGAGTAAGATTATTGGATCGGTGAGTCAGGTACTTAGATCGTTGAGTCAACTCGTCATACTCCGATTCCGGCAGAGTTTTCCCTGTTTCTTTCCGATCCATGCCAGTTTCAGACCTTTTACACTTATCATTCCCTGCACAACTCATGCCTAACATTCTTCTAGCATTCTGACCATTCAGTTATGGCTATCATAGCATCAATTCTTCCTCATTTGCAATTAGCAACAACATTTGTTATCAATATATACCACCACGACATCAGTTCCATATCGAGCTCAAATCTTGAACCAATAAATCTGCAACTCCTCGGCATCCTTTGCTCCTTCATTGTTGGATCCATAAAGAACTCAAAAGTTCTCTCAAACCCTTAAGATCAACCCCAGCAACATATACCTAGCCAACACCAAACTGCAGCACCATCAATACCATCTCCAGCCATCTAAGCTTCTTCATAGGCTCTTAACACCATCATATTTGTAACTGGTTCTCAAAACCATTACAACTGCTTCATTCAGTCCATTCTCTGAACTGCACTATCACAGCACATGATCACACCCAAACTCCGAACTATTCTCTTCATTACAGTCCCAAACGAACTACACTCTTCTGACTGCCAAGAACTCGATCCAGTGAACCATTAATTACTTTCTGCAATATCCAACATCACATAATTCCATCTCCATCTGCACACAAAGCTCAAACAAACTTCTTTCCATCTTCTCATTTCAACACCAATAACCAGAAGCAGAAACCCCTTGAACATCGGCACCATCTCAGACCCGTGTGTATATCTTTTCCTACCAGTTTTGTAACCTCTACCAAACCTCCGCTAGCTTAAGCTCCCGAACTGTCTCATAGCATCACATCCCATCCGACGGGAAACAAACCATCAATTCCTTTACATCTGTAGCTCCATTTCAGTTCATGGACACAGTGCAAGCATTCCTGACCATTGCGAACTCTGTGTCCCATCAACACATATTTTACGTGTATATAGTCCCAACAGCTGTGCCAGCACAGGTTAACCTCTAGTCCAAGTCTTTAGGCATATAGTAGCTGAAGTTGTTGTAAATCAGAGTCTTGTGTATTTTGGTTATTGTAACAAGCTATGCTATCTTCCTTGTAAACTCGTTCTATTTGTTAGATTAGGGATTGAATCTTTCTCTTTTAAATTGTTCCTGCTATATATAAATGCTCAATGAAGAATCAAACAGTCTATACAATTGTGAGATAATTAATATCAAAACCCAGAATCTTTGATGGTATCATCTTGATCCATCACCTCCTCCCAGCCCAAATCATCTCAACATAGAAACCCAATCCAATCTATCTTCAGGAAACCTTAGAATCCTAGATCCCTATATCATCCATCCTAGTGATAATCCGACTGCATTTCTATTCTATCCACAGTTGCAGGGAGACAACTATGGCTCCTGGGTTCGGGGTATTAACAAATCCCTAATAGAGCAGTACATGTCTGATTTGTTGTTCCCAGAAGAATCACTTCGCAAACAAGAAATTTGCTACTGGGTGATATGAGTGTGTGATTCTCAATTGTCCTTTGTCTGTATGGAAGAAGAAAAAGGTGAGTTAGAGCAACCACAGTCACGACCAAATTTGGAGACTATAACCAAATTTGGTCGTGAATTCAAACACAGTGAACGAGACTAAACCCAAATATAGTCCAGTTTTCTAAGGTTTGAGACTATATTTGGGCACCGACACGGACTATAACCAAAAATGGTGGGGCGTAAGTGTAGTGAGCGCGCGTGTGTAGACGTAGATATAACATGCGTTTCGGATCAGGCGTTGTTATAAGTGACGTATGTCTTTTAGGCGTATGTTGAAGTAGCGCCTGTGTTGAGCGTGTGTTATTGAGTCCGCCCAAGCATACCTTGATTTAATCAACGCCCCAGTCAAGCGTGGATTGTATCAGCGCTCAACCAGCGGACGGATTTAATATCAACGCATGATATCAGGCGTTATTTCTATTTGCGCCGCAGTAAACTTTAGTCTTTTGCCGTTGTGTTTGAGCATTGAAAATACCAAATTTTTTTGGTCTTTGGTCTTGTTTTTAGTATTTGGTCGAGTCCATGACTGTGGTTGCTCTTAGACGAAGGATGCTTCATTTGTAGAATAGTATATTTAATCATATATTACCATTTCCATCAAAATATAGTAATTTTTGTATCAAATTTTTTATAACTGCAAAATTAACTCAAATATAAATACCATCCACATTTATATCTTTTGCAAAAATCAAAATTCTTCATTTGGAGGAGGGAGAGAATTAGATAAACAAAGAAAAATAGGGGGTTGGCCTGACCAAATGAGAATAAAAAAATAAATAAAGTAATATAAAAATAAAAATACAAGTTGCAATTTTATGGATCGAAAATAAGAATCTAAGCAATTAGCCCATTGAACCAATAGTTTACAGGACACAAAAGAAGTGTCTAATAAATCCTTAATAACGCGTATCAAATTACACATAAAACATATGCGAAACATACCTCTAGTGGTAGCAAAACGTATAATTGATCATGATAATGAACATGACTCCCCAATACACCAAAAAAACTACTGTTGGGGTATATATTTAAAAACATAGTTTTGTAATAATATGCCAAAGTTAGAGAGATAGTATGGTGGCATTGTTTTGAGCTCCCACACTATAGGCATGGGTTCAATTCCCACCCCACACAATTTCACTAGGGTATATATTATTTATACTATATATTATTCCATAGGGTTTCGACAAAAAACTGACTGCTAGCACAATCAAGAGGCAGAGTCGCGAAACACCTTAAAGATAGCGACCTAGTACGCGACTCAGCGGTTTCTTTGTGTAATTTGATTATAGTGCTTTGTTTCCAACAACTACTCTCGGTCTACTATGGTTTCAAAAAATAACTCGACAACCAGTTGGCTCTACGTTTCTTGAAGAACATCCATCCATAATCTCCCCTCTTTTAACGAGAGCAAGAGATCTTAAATTTCAACTCTTCGAAGTCGTCAGATCTCCAAGATTTAAAATTCATTCGTTGGATATGAAGAGATTAATTTCGTGTGAACTATTCATCACATCTGTTGGACATAATTTGTGTTTATATCTCATCCGTTGGACTAAAAATGATTTAGCTTAAATATTTCAATTTGTTTAGGGGTTTATTTGAAATAATAATCAAATATAAGGACCTTAAATTAGAAACTGTCATATTACTTCATCGCCTCTTCTTTTCCGGTTCTCACTTTTCTGGTTAAAATTCGACGACATGCACCGCACGTACACACTGTTTTTGTATGATAAAGTAAATTATTAGCCTACTTTATCCGTAGGGTAAATTAGTATAGATTTTTGTACAAGCGTACCTGGAGGATATACAAGGCGAAGAACGGTACCTAAACCACCATTTCCTTCAAAAAAAAACTATCCTCCCAAACATACCTGGAAGTAAATCAAAATTAGTTTAGGAAGATTAGGAGAGCTATAAACTTCCCATACATCGTCTGCTGAAGCCTTCATTTCAAATTCGTTCATAAGCTCACACCTAATTATCCCTTGTTTTTCCACATCGATGAACCCTATGACGCAAAAAGCTAATATTTTCCTCACCAGTTTTTAGGTGTGGCAAAAGATGCCCCTTTATGTGTCATCTAACATGTACGGAGGATAAAACTCATCTACTGCCACATTGTTCATAGAAGTGTGGCAATATACTCAATTTTTTGTAGCGGAGCAATAATCTTAATTTTATTATAAGCACGAACTCGCCAAACCGTAAAGGTAAGGTTTAGCGATTATCGAATTATTATGATAATAACATTATTGTTGAGTTGTTTGGCATTCACCAAAGTGATTTCAAAATAATTTTTCAGCCATAATCATTATTTGTCAAGTGTTTATTATATTATTTTGTTTAAATGTATTAGAACGAGGATTACCCACAGGTTATTTCACTTCACATGTTTAAGAAAATGTTGGAAGATATGATTTTTATTTGATCATACACTATGGATTTCAATCATTTTACATCTTAATGACTAGTGTTGTTTCTCTTCATTTCTTTTTAAAATTTGAGTACCAATTTTGACAGCATTGAGACATAAAAAATAAAGATCTTGATTAAGTAAATGCTACATAACCCAATTAAAGATCTTTACAGCATTAGGAAATATAATTAAATTAAATCATTATCTAGTCGAGTAACCTATTACGTTTTTTCATGAATTTTTTTTATTATGTTGTTTTATATCCAAAAATTTATTGCATCCTATGAAGAAATTGAGGTTTTGTTTTTGGATATGTTCTCAAATATTTTTGAAAATGATATTTCATTGCGTATTCGAAACATCCTTCACTTTTATCCATATTATTACCCTTATTTAACACAATCTTTAAGCTTGTATCGGTTCTATTGATAACCTTGCTCCTTTTATTATCCCCCCCCCGATACAATTACGATGTTATTAACAAATTTAAATTAGTGATGTATCTAAGAATTTTCTTCAATGAAATTTCATTGTTTAATTATACTTATCGATTTTGGTTTACAAAAGGTTGATCATGTTCATATATTTTTCAATTAAAGGGTGTTGATATTCTCATAACATACATACGAAATTCTTTTGGGTAAATGTTTATGATTAGTGTTTTAGGGTTACACATAATTGTTTATAATCGACTAAATTTATGATCACATCAAGTATGTCCATATCATTGAGTGAGACTGTGCAATATCACAAGAAAAGTTAGTGAGATATTTGCATTTGTACATGTTAATTAATTTGTTGGATTTTGTAGTTAGCACCATGGTGATACTAAACTCTTACCTTGTAAGTGTTGTATATTTTCAAACCTCTTAGTTTGATTTAACGGTTAAAACAAATGCTGCTCACAAGTAATTATGGTTCACACGTTGAAACAAGCATTAAGGTTATCTAAGTGTTTTATATATACATGTGAAACAATATCCACCCACAGGTGACCACAATTAATATTGTATTAGGTTGAACATATTTAGAATTATTTGAGTCCATTAATACATTTTAGGACATTGTTTGTATGGTAAAATTACTTCTACCCCAAACACGATTTTGATGATGATTTTGTTGAAGATCGATATGTTGTTTTATTCTCCAATTGAACAGTGTAGGGGGTACCTGCAAATAACCCTCCGATGCTTAAGTTAGCTAAGGTTTTTCACAGACAATTTCGTAGGGAAGATTGCATACCTTTTTGGGTTGTGAGCCCCTCTATTTATATGGTGCGAACTAAAACCCCTTCACATGCCCTGCATGCCTCCTGGTCATAAATTACATTGATTTTCCCTGCATGCCTCCTCAACATAAATTATATTGATTTTCCCTGCATGTTTCCTCAACATAAATTTTATTGATTTTCCCTGCATGCCTCCTCAACATATTCTGGAATCTTCCAGAACATTCCTCTAGGCTATGGAACTAGCCAAGCCAAAATGGTGCAAAAGATTGGCCCAAACGAATAGGCGTACATGCCAAGCCTAAGAGCAATAATTCACCAAAGCCCACATCGGGGCATAAACATCCGTCAGGAAAATAGCATGGGGCGGAAAAACCCAGAATTATGGAATTAAACTATCCCGTGATGCGCTGAATCAGGGCTACGAGATTAAGTTGTACCGCGCTGCACTGAAACATAATTATGACATTAAGTTACACTGCGCTGCACTATTACAGAACCAACTTGCCGGATGGAATTACCGCCGGTCACTGCCGCCGGCCACTGCTACCGACCATTGCCGCCGGTTACTACCGCCGGCCACTGCTGCTGACTGTACCTGCTGACTGGATTTTATGATGCTGATGTGGCAGCCTCTGGTTAGCCGACACTGCTGACATGACATCTTTTTCTGACGCGAAGACTTTCCAGCGAACAGTTTGATGACGTGGCACCTTCCATTTTGTCAGTACTGCTGACGTGGCAGTGGTGACGTGTCGTAGTGATGGGCACCTTATTTTCTTGATTTGGACCTTTGCACATGGGCTCCTATGTATAGTGCTTGTAAGGCCTAGTTTATCCATACTTGTTTTATTGCACATAGGCTTGCACATAGAGTGCTTTTAGGGCCCAATTTGCTTATATTTGGCTAACATGAGGAGCATATTAGACCAAAGTGAGCCCATTTTATGTGTGGAATATTAGGGTACAAACAGACATGATTCACCCACATGTGATTTTAGATGCAGTATTTAACAAACATGATGTTATACCATGAGAATGTAAAATATCTACAAATATATTTCATGTCTCACTTTCATCCTTGATATATAAGATTTTACCCACATGAGAGTCTTATTGAATGTATGAAACTAGTGTAAGTACATAGAGGCATTGTTTGTTTTTTCCCATTGATATAGCTCATGAGCGACAGAATTAAAAACACGAGGTTGAAAGTTAAAAAATACAATAAACTAATTTAAAGGAAAAAAACTAAATGTATTTTAGAATAGCATCCGTTCGAGAATCTCCATCAAATAAGCCAGCTGAAAATTATTCCATAAGATCCTTCGCGTCACTTTCAACAATGATGTGAGTTAACTTCTGTTCCAAGGCTTTCTTCAGGACTGCCCAAATAGCTATGGCTTCAGCTTCTTTAGCAGACTTTACTTCAAAACCAGGAAATCAAAAAAGAAGGCTTTGCTTGAGAAATCCCTCATCACATATCCCGAACCATTAGCTCCAGTTGTGTCATCATAGGCACAATCAGTGTTACACTCTATCCAGCCAAAGGAGCGGGCATCCATTTATTACATAGATTAACAGAGGTAATGGGAGAAACAGTAAAACACGGTTTCCTAGTTAAAATCATGGATTTATCCCTTTCTAAGATTGCTAGATGGGTTTCTTTACTATTTTGGAAAATCAAGTTATTTATACTAGTTCAGAGAGACCATATGTAACATCCCGTGTTTTTAGCATGGCGCATGCTAAAATATGCGTCATGGCCCGAGCTGAAGCTTCATCCAAAGCTTCCGTTACGTAGGAAAAGGAACATTGGCCCTTGGACAATGCTTTGACAATGTTCAACCATCATAGCCAACATAGTTGGACATCGGATTGGCAGTGAACAACCAACATGGATGGACATTGGGTTGGCAGCGGACAACCAACATGGATGGACATCTGGTTGGTAGAGGATATCCAGCATGAATGGACATCGGGTTGGAAGCGAACAACCAACATGGATGGACATTGGAGCTGGCATGTGATCCAGAACTGAATGCTCAGCCATCATGGGCGGACATTCAGGGAAACATGGAAATGGCCAGGAATAGTGATGCAAGCACCTAAAAAGTGGGTGATGTCGTTTTGAAAGTGATAAGTAGAAGTTCGTTCAAAGACTTGTAAAGATTTGATTTCAGACTTAATTTTGGTTTCACTTAATGTTACGAGAGACTTGGACTCAGGATTCCACCAATAAATCCATTCATGTGATTCATATAGTTATTCTAGAGAATTATAGCTCAAATAGAATATTGACTTTGTTTCTTTGCCAAGGTAGATTTTTGAAATCAACGACTATAAATCTAAAGCATGGGATATCAAAAGACTTAACCTAAGTATAACCCATCAATTGAAATCACAACCGTTCAATAAAAACCATAAAACAATTAATAATCCTTGCAAAAAGTCATGAAAGAATTAAATATAATTACCATACGTATGAAAAATGGCTTCCTCCATCATCCCAGTATTGGGGTTTAGCTCATGATGTCTTACAAACTCTCAAAAGATAGAAACATGGCTCAAAGAGTGTTTATAGATGGAAGAACAAGGAAAATCACCAAAACAGATCAATTGCAACGTTTATATGCGTGGCAGATCGACTGTTACTAACGATACAGAAGATGTAAGACTGCTGGGAACGATATTATGTGTGTTGTGGATAAACCACACTTTTCTGTGATTGACTTGGGTCGTCCAATGTTCTTCAGCTTCGTCTTCTTCCTCCTGTTGCTGCAACTTTCTTTGCAGCATGATTTCTTCCTACCAGAGCCTCCTCTAAAACTACGTAAAGGCCCCAAACTACCCAACTCCCCTTTCTCTGCGAACTAAAACCTCTTATATATCACAACCACTGATTATAACTCGATAAAGTCTTCGGTTATCCTCCTTTTTTTTCTCTCCAAGTTACGTACTTTCCTTCCCATTTTAGCTTATCTCTCACGCGACTTCTACAGCTGTTGTATCTCCCCTGAATCAGAGAAGATATTTTCTCTGTTATTTTTGGAAGATTTCATAGATGAATCAGGGAAGATATTTTCTCTTCAGTTCTTCCCAATATACAAATAAAATCCCGTCAACTTCGTTTCTTCCCTGTTTTATCCCTGTTTTTCCGAATCCAAGAGAGTTACCAAACCTGCTTTGAGGTCTAGTGTTAATACCAGTCCATATCCGGGTCCAAATCCAAGAAAATATCGACCCAAAATCCTTTCAAAGTAACACATGGTGATTGCATGGTTACGCAGGTAGAGTTGTATTTTCCCGCCAAATTTCAAATGGGAAAAGATGAAGTGCCCCTATCCAACTCCAGGGTGCCTTTAATACTTGGGGTGTCCTGGGTGTAAATAGCAAGTGGTTTCCTCTTAGTAATTGAGTACCCCTTATCCAAAATGGGGGTCCGTATAGTAATTTTCTCCCACGAGCGCAAATACCACTTTTTGAGTCAATTTTCCCGCACAAGCTTATTTCTCCAAAAACACGTACAAAGACACAAAAATCCATAATAAATACAAAATCGAGCACTAACAATATATACAATTGAGATTATATCAGACACAAAAATATGTCTATCAAATACCCACAAACTTATTATTTGCTAGTCCTCGAGCAAATCAAATCTAGAAAATAAAATCCTAACTCACTGTCGCAGGCATCGTCGATTGCATTTAGCGTATGCAATAATCCTTTAAACCCCTAGGTTTCTCTAATAGCGGAGTGTTGTCTCCGGAGGGATTACCGGAGGTATACCCACAAAACCTTTATACTCCAGACTCTAGCTATCTACACAGAACCTTGGAAGGCACTAAAGAATCTCCTTGGTTGGCATACTTATTGACTACAGGAGGAAGTACCCTGATGCGAAATTCCAATTGTTTTACACGAGTTTTCACTCAAGCATATTAAAATTCATATATAAGTGACAGATCTCTACTCAGATAGTCGCACTATGGACATCAATATCCGGAGTCAAAACTAATCACATGGATAGATCAAGAAGATGGATATAGAAAAACATAGATGGTTTTGATGTTTACTAGGTGAACGGTGTTTCTCATATCTGTCTGAAGGCCTCCGCTAAAATGAACCTATCCTAATGGACTGAGATACTAGCCTGACTAATATCAGCACACTGGCATATACAAGGGTACCAGTGGTCGATAATCCTAACTCTAGGTCAACACAACTGGCATATACAAGGGTTCCAGTGGTCGACTTTATTGAATTTATTCCAGTTGGAACTAAAAAGTTTATTGCAACTAAAAAGTTTCTCCTATACCCCGAAACTTAAATCTAACATTGTCCTCAATGTTCCAAAGGTGAAATTAAAAGCATGAACAAGGAGAAACTGTTACCATTTGAAGCAAAAGAGATAAGGAAAGATATTATCGTGTTGCATGAGAATGGGTTACCTCCCAAGAAGTGCTAAGTTTAAAGTCTTCAGCCCGACTAAGAAAGGATTAGTCACCTCGTAAAATCTTAAAATAATAGCTGAAATATTTGTGGCTCATCAAAACCAAATATAGCTATCACAAGTAAAAGGAATCTGCAACATGCCAAGAAAATGAACAAATAAAGCACACCCTTTTCTAGTTTCCTGTTTAAGACAACTACATCTAGTTGTGGTTCACGTTCAGGATCTATAACTGGATCCAAGTAAAATATTTTCATGGGTTGCGTTTCCTCATAGATTAGATCCAAATGTTCAGGTTCTAGAGTCTGTAAAAACTCAAATATAAACTTAGAAGCACATAATAATAACCTGAATAATTGAGGATCCTCTAAGTCAATCATATTTGACTTACATAGCTGACCACAATGAGAGTGGCGATCTTCCTTAAACAAGTATGTCGACCCTAATCTCCTAAAGTAATTAGGTTTAGTCTCAAAACTTAATATTCGACACATTTGAAAATCAAACAACCACATTTAGAAGAAAAATATTTGGTGGGAAAACAAAGTCAATCTGGGTATCATATCCTGGGTAAACCACATCAACCAGAGGATCGGTTTCTAATAACTGAAATTTCTTGTGGACATCACTAGGTTCAGGAAAAACGTGTATGAAGATAATCTTGTAAAATGGTTGAGACACATATGTCAAGTCCCAAGTGAGGGACCTTTCTAAGAGCTAAATCACATGGAGAATGATAATCACCCCCAAACTTAGAGTTTTCAGAGTCTCTAGAAAGACTAGTCACAACTTCCCTAATTTCAAGGTCATCTAATTCATGAAAATGGTCAATTGATTCTTCTAAGTCGGGTACATCCTCACTTTTCACGACGAGTTCATTTTCTTTTTCTAAGTCTATTGTTTCTAAATCGCTAGACTCAAAATATACTCGTTCCTCTAAACCATTATTAGCCTCGTAATCAAAAGGAAATACTACATCGTCTAAAACGGGGGTATCTCTAGTCAAATCCTCGTCCTTTTGAGTAGGTGAATAATTATTAAATTTATTTGGATTTGAACTAGAAATAATATTATTATTAAGCTCAGTTGGAGTAGCAAATTCCTGATCACCATGCCTATTTATTTCAAATTCTTCATCAACACTATCCTCATCATAATCATTATAATAACATGAAAATGGTTGAACCTCATCTAAACAACAAGTAGTGTTACCAATTATATCCTCGTCATCTTGATTATGCAAATAACTATCCTCATTTTCAAGGGTATAATTGGAGACACTGTATTGAAAATTAAGATTATTTCGAGCAATTCTTTCGTTCGTCTCAGCTATCAGCTTGAGGGACTCCTCTATAGAAAGTTTTCTTTCATCATAAACTAAGTTATTCATCTCAGTTATCCTACGTGTCGACTCTTCTAATTTCCTGAGAGACTCTTCTAAAGGAGAAATATAAGAATTTTGCTCATATGACCGGTGCGTATGTGGATAGTAATTGGGTGATGAGTGCCAAATATTGTATATATTTATCCCTTTTTGTTGGCATTTAACTCATCTTTTGCGCATTAATTCTACATTTTATCCCATATTCTGTATTTTCATTGTTTTCAAGAATAAATATTTTTTCTTACTTAATTTCGCATTTTTAGGTAATAAATAAAGTCTGGATGAATTGCGGAGCGGAATAGAGCAGAAAAGTAGTGAAAAGCCGGGAGGAATTACACAAGGAAGCCGCGAAGAATGTTGTGCACAAGACCAAAAGGGTAGAAATGGGCACAAGAAGGAAGAATTGTTCTTAAAGAAGATATGGGCTTGGCATACCCAAGGCCCAAAACCCTTACCCAAACCCATTTTCTGTAACCAAAACCGCCTCCATCTTCAGCCGTCGGATTGGATCCATCTCATCATCCGATGGTCGCTCCTTCATCGCGCATCAAAATCTGAAGCTCCTATCACATACCATAGCACCTAAATTCTAAGCCTTCAGATTAGATCACATTTAGATCCTACGGTCGCTTCTTTTCCTGCTCATCAAATCTCGATACTTCCGCTTAACACTACAGCACCTAACCTCGATCTTCGCCGTTAACTTTGTTGTATTTCACAATCCAACGGTCGAAGTGATTCATCTCTCATACCACCGTTAGATCCACCTACCATCTTCACATCCGACGGATCTCCTCGCTGCGCATCAACTTCAGATGATCCCGCTCAACACCTTAGCCATCAAACCCATCGACCCAAACAAACACCCACCTTCTTCTTCCCCAAAACTCATTTCCCCCAAATTTCTCTTCTTCCCCCGACATTTGCAGAGACACCATGTCCTGCCACCACCATCTCTTCCATCACCACCTCCACAACCAGCCGACCAAGACACCTATCGAACCCCCTAGTCTATCTCTCTCCCTCATAGCTTCTTCTCACATAGGTGCTAAGATTAAGAGAGGCAGGCTTAGGGTTTCGCTCCAAGATAGGGTTTGCAGTGCAAAGAAGACGAAGAATAGGGGATTTCGAGCAGCGTAAAGCCAGTACAAAGCATGGGTTGGGTCGAAACCATCCAATTGGTATGTCAAATTTGATTTTCCCCAAAATCAATTTAGGGTTTTCAAAATTAGGGTTTGTAGAAATTTTAGGGATTTGTAAAACTATAAAAGGGGATGTGTATGAGATGTAAAAGGGTGTTTTTGGGTTATCCTAGTTCCCCCTAAGTGGGTTAATTTCACTGTTTAATTTTAATGTTAATGTCTACTGTTAGTACTTGTCCTATTTAGTGATAAGTTAGTATCATGTTCTAATTTAGTTTCTGAGGCAGAGATGAAACCCCTGATGAATGAAATTCCCTTGTGTGTTTACTTCTCCTCAATGAAAGTTTAATGATAAGCATGCCTTAATTTCTGAATTTTGCCAATTTGCTTTCACCTTGTATGTCAAGCATCCTAGGTAGTTTGGTTAACTCTTTGTCAAAATTCAAAGCTCTGTGTAAACTGTTATAGCTCAATCTGTGATTACTTGTGCTTTAGACAGACAAGTAATGCTAGGGAATTGACATGTTAGCTGAAATTGAGTCATCACAGTGGTTAGTGATTGTTTCACACATTCAAAGTGGTTTGAGGCTAGAACCTCTATAGCCATTTGATGAAAAAGAGGATAAGTTTATCAAACTAGGGAATTAGATGCATCTAGGTGGTGGAATTGAAGCCTTAGTTTCTGTCACTCATCCACAACTGTCCATTGTTTCTTTTGTTGTATTGTTTTTGTTTACTATCTTTGCTTCTTTACTTCTTTACTGTTTTCATGATCAATTCACTCCATTTTGTTGTTTCCTTAACTTATGTTGCTCCTTCACTCACTGTTTAGTAGTGCTCAAAACACTACAAACAACTCTCACAGCCCACTGTTCACTTTCACAACCTCAGTCCATAACCCACAAATCATCTCATCCATTGTCCAAGATCCCACAGCTCATTATTTTTATGTCCATTAAGACCACTGCTACTTACAAACCCAACAAAGCCCAGTTAGCTAGCAAGATTAAGAAAAAAATAGCAAATTTGCCCACCTTGTCCCTGCGGATCGACCCGTATTTGCACCACACTACTTTCCGACACCGTGCACTTGCGGTTATTTCCGTGACTCTTTTAGAGAGCCACCATTGGGCTCACCTTGGTATGGACCATAATCTTCAAAAGGCTGATGTTCCCAACCACTATTCACACTATGGTCAAAGTAGTAACGTCCATTTTGAAACTCAGTCGGATATTCGTTGTATTGGCTATTGTAATACCAGTTCGACATTCTACTGCAGGGGTGTGAGTTGTCACACAAAATAAAACCCACTGACAGGGATTCGTGGGTGGATAGAGTCTTACCTCCCGTACCAGACGGGCGATGAACCGTTGAAGTCGACTCAGGCCACCGACTCCAATGTCAATGTACGAACCCGAGGGGCCGAGACAGTATCGTAACTGTCGTCCTTCCCTGCAAACAATTTATATTTAATTTTTAACCCTTCCTTAGGGTTTCAAAATAATAATAATGTCCAGTCCAAAAATAAATTCCAAAACTAAAAATGTCCAAAAAGGAAAAGAAAAATTACAAAAATAAAATCCTATTTACAATTTCTAAAAATATACAAAATCTTCTTCTTCACTCCTTTCAGATTCCTCTTTTTTTTCCTTCTCTGGCGATGCTTTCCTGTTATAACACTTTTTCTTTCCTTGTAGCTTCGCTCCAAATCTGAAAAGAATCGAAAAATACCAAAACGCGTAAAAAAGAACAAAAATAATAAAAATAAAAAGAAACCTAAAAAAAATCTAAATACAAGTCCTCGTCGGCGGCGCCAAAAATTGATGTCGTTTTGAAAGTGATAAGTAGAAGTTTGTTCAAATACTTGTAAAGATTTTATTTCAGACTTAATTTTGGTTTCACTTAATTTTACGAGAGGCTGGGACTCAGGATTCCACCAATAAATCCATTCATTTGATTCATATAGTTATTCTAGAGAATTATACCTCAAATAGAATATTGACTCTGTTTCTTTGCCAAGGTAGATTTTTGAAAAGCAACGACTATAAATCTAAAGCATGGGATATCAAAAGACTTAACCTAAGTATAAACCATCAATTGAAATCACAACCTTTCAATAAAAACCATAAAACAATTAATAATCCTTGCAAAAAGTCATGAAAGAATTAAATATAATTACCACACGTATGAAAAATGGCTTCCTCCGTCATCTCAGTGTTGGGGTTTAGCTCATGATGTCGTAAAACTCTCAAAAGATAGAAATATGGCTCAAAGAGTGTTTAAAGATGGAAGTACAAGGAAAATCACCAAAACAGATCAATTTCAACGTTTATATTAGTGGCAGATCGACTGTTACTAACGATACAGAAGATGTAAGACTGTTGGGAACGATACTACGTGTGTCGTGGATAAACCACACTTTTCTGCGATTGACTTGGGTCGTCCAATGTTCTTCAGCTTCGTCTTCTTCCTCCTGCTTCTGCAACTTTCTTTGCAGCGTGAGTTCTTCGTACCATAGCCTCCTCTAAAATTAAGTAAAGGCCCCAAACTACCCAACTCCCCTTTCTCTGCGAACAGGAACCTCTTATATATCACAACCACCGATTATAACTCGATAAAGTATTCGGTTATCCTCCTTTTTTTTCTCTCCAAGTTACGTACTTTCCTTCCCCTTTTAGCTTATCTCTCACGCGACTTCTACAACTGTTGTATCTCCCCTGAATCAGAGAAGATATTTTCTCTGTTATTTTTGGTAGATTTCGTAGATGAATCAGGGAAGATATTTTCTCTTTAGTTCTTCCCAATATACAAATAAAATCCCGTCAACTTCGTTTCTTCCCTTTTTTATCCCTGTTTTTCCGAATCCAACAGAGTTACCAAACCTCCTTTGAGGTCTAGTGTTAATATCAGTTCATATCCGGGTCCAAATCCAAGAAAATATCGACAATCCTTCCAAAGTAACACACGGTGATTGTATGGTTATGCAGGTAGAGTTGTATTTTCCCGCCAAATTTCAAATGGGAAAAGATGAAGTGCCCCTATCCAATTCCAGTGTGCCTTTAACACTTGAGGTGTCCTGGGTGTAAATAGCAAGTGGTTTTCCCTTAGTAATTGAGTACCCCTTATCCAAAATGGGGGTCCGTATAATAATTTTCTCCCACGAGCGCAAATACCACTTTTCGACACAATATATACAATTGAGATTATATCAGACACAAAAATATGTCTATCAGTGGGACTTGGTGAATTATTTTTTCTCCCCTAATCTAAGTTCTAAAAATGTCAGTTTAACATATATAGGGAGAGGCAGTTGGTTGAAGGTGCACGTGCAGACCATGCACCAAGTAAGCTTCATGGCTTAATTAGCGGGAACGGTATAAATGATGCCTTAGGCCTCATTTATGTCTGCATGGCAATTCCAATGGAGCATGTTAAGCATGGGAATGACCATGCCATGCCGCGAAATCGATGATGCATTCCTTGGATGCACTTTGACGGAATGGCATATATGGACTAGGTCATTTCCACTATTGCTGGGCCACGGCCTTGCAATATACATTAACTTAAGTTTTTGTCTATTCGAGGATGAACTATGGTCTGTGTTTGATGCCTTTAAAGTATGGAAGCGTACATAGGCAGTCGCAATGAGTTGCAACGTTGCCGGTCAAGCACATTATCGCTCATATCATCTAATTACGAGATGATTGCGGCATATTTCCCCCTCATATCATCTAAGCTCGCCAGCTCGATGCAAGAGACGATTGTGGCCAAGCTTGATGAGGCTTAGTTGCATGCCAGCAAGAAGATGCTCATACTTCATATCAATCTACGTAGAGTTGGTAAACGAGTTAAGGTAAGGAAATGAAACATCTTAGATCAGCCTATGCCTAAGTCCAGGGCTTATGCCTGGACAAGACTCGACAGTGTGACAGTTACTCACTTAGATAAGAAATTCAATAATTAATTCCCTATGTTGAGGTAAAGCCAGAGAAGCATGCAAGAATGCATTGGCATTGGCCTTATGGAATTACACCCTTTAGCGGACGAGGGTAAGTTTGGAATGGTGTGGAAGCTAAGTTAGATGGATCATGCTCCACGAATATGATTTTAAGGGAAAATGGACGTGCATTTTTCTAGCTTTAGGGCCCGGACTGTAGCTTCATCATGGCGCATCGTGGGAGTTATGGCATGCCCTCCCAAGGCGCGCCGGGCGTATTTTCCTGTCCGTCACACCATAGGACAGTAACAAAGAGAAACTGATCCTCATCAGATAGTTCAGACACAGGATCAGTTAACCAAAACATTAACCAGTCGATGAATGACTTATTTTGAAAAAATTGAGTGTTAACAAAAAAAAAAGAGAAACCAGAAACGTCTAGTAAAAGGAAACGGGACCAAAGCATGCATTATGGATTCATGAGGATCATTACACCTAATACAATCAATATTATGCATGGGCATTTTAGTATGCAAAGATGTTCTAGCAGATAAAACATTTCTGGCAGCTTTCCATGTGAAGAATTGGATTCTATAAGGAACCTTAATCTTCCAAATTCGCATCCAAATATTTTTACAAGGGGAGGACCTAATCCCTCTTATTCCCATGTAGGAAGATTTAGAATAAAACTTACCATTCGTTGAAAGTTCCCCAGCTCCTAGATGGCTTAAGGAAATAGTGATAATCTTCTTAACAGAAGCATTATAAAATTGAGTCTTTAACTTAGAAAAATATTCCAAGTTTTAGTTGAAGGATCAATGAAGTAAAACACATTGATATTAGGGTCAGGTGGAACTAAAGGATTAGGTGTACAAATACCCATTGTAGGGATCCATTTGTCACACCATGGGTCAATGAATTGACCATCCCCAAAAATCTAAGAGGTGAAAGGCTTAATAAGTTCTTTTATAGCATGCAAACACTTCCAAGTTCCAGAGCACTCGGTATGGCAATTGGCATTCAAAAAATCAGTTCGTGGAAATTATTTAGCTTTAAGAACAGTGTCTAGCATACAATTTGGATATTTTATAATTCTCAAAGCATTCCTAGCCAGCATAACTAAGTTATTTAGTTCATATTTTCTAAATCCCAGACCACCTTCTGCCTTAGGGGAGCACAAGATGTCCCATCCTAGTAGATGAAGTTTCATATCTTTAGAATCTAAAGTCTCTCCCCACCAAAATTTTCAAAGGTGAGAATCCATTTGTTTGCAAAGATGTTTTTGGATGAGGAAATATACCATTTTAAAAAAGGGATGGCTTGCCAATGTGTTTAATTAAAGTAGTTATAGCAGCTTGAGACATGTTTTTATATACTCAGATAGAAATTCTGGCATCCACAACTTGGACAATACCTATATGGGTTTCAATTTTTGAGGCTTAAATCACAGTAGGAGTGCCAAGATATTTTTCTCCTAAATCCCTGCACTTAATCTCTAGAATTTTAGCAAGTTGAGATTTTCTATGTTCAGGAATTCTCCTACTAAATAAGATATCAGACTTGTCAAAATTGATTTTTTGGCCAGAGGCCAAGCAATATTTTTGAAGATAGACTTTAATAATTTGAAAGTTATTAACAGTAGCTTTAGAAAACAAGAGGGAATCATAGGCAAACAACATATATGTCATTTATGGAGCATCTTTACACACTTTGTTACCTTCCAAAATACCCTTCTTTGAAAGACCGTCAATGTAGGAAGAAAGATCTTCAGAACAAATGATATAGAGATAGGGGGATAGAGGATCCCCTGTCTCAGACCTCTTTCAGGTTTAAAAAACTTAGTAGGGCTACCATTGAGGATGAAAAAATAGGATAATGTTGAGAAACACTGATTTATGAGTTTAATCCAGTAGTTAGAGAGCCCCATCCTAGTTAAAACACTTTCAAGGAAAGACCATTCCAATTTATCATAATATTTAGACATATCAAGCTTAATGGAAGCTATGTCATCAACTTAGTCATTATGATTAACAACAAATATAGCCTCATTAGCTAGCAGAATATTGTCAGAGATACTCCTCTTAGGAATAAAGGCACTTGAATTTTGGGAAATTATGTTAATTATGAAGAGTTGAAGTTTATTAGCAAGAGTTTCTAAATTAAGTTGCATAGCCTTATATGTCAAGTTCAGCAAGAAGCACCTTAGGGATAAGAACAATATTAATGTGATTAAAAACTTTCGCAATATGTCCATTTCTAAAGCAGGTTTGAGTCATATCAATGACAGCCTCCCCAATTTTAAGGTAAATATCCAACCTTCAAACCTAACATTTCATTTCTATATATATTGCTCGGAGTAATATAGTCTTACTTCATCAGCGCTTTGAAGAAAAAGTGGTATGTGTTTTCCAGCTGCTTTAGGCGTGGCAATTTTTATTTTATCCCCCCTCATTTTGAAACCTTATTCTCCCATCAGGTGTCACCAACATCTTGGTCTGGACACCTACTGTGAATAAAATAACTAAATTCACCTTCATCCTTTTTATTTTCCGACTGAAACTTCGAATAACATTAAGGGGTATTTTGACTTCGTCCATAGAACCATTTTTCTTATTCGAAGAATTTTCTTTTGTTATTCATCTTCGTTGGTTCAAGTTTCATCCTAATGGAACTTATTAGTCATTCAAATTCCACCGAAAGAAATTGCAAAAGTATGATCCACGCACAAGATATTTCTTTATGTTACTTTCACCGACCCGTTTGGTAAAGAATTAGGTAGGCTAAAACAAGGACGCAAGACCTAATCCATTTCAGTCATCCTAAACAGACCGTCAAAAAAAACAAGTGAAAACTACGCACAAACCCAGTTTTCAAATTTTTTTCACATTTTTTCCACTGAGAAATCCACGCTCAGAAAAAGTCACGCGCGCACCCACTTTTTCAGCCAAACTTATCAGCAGACCCATATTTCTTAAAGTTAAGTTTATCGTGAGATTTCTTCCGAATGCAAAGATTATCAGTTACATATTCATATTCATCGAAATTTCAATCCAATCCCTCTGGATTACATCGATTAATACATCAATTTCACAAATCAAAATTTCACAATTTTATCATATTTGAGTAAATCAGAATTCAAACTGAGCAAATCATAACCATTTTCAGTTCAGTTTGATACAATTAAATCAAACCCATGTTCCAAATAGAAGATTTAGTATATCTAATTCGATCATTGCAGTAGCAGAGATGAAAACCCGCAAAGAAAAAAAAAAATCAGTAGCCACATAGGTTTCCAAAGAAGAAGATGCATCTAACTCCAAGTTTCAAAAAACTAAAACTCTTTTTCAGTGAAGGGGTACTTATCTGAAGTGAAAATACTGAAAATGTTATGTAAAAGAGGTACATTTGTGGTTTCAAATATGCCATTAACAAAAAAGATAGAGCTCTTCAAATCATGCAGGCCAACTAACCGTAACCAGTTATCTCTTCACTTCATACTTCTTTGAATCCATCAACAAGTTAGCATCAAAAAAGGTTTTTTCGTCTGTACTTTAAACTAATTAAATAGATAAGATGGATCCATGGATCGTGAGCTGCGGAGATGACGAGAGATTATACACTTGAAGAAAAAGACCAGTAACAATTGAGCGACAAAATTACGAGTACATCCTTTAAAACTTTACATGTTTAGATAGCATGTAATGTTGGAAAAAATTGGGTTTCACAAAGGATGAATGAATCAGAGAAGAAAGTGTTGCACTCCAAAACTTTCAAGGCTTGTATAAATTTCTTTTAGACAAATATTTCTACCCTCCCAATAACAATTGGCGATTACAACAGGTATGCGAAATATTGCCTTCAGGATACAATGAAAGCCCTGCAACGAAAACTGAATTCAAGGTTTGTACCCCTTGATTCAATCAAGAACACACAAAGAGATTTCTGATTTCTGATGATGCTTTTTGAAACAGAGAAAACAGATTGATTTTTCTTATATCTTAAACGAAACTGGGAGAAGCTATTTATAAAGGGTTTTGCACCTGTTGGGAATAGGTGTTTCTATTCACGAACCGTCAGGTTCCTTCATCAACAGACATCAATGGTGTCTTTTGGATTCGAAATTTTCGAACAGGCTTTTATCGGCCAAATAAAACCTTCAGTTCAAAAATTCTTCCGGGGGCGTTGCCCCCTTGAAACCCCCACCAGGGGCGGTCTCCCCTGGACCCCCACGACCTGACCTGTCAGGTCGACCACAGCCTGGGGGGCGATGCCCCCCAGGACCCCCCTTTGGTAAGCGGTGTTGAAAATATTCCAACATGTAATGGGTCGGCATGCACGTGGACACCATCTACGGATGCCAAACTTCAACAGATGCATCGAACTTGGACCTACTATGTGAGGTTATGGACTATGCAGTATGAACTCCTAAGGTGAGAGCGTATCCTAGGTCTTTGTTTTTTTTTATTGTTTTCTTACCCAAGTCTTGGTCTATTATTACGTCTTTTCCTAAGCGTGTCTTTTAGTCGGCCTCTCACCGTGGACATGCTTATGTCTATCCATGAAATGACAGATGATTTGGGTTGACTATATCAAGAAATTCGGAAGCCACGGATGAAAAGGATAATGATTGGATATGTTGAGTGAGGAGTTGGCATTGCTGGTTGGGAAGTTACAGATGTATTGTTGTTGTTTTTGGTCGTAATGGTTGAATAATTTGTTATGCAGCTACGAAAATGGTTGAATAATTTGTTATGTATTCTTGTTATGCAGTCCAGAAAATGATTGCATAACACATTATGCATCAATTTTTTTGATATTATTGAAGCCAACAAAAATAAAGACTGCATAACTTGTCATACACCTATAATAATATATGCATAACATGTTATATAGTTGTGAAAATGGATGCATAACTTATTATGCATCCGAAAATATGAATGCATAACCTGATATGAATCCGTAAATATGGATGCATAGTGCATTATGCATCAATTTTTCTATGTACGCACTAAAATCAACCAAAACAATGGTCACATAACTTTTTATAGATGCATAACTTTGTTTTCCAAATGCATAATTTGTTACGCAGTGGAGAAAATGGTTGGATAACTCGTTATGCGTCTGCAGAATGTGTTATGCATCTTTTTTGGTGGCTGCATAATAGTTATGTATCAAGTTTTCGAAAATTTTGCCTAAAATGATGATCACCTCCGATTTTTTCGTGAAAAACAAAAATTTGATATTCTTATATGTACTCGTTGCCCAGCTCTCTTAAAAAATATTTCCAACGATATAAAATTCGTAAAATTCCAAGGCGCGGATTTTTAGATATGTTATATCCAAGTTGCGTTGTCAATTATACCCCTGATGCATAACCCGTCATACAAACATTTTTAATAATTTCATATAATTATGAGTGTCACGGTACCTAAAATTAATTGTGGGGCTGACAATAAGAATATTATTTTTTTTGGGCCTGCGCCTAATTTTCCCAAAAAACAACGACAACAAAATTCTCCTCACAATTTTTCTGAATTTTGTGGGCCTGCTCCTTGGGAGTTTAGCAGAGGCCCATATATTGTGTGTAGCGGCTTTTTCATTGTTTATTTCTCGGTTGGTTTAGACTTTTTGAACTGATTTTTGTTGGTATTATTGTTTGATTGAGAAAATTACGATGGATTAAAAGTTTTTTTTTTTGATCCGTAAAGATAATCATGGAGTAAAAGCTTACAATGCAAAAAATAAAATAAAATTGGTTAACCATGTAAAGTTTGAGGATTAATTAGACTCAAGTTTTACGTTTGTTCAGGTTGCTCACGTTTCCTGTGATTCATATGTTTTTGTAGAGTTTTTCTACAGAAGTATATAAGACCCCCACCATACATCTCCTATGGAGCTGTATAAGTTTCCACCTTAAATGAAATTGCGCAAACGTTTGTATTCCATTTCAGTGAAACGTGGCTCTCCAATGTCAATCGTTACATTTTTTTTATTCGTTTAATCTTTCTCTTTAATTATTTATGAAGGCTAATTCAGTTTCCCATATTTAATCGTATTTGTTTGATATTAGATGATCTCCATTCTCAAGAATCATATGCTCTGGGATATTGGTGAAAATAAGAAAATGGGATCCCATTCGTACTAGGGTCTCAATGGATGTCCTGTAAGTAATTTGCAAATCTCTAATAGCATTTTTTTTCTTCTTCTAGTTCATAAATTCAAACTGCATCGTAAATTTTCTTGAATATATATGCAGCATATGCTCAGGTACATGCAATTGAACCACATCACCTTCGAGTCTTTCGAATACTAGATATGTGTTTCCAATTGAAATAAACAACAATGTATTCCGGTGGTTCATGAAAGAGAAAGGTTGTGGATGGACAATAGTCCCACATTACTAGTAATTATATAATTAGCTTAAATATAATATGGAAGGACCCTCCACTCATTGTCAATTGGTTTTGAGTTGGATGTCCGCAAACTTTAACAAAGGTATATAGGATTCAATCCTTCGAGCTCTTGACAGAGCAGAATAAAACTCTAGACTAGGCAAATAAATCAATGTTTTTTTGTTTGGTTGTAAACAAATGAATGCTAATGTATTTAGTTTATTTACCTGATCGTGTCCATGCAACTTATAAGGGTTTGATAACTCGGCACAATGCAGTTAAATTTGAATCGATCTCTTTGTTATGCTGATCTTTCCTGTCATTTATATCAAACTTATACATTAGCTTGACATTTGACGGAAAAAAAAAACTTATGATCAACCCCAGATTACGGACGTATGGGTTACATAATAATCATTGTAAGCTGACGCAGAGCTGCTCCAGTACAGTAAATAAAGAAACTAACTGCTCAGCTGGTTCCACCAGACATCGACATACATACGAGGCAAGGGTTGATTTCATCCAACCAAGTAACCAGACAATCATAATGAAACATATGCGAGCACGGCATTCTGCTTACTTCGGATCCATCTATAATCCCTATTAGGCAGATATAGCACAACTACTGCTACAATCGTTAGTCTCCATGGTTTTGTCTATATATTCCTGCATTTATTTCTCTTTCTTCAGTCCATCAATAAACGATTTTACTGTTGGAAAATTGACACTGAACAGGGTGAAATAAAAGAATGTTGTACTAGGATTCAAGGCTCTAATAATAGATTCTTTTCGACAATTATTCGACCCTTCCCAATAAGATTGACGAGTACAAATAGGTCAATGAATATTTCCGTCAGGATACTTGAAGTCCCACAACAATGTTGGATTCAAAGCTTGTACAACCTTGACCCAACCAGGAATACTTTGGTTTTGATTCTGATGATGCTTATAAGAGAGAAAACAAAGAGAGTTGAGATGTGTTTTGAATGAAAACAAGGATGCTATTTATAGAGAGTTTAAAATCTGTTGAAGATGACTCTTCATCTCCAACAGGCATCTTTTCAGATGGAACAGACATCTCTTCGAAAATGGTGTCTGCTGGGAAAATAACGTTTCTGTTCGGTTTTCTAACTGTCATAAGAAAACCCTAAAACAAAAAATTCCTCCGAGACGCTGTCTTGCACTCTGCTAAGGGCGCTGCCCCCTAGACCCCCGCGACCTGACCGGTCAGGTGGAACACCGAAACTCGGCGTAACACCTACAAATTAAGGGTTTGTTGAATATATCCAACATTCTCCCCTTATTTTCAAAAACCAAGAAAAGTTTTGAAATTAAATATTACCTTGTTCTTGCGGATCAGCTAGTCCCCAAAAATCGAAATACGATTGGTCGATCACCGTTGGTGGCCGGGTCGGATCAGCAGCTCGATGGATCAAGCCTGGGCGGCTGCCCCGAACTGGAAAGCTACGGTGGGGCGGGATGTACTTGGCAGGGGTGTCACCGGGAAAGTGGATTAGTGCGGAGATTGAAAACGTGACGGAAAGCCGAACTATCGGCATCGAGAAGGTTCGAGCGAAGAGCGTTTCCCTTGGCAACAAGGGCACTTAGGCAGTCTGGTCACGCCGGCGAGACATCTAATATCTGCAGCACTCACGGTCTAAACGGTGCGATTATCTCACGCCCAAAACCACCCAACCCGAACAAAGGGAACAAAAGGGTCATTTTCACTAGGGTTGTTTTCTTGTGCACTACTAGTAGGTGAGGTACGGATATAATATCCAACATCACAAGAACAAGTGAAGGCTATGTGAGCACAAAGATGACCCTCTAAATAATCCATAGAGTGCAGAGAAAGAAAAAAAGAAGTGCTGAAGAATGACAAGAAAGATTTCATCACTGTACATCTCTATTTATAATAAGAGAGTGTCAAAAAACAAGCAATTTCCGAATAGAGCACCAATTACAAATTACAAGTTTCCTAAACCAAGTCTAATACAGAGTCATAAACTCAAAGATGGAGCTGCCCTTAGGTTAAACTAATTTTGTTAATCCTTGCATTTAATGAAAGCTTCATCAAACATGACATTGTTCCGGACTGCACCGAACATAGAACTTGTTAACCCCTGCATACAAAAGAACTTTAATTATCTATTCTACAATATTGTTCTGTTGAAAATCAATTTACCTCTTGATGATCTTCTAAAACTGAACTCTTCAGGAGGGGAAGTCCGAAGTTTGCCCGTATGGCTTGCATTTGCTGAGTATATCCTGTCCTTCATTAATTATAGGTCCCTAGGGGTTTTTAAGGGAAACCCTAACTTCTCTTTTATAAAGGCCGATATTTTATGTAGTTGCACCTAAAACAGTTGTTGTTAAAGATAAATACCAAAAAAGATTGTATTGGCTCTGTGTTCTATATCACATAAAACTCTTTATATATATCTTTCTTATCATGTTCTCATATCTTTCGCAGGATTTGTAGAAGTCTCATATCTTTCGTAGAAGAAGTTTGCGAACAGAAGATTCAGGTAGAACTCAACGTAATACTTTTTTCTTTTTCTTTTGTGTGATCTCTTTGTTGTTATGTTTTTCTGCACGCAGTCCTATACTCGTATATTTCTGTTGTTGGAGACATAGGTAGGCTCTTACTTGTATCTCTATATATATTTGTAAGACTATTTAATCATGATTCTCTGCATGTGAATAAGTTCTGTGTTTTTTTTTTCTGGTGTAATATTGGTGTTTGTTCTTCTTTTTTTTAATTGAAGGGTTTAATCATGATTCTCTATTATTTTGGTGATATTTTTGTTGTTACAGTAAATTGATTGTCGTGCATAACAACTCCGCGATGGAGATGATGAGGTCTATCGTAAGGCGGTTGATAGGAATTTTTTCATCGGGGCCTGCTGTTCAAGATTCAACTCCTAATAAGAGTTTGGATGTGTCTCAGAGGATGGATGGACCTACGGAAAAGGTAAATCTCTTTAATTTGAACGCATAGTGCAATATGTGCTTAAGAAGTATGGTTTTAGCCTCTATAATATTATTTAGGCGCCCGGTTGTAAAACTCGTGTGCCTAGGGCTCGCCTTCAACAACATAGGTTGCCAATACTCTAGATAAGCGTTTGGTATAATAAAGTTGTTCTGACGCATTATCGTGTTATTCAGTTGGGTTTTTATTTCCTAGTTTTAAGCATCTATTATCATCTTTTTGTTACATAGTGTAACTTGGCTTATTCCTCTTGTGGATAGGTGGATGCCAAGTTCATCGAGGCTGTACGTTTATTCGATGAGCTTGACAAAATGGTTAGTAAGTATGGAACGACGGTGTGGAATTTGTACGATGATCACTTTCCAGAGCTTGCAAACATTGTATCAGACAATGTCATGTATGCCAAAGTAGTGAAGTTGATGGGAAACCGAACAAATGCTGCAACTCTTGATTTTAGTAAGGTATGCCGTTTGAACTGATCAAATAAATAGAAAGTTTAGGTACCATGCGTTATGATGTTGATCTGTTCGTTGTATTATTTACTTAGATCCTATCTGAAGAGCTTGGGACTAAATTGAAAGAGGCAGCAGCGGTATCCATTGGATGTGAGCTCAATGAACTTGATCTCATAAATATCAATGGGCTCTGTGACCAAGTGTTGTCTCTTTCCGAGTCTAGGGATCAGCTCTATGAAGACTTGAAAACGAAAATGAACACCATTGCTCCAAATCTTACTGCTCTTGCTGGCGATCTTGTTGGAGCACGACTCATTGCTCATGCTGGTGGCACGCTGAACCTTGTTACACAACCTGGAAGCACAATTCAGGTATACGGTGCAGAGAAGGCATTCCGCAGAGCTCGAAAGAGAAACGATGCTACACCCAAATACGGGAATATCATTTATAACTCTCCTTTGATTAGTAAAGCTGTCCCTAAATTCAAGGGAAAGATGGCTAGAACTCTGGCAGCCAAGATTGCATTGGCCATCAGATATGATGTTTTGGGAGACCCTCAAGATAACACCATGGGTCTGGAGACTCGTAACAAGGTAAGAGACTTGGGAGTTTTGTTTTTAATATTTTCAAAGTTTGTCTTTTAAACTCCTTTCTGATTAGAATGTTCTTGAGTAGCTTGAAGAAAGGTTGAGAAGTCTCGAGGGTAGATCGGGTAGAGCGATGCCTCGTCCTATAGAGGTTGGATTTTTTGCCTCAGTTTCTACTTTATTACTTTAGTTTTCTTGTTTTACAAGTCCTTTACTTTCCTAGTTTAGTTTGAATTCCATTTTGGTTTCTTTTAGTTGGTTCTACAAAGCCTATATAAAGGCTAGGTCCCTTTGTTTAGAAAACACATCTTATTATTATCAATCAAATATTATTATCGTTTAATACGATTCTCTATCTCTTTTATCTTTTCTCTTTATCTCTTTATTATCGTCAATTCTCATCTTTTTCATCTCTTCTCATCCCTTACAATCTCCGTATTGCCTTTTTCGTATCCGTTCTACATTAGTTGGTATCAGAGTTTTAGGTTTTTGATAACTATGGACGATCTTCTGAAGCTTCGATCAGAATTAATAATTAGTCTGGGACACTATGCCAAAGAATATTCGGAAGACACACCGGACAGACATTACTTAGACTGATGGTGAAGTTTTCTTTAACTATGCAACACACCGGACAGACATTACTTTGCTGCCATGGAAGCTAGTGGTTCTCATCAAAACTGATGGTGAAGTTTTCTTTACCCAAATATGTCCAGGAACTATACATTTCACAATTTTTCGTATCCTTGCAACTATTGTACGGTGTGGACTGATGAAACCAAGTATTGCCGTAAACTTGTACACATTGATGGTTCTTTGATCGATATGAGTTGTTGCTTGGATTACGCGCTTATAAAAATTACTCGAAGGGACGATTCTCTTTACAACGGTGTCCTGGAATATGGTGATCATAAAGATATCGTGGAAAATCATTGTGTCGATCAAGGAAGTGTGAACTTTCGAACTGGTAATTTCGTAAAGGAATATTTTCCAATATTTTTCAATTTCTTCGAGTTCGTTTCGTCAATTCTATTGCATGTTGTGAAAATTATTCTCTTCTTCATTATTGGAATATGGTACATCTTCCTGGAGTTTTTGTGGACATACCAACCTTAGAAGAAAGGGTCGAAGAGGAAATATTACCTTGGAGATATATTTTCGCACCTAGATGCAATACATGGCTCAACTGCCACTGGAAGATTGACGGTAAAACGCGACTTTGAGCAAGTTACATGGGAGTCTGGAGGAAAATTTCCATTTATTATGTCCGATAATGGTTTTGTCCATGAAGAATTAGTTGTTAATACTTCCCAGTTAGACCCCTCTGGAAAATTTCAGAAGGTATTCAATGAAGGACAAAAGCTTAAGGAAATTGTCACCTCATCGTCACAAAGTGTTGGTGCAGGTCTTGACAATCACGAGAATTTCGACAAAGCTGCATCCATTGGATCCACTACAGCTGGGATGACAACATTTGATTTGTCAGCATATGGAAATCAAATTATTCTTTTTTATTTTGTTTCTTTGGGTGACGTTGATAATTACTATGAAAGAGGAAAGGTGGTTTCAAAGGCAACTAAACAACATGTAGTGGAAGAAGATCTTATTATTCCATTGTCTTCATATTGGATGAACCTTCTACTAAACAAAACAAGTATTCTTCTTTTTCCAAAACAAGAGTACGGAGAAAGAATTTCTAAAGTAGATGCTGCAACTATATTTTCTTTTCAAATAGTTGGAGTTGGACCCAAAACGTCACCACCGGTACAGGAAGAAGTGGCGATTAATGTAGCAAAGGAATATTTTGAAATATTTTTCAAGATCTTGGAGCTCTTTTCTCATTCGTTAATCCTAGTTCACGAAAGGGACGAGGAGGATACTTTAGCAGCAACCGTTGGAGACACGAAACCTGTGAAGGAACTGGTCAAGAACTTCTCCAAAATGGTGGAAACACGTTGGTCCGTTAATGATGGGCAATCTGTGCCATGCATACTTGTTATAACTAGTAATTTGATTGGAAAGGAGGAGGTAGTGGAGGATCCTACTCTACTGATATTTTTGATAGAGGAATTCCAAAATTTAGTCTCTATTAAGTTGATGTTTTCATCAACACCAACTACTGCATTATTGTTGGGCAATTACTAGATAACACAGTTGAAGCAAGGCGTTACATCGAATTTAGAAGACTTGGTTGGGAGATATTATTTCGAAACAAAAATGCTGATACTGAAGCCAAGAAAATAATTTTGGACCAGAGAAAGAACGAGTTAATCGTTTATGTTTTAAAAGGAGTAGCTCAAAACTTGGGAGATACACATGCTATACTCATGGTGGACGTTGCTGGCATGCTTTCCATTACCGACACTGATGACGTGAATTTTGTGTTCGATCGAGGAAAATTTAAGCACAACTTTTATCATGCTTTGAGATACATTTTTTGGATGTTTCGGTTTATGATCTCTAGAGCTACTAGTTTTGTGTTTGATCGTGGCAAGCCGATAAAAATGATATCTACATTTTTCACGGAGAAAAAGAACTCGTATTCTTTGATGACATCCCGATGCCTAACGAAATACATGGAGATAATGAAGATCTTGTTATTAGCTAACTCGAGGACGAGTTTCTTACAAGAAGGGGGACTGATGTAGGACATCTGCGTCTATATCAACAATCATTGTTGATCCCTTACGTCTGTATCAACAATGACTGTTGATCCGTTGCATATGTTTAGTTTTCTTGCTTTACAAGTCCTTTACTTTCCTAGTTTAGCTTGAATTCCTTTTTAGTTTCTTTTTGTCGGTTTTACAAAGCCTATATAAAGGCTAGGTCTCTTTGTTTAGAAAACACTTCTTATTATCATCAATCAAATATTATTATCGTTTAATACAATTCTCTATCTCTTTTATCTTTTCTCTTATATCTTTATTATTGTCAATTCTCATCCTTTTCATCATTTCTCATCCCTTGCAATCTCCGTATTGCCTTCTTCCTATCCGTTCTACATTAGATATGAGAAAAAAATTAATTATTTGTCCCCCGTCTATTATGAACTTCATCTGGAGCTTCTTCCACTCCGCTCCTAACAATAGTTCTAGGACTGGAAGAAGTATTGTAATTCCAGAGGTTATAAATATTATTATTATACGGACGGTTTCTACGGGACTAGCAAACTTACTTGTTTGTTAGTTTTGTACCCACTATGGAACTGACAAATAAGCAAACTGGCATGGCTAAGTGGGAAATTTGCCACTTAACCAGGCCAGGTAAAGTTTCCACCTTCTCGACCGCTCGGTCTAAAAAACACCGGTAGGTCAAGTTTCCATCGGTAGCGGTCTATACTCGACCGCTAATATCGTTTCATTGAACGGTCATCATTTTATCATCCTATAAATACAACATCAAATCTAATTTCAGTTCACACCATTTCTTCAATCTCCATTCTTTCACTCCACAAATCGAAAATGTCAGTTCGGAGATTGAGCATAGGTGAAGATGAATACATTTGCAGGTATTATGTTTTTTTTGTACAAGATATGGTCGCTGCTGGACAACAACAACAAGGAGATCTTTTACGGAGTCTCATATTTCATAGATTTCAAGAAGAAACATTGAACC
Organism: Papaver somniferum; assembly: GCF_003573695.1. NCBI lineage: Eukaryota > Viridiplantae > Streptophyta > Magnoliopsida > Ranunculales > Papaveraceae > Papaver > Papaver somniferum. The sequence continues at coordinate 1,353,763 of NW_020620381.1, forward strand.
TCAATAATCGAAATCATAATGGGTTGTGTCGTCGCTTCGAAATAATCTGCAGGGAAGTGAAGTTGTTTGATGCTGCACTTAATGAAGGCTATCAAAACCGACAAAATGACCAAAATGCAGTTGATGTGGAGCAAATTTGTCAGCTCCAATGGGGCAACAGAGTGGGAAAGATTTTCAATTCAATGGTTATTATCTTATCTTGAGGGTGTTGTCCCAATATGACCAGTTTTAGATTATTAGCCCAATTATGATGCATCTTTCGATTTGTAAGATGCTTCTTTAATTTTAAGAAATTATTAATATAAAACTAGTGCATCTTTCATTAATTTTATAATTTTAATTTACATTAGTGACTCTTTCATTCATCTAGATAAAATAAGCTAGACATAACTTTATAATAAAGACTTTAAAAGTAAAAATTTGGGACAATGTTCTTCGTCTTGTTAATCTTCTTCATTTTACCAAACTTCCAATCAATGCGCTCATGAACGGAATTTCCTTTGTTAATCTTCTTCTTTGACTTCAAATTTTCCTTTTCTTGAACTTTTCTTCGTTTCTTCTTAGTTGGAGGCTTAATAAATATATAGTAGTAAGTATATTTATTAGCGGTGAGTAAATCATAGGTTGGTTGCTTACGCACAATTATTCATCAAACCTTCAAGGATCTCCTACCTTAAAGGTCAAGGAAAGTCATAACACGATGGATATATGTGGCGTCCATTAAAAAAAGAATCTAAGTACGAACAGTCGGAGACATATTTAAAGTTAAACGATACCTCATGCAAAGAGACATGGTAAAGGATTAAGCACCTAAATTTTTAATTAATTAATTCATTCAGAAGAATATCAAATATCCAACGCTGCTCATGAATCTAACAAGGGACTGAGAACATGTCCCATGAACAATACAACCCCACTTCTCTCCTCTCTGATGAGAAACATGAAAGGATGATCGGCTACAAAATTTATTCCTCTGGGGCAGAATCATCATCAAATAAATTATAATTCTGAAAATGGAAATAGCGATGGTATCCTCATGTTCACAAACAATAACCGCATTGCATATAAAATCATCATGTGGAAGTAAAATAGACATAAAATGATATAGATATGATAACTCATCGACCCAGAGCCTTCGGGCTCGTCCTTGTCTAGTCATTGGGGAATAATTCGGTTGCTCTCGTGAGTACGACGCATAATATAACGTAATGTAATAATAAATGCAGAAGATAAAGCACAGAATGTAAATGAGACGATGATTTACGTGGTTCAGCACTAAGACCTATGTCCACGGGGGTTTATGTTTTACCATGTGTTTGACAGTTACAAAGATAGTCAAATGACTTTGTGTGAATAACGAAGCTAAAGGGGAAATGGAATTCATACCTACTTTTCTTATTCTCTCTCTTATTATCTTCTCCTATACTCACTCCAAACTGGTCGACCCCCTCTCTCTTAGTAGAGAGGGGTATTTATAGGGATTGAACATGGGGTCCACTATCAGAGGCAGCTGCAACCTTATCTTCTTGATCTTTGTGCTGATTTCGCTGGTATCTACGTTCTCAACCGACGGAGCCAGCGGTTACGCCTGGTAACGACGGGTCACCTCTATCTCCTCCACAGGTTGATTGACACATACTCTATGTTTAGGGTGTTTAATGCGGGTGGTTGGGTCGCCTGCACGCGTCAGACAGGTGTCTGCGGCTCCTATCACATCTGTGTCAGTATGTTCAATCTCCATCGTTGATCTTGAGTCCTCCTCGAGATGGAGTAAAGTAGATCCTAGGGTATTCTTCAGTACTTCTCAGTGGCTCGATACTTCAGTGCTCTTAGGCTCTCAGACGTCGAATCCGCTCGATGATTAACATGTGTAAATGATAAATGTCCCTTGGGTGTAGAGACGTGGCATCGTGCCTTGATGTCCCAGGCTGTGCGTCCTCCACGTGTAATTCTTCCGACACATGGAAAATGATGAATTATGTGTATTCAATTTTCCCCTTTTCTTATGATTTGGATGTTAGTCAAAGTTAGAAGAAAACTGTCTTCACAGCTTCTTCAACTTTCCACAATAACTTCTCCTAGATTTTAGGGCACCTTTCCCACTCCTTGCAATAACTCCTTCTTGAATCATGGGACGGTTTTATCATCTTTGTGATAAATAAGAGAGAGGATGTCATTAAAATAAATTTTATTCTTTCTTCATGCTCTTTTCAGTTCATATTCTCTGAACCTCTTCATTTTATTCTTTTGTTCTTTAGTTCTTTACTCCTGCTGGTGCTGCTTAGTTTCGGTAAAATCCTTGGAGGTCCCCACTGTCGCTACTCTTCAGGTGTTTGCATATCATCTTCATCCTCTTATTGATACTTTTGATTCAGGTATGGAGTTCTTCCAACTCTTATTTTCTTTTGATCAATTTTCTTTTTTTGCTACCGTTTCTGGGTTTTGTGATGAAGAACATGATACACGACAGTATATATACTTTCCTCTGTTCTTGATCGCAAAACCTATGGCTTTTCTGTTGATCGTTAGGGTCTCTTTTTAATGGTCAAGGCTGAACTAGGGTTTTGGAATTTCGTGAAACTTATCAAAATTCTCCTTTCTGTGATTTGATGATATTTCTGATGAACTGTGATATTTGTAGAGTCTGTTTTCTGATCTTCGTTCTTTTCGTTGCCCCTTGCAGATATAGGTGATCGTCCTCGTGTTCCTTACAACACTCCTCCGTCGAACCCTTACGGATCCCCCCATCTAGAAGTCCTGATGTATCGCCACCGAAAGGGGGTCCACCTAGGTCTTCTCAACCGGATCTTCGTATTAATAAGACTTCGTCTTCGTCAGGTCCCAGGATTTTATCTACGAAAAAGGGGGATACATCGTGGGGTTCTCGTTACGCAGTTAATCGTCCCTTCTATAATCATTCTTCTCATCGTGCTAAATCGACGAATGTGCAGCGTCCTTCTCTTCAGCGTGTCGAACCGACGAATGTGCAGCATTCCTCCCCTCAACGTGCTGAGCCGCTGAATGTATAACCTGTACGTTATGTTGCCCCAGTTACGAGGCCTTCCCAGAGACCTAAGGCTCAATAGTCTACTGTTCCAGTGAAAGGGAAGTCTGTTAAAGATGCCGCGCCGAAGGTAGACCTTTCGAGGAATCCGCCAACCAAAAGAAAAGATTCGGATATGAGTCCTCCAAAGAAACCGTCGCCGAGTAATACCACTGGTTCTGACGATGCCCCAGTTATACGAAGCATCTCGGTTGCTGAGAAGAAGGTTACTTTTAAGCATGTGGATCTTGAAGCTTTTAAGGTAAAACATGGACTCGAGGCTTTTGACGTTAAGTTTTATGCACCCGACGACGACCTTACTTACGATATGATCGTTAATTATAAGTATAATGATTTCCATCTGTTGACGACTGTAAGGGCCTTCGATGATGGATTGATGTTGCCTCTGTATAAGTCGGGAGATTCCTTTTACTATGATGTTCTTGTTACTCGTGAGGGTTCCACTTCTTATACTCATTATCGCTCGGTGGTAAAATTGAGTAGAAATTACCTTCGGTCGCTGAAAGAGTGTTACCTTCGGAGTAAGGATGAAACGATAATGACATGCTACATTCCCTACCCTGCTGAGAAGTATTTGTATACTCCTGAGAATTTCAACGCCTCTTTTGGAGATTACGTCAATGGTAGAAACCGCAAGCCATGGAGTGTAGGTCTTCGTAAGATTGCTATTTCTCAAGGTGAGGTTCGTCTCTTAAGTGAAGTAAGTGATTCGAAGCTCCAATACGTTCCTGGTACCGAAGGGACTTCTCAGCAAAATATTTTCCCTAATCGCGAGGGACTCAAGCGTGATCATGATTATGAGTGGCATGCCACCGTTATTGAAGTCATCGGTCCTTGGACTTATAGTTGGGTACCTGGTCCGCATGGATGGAGCCTTGTTGCTGGTAACCAACCTCGTGATAGTGCTCCATCTCGTTATGGTGACTTCTGCCCTTGGCAGTTAAATTTTCACTAGTCCAGAAAGGCTTATAAATGACGGAAGGAACCCGTTATAAAACGTGATTTATCACAGATTTCATCTATCATTCGAACAGTTATTTATTTGGTGTGACTTTTTCTAAATGACAAACAAAAAACATCATTAAGTATGACGATCAAAATTCGTCATATTTTGTGACGAATAAACTCTGTGTTACAGAATCACGTATTCTGTTTGTTAATTATAATATTAGTTGGGAACTGTGATTTCCTAGAAACTGACTCAGATTTTGGTATTCAGATTTGGTGAATCAGAAGCATATTTTGATTCAGCTAAATCTGAAAACTTACTACTTTTTGACACTGAATATACAAATGCATTTTCAAGATTAACTTTATATTAATTATTACTGCAAATTACATCAAATATCTGAATACAAATAAAATGTATATTCATTATACAACATAAGCGACTTGAAATTGCATCCAAATATTAAAATTGATCTGTTTTCATTGAATTTGATTTACTAAACTGTTACCAAGCTTCACCACTCTAATTTGGTAGCTCTTGTATAAGATTTACGCAAGTGTTTAGGCCACTAACCTACTGAAACATATCCAAGTACGTAATCTCTATTGAGTAACATTGCACTTGCGTCCACCATTTCATCAACCTGGCATTTAAAATCGTCATCGTTTGGAGGATTTGCGCTATCAACACTGCCTTTGCAACTGCCATTTTCCTGAAGTTCCTCAAAATGAAAATAGTAATAGGAATGTGCGGGGAACCCACTCTCCTGTATAACAAGATACCAAGTTAGTATAAATACTTCCTTATGTGAACCAATTCGAAGGAACCAACTAATCCCACTTTGAAAGAATCATCATTTGTAAGGGGACAAGACTAATGTAGAATAATGGTATTACTTGCAAATTCATTCCCCTGCTGCTCGTGGCAACAAATGGAGAGCAAAATAACTTTAATTAGCAAACTATAAAATGGATAAAGACAAACAAAGAAGAGAAGTATTGTAGTAAAACTAAGATGCATCAAAAAGTAATGAAGAAACAAACCTGTATACTACTCTAATATTTGTTGTTAAAGACTGAATCTTTTGATCCTGTAAGAAAACAAATTACCGCATCACCATCTGGATGTAGAAATGTACAAACAAGTAGGAACCAATCTAAAGTGATAAGAAAATGAGGCTGCAGGACCTGGAAGAATATTTGTGAGCAGGCAGCTGCTTGCTGCACTTGTGTAAGTTGAAGATACAAAATCATCTGTATGTGATGAATGTTATACTTTTATTCTCGAAGGTCCGTCATCTTTCACATTATAACTGTCACCGCCAACGGCTCCATTAACTTTTCCAGGAAAGATGTGCCTACCCAAAAACGAACCAATCGGCACATGTAAAAACTCCCTGATCAAAAACGTCAACAATAAAATGTATGATAAAAAAAGTCCCAGCAAATGAAAATGAAAATGAGAGTTTACCTTGACTTAGATTGAAATGAATAATAACCATTCAGAGCACATTGTACAACCCTTCACCAACCTATCTACAGTTCGAAGTTCAACCTACAACTGCCAGTTTGTTAGGGTGTCCTCTCACAGGTCTAAACACAAATAATTAACTAAAACTGGTTATATTAATTGTATAAGTCATATTACAGTATGGAAGTTTATACATACAAGCTAAAAGATTGAATGAACTTGAGAAGAGACAAACTCGAGTCGAAAATTGATGCCCTTTTGTCCACTTTGCACACAGTATACACCACCTGAAATAAAAAAAGAAATTCTCATAGATGTCCTGGAAACAAGAGATGAATTGAATTCAATATTTAGCATACCCTTCCTATGCAGTAAGATCTCTTACTAACTTTGATCATGATATCAAAAACCCAGCATCAACAGCAGAATCATTGACATAACCCGAATCGACATTATCTCACAATATAAAAAATAAAAAACCCTAATCGGAAACAGATTTTCAGGAAACTCATAATTCCTAACTTATACCAATAATATTCCTAGCTAACAAAAATCAAGTCAGCTTAAGGTGAAAAGAAATTATACCAAAGATCTGTAAGGAATGCTACAAATGTTGACGAAATTTGATGTCGTTGGTGATGAATCCATATCTTGAGGTCGATTTAAACAATAAGATCAAATCTAATCTAATCAAATAACAATAATCTCAAGTAAAAACTAAATCATAGTTGAAAATGAGTTGACTTCAGTCACATGTCTTCTTCTTTCCATTACTCAAACCCTGGGATTTCAGCAGAAAAACAACTAGATTTAGGTTTACAAAAAAGGGTTTGCTTTTGGTTACTGCTGATACAAGGTTTGATTTTGATATGAGGGTGATGATTAAGCTCCATAGGTGAGAGTGAGGTTCAATTTCAGAAAAATAATGAGGGGAGAAAAACTTTTTTTGTTCGAAGAGAAAAGAAGAACGAGATGGGAAACAGGGAAAGAGAGTGCAGGCAGGTTTGTCAGTTTACTTTAGATCAAGATGGAAACATACTCGTCTATAACCAATATCGCACTATGGGGGGAAATTCAAGCCTAGGCCTAGTTATACCGTCCCAATTACTAGTGGAACCAATATCGCACTATGGGGAAGATCTATAGCTAACCATTTTCAGTCTTCTAGATACGTGGCTAGCCACTTTTGGGCACACAGTAGAGAACTAGTGATGGGTGTATAAAACCTATAAATATGTGTCGGATTTATTTCGTAATTTAATGGTTTATCATTAAATCACACACCTAGTAAATTACCACACTTGAGAATGACGGTTTTTTTTATGTTAATTGATGGACCCAACTATTTCTATGTTATATGACAGAATTGTTAGTAATATCCTATTCACATAACTCATCCGTCATTTAAAAACGTCATTTATGACCCCTTCTGGACTAGTGTTTGCTGGCATGAATTTCGAGTATGCCTTCGATGTCGTAGACGAAGAAGAAAGTTCTGATGCTTCCCTTCCTTCGAAGAGTACCACCACTGTCAAGGTATGATTCCTCGTGAGATTGATTGTAGTGTGTATATTTTCCCCTTTTCTTATTAGTTTGAGATTGATCAAAGTATGGAGAAAATTGTTACGTGATAACATGATGATACGTCTTTAGGTAACGAAGAAGAAAAAGATAGGTCTGGTTCAGTCTTCTACTGCTTCCGTTGAGGCGACAGGAATTCCCGATGAAGTTACCATCCCGGTGATCGACGATTACGTCGAGGAAGATGAGGAAGTTACCGATGATGAGGAACGTACATATACTTTTCCACATAATCACGAGGATAGTGAGGATACTGGTGCCAGAGCTGCTGAAGAGGAGATTTCCCCTGGTGGTCAAGGAGACACTCCTGCCGATGATCCTAAACTTTCTTCCTCTCTGAATCATAGGGATGAAGGGGTTGATCTTCAGCCAACAATTCATGCTGGGTCGGCTCCAGAGTTCTCTTTTGGTTAGATCTATTCCTATGGTGGGCAAGTTGATATTGGTGCTGCCATGGGGATAGCTTCGGATTTCTCTTTGCTCTCTCCAAATTATGAGTGAGATGTTCTTGTGATGGATGAAGGTGAAAAGGCGGATGGGTTAAAGGACAGTCGTGAAGGCGGAGACGCTGATGCTCGTGCTGCTAAGGAGGCTGGGAAAAGGAGAACTTTGTAAGCCCCGGGGTCGCTGATGGTGATAGGGCCTATGCTAGTGTATCTTCTGATAGCTTTGAGAAAACTGTGATGAACGAAGGAGATGGTTCCACGTGTGATTTGCTGATGAATAAAGGCTTAATGTTTGTGCCTAATCCTACCCCGGTGATGCCTGGTGATAAAACTTCTGATGCCTTCAGCCGTCAAAAAATGCATCTGGCGTCCTCTGATGAGGTTGCTGAGGCTTGGGAGAAACATTTGGGGTCCACCTCGTCTAGTCTTCTGGTCGATCCTCCTTCTTCCATTGCTCAGATGATGGTTATAGCTGATGGGTATCAGTATGGTTATCCCCAACAGCGTATTCTCGAGGTAGGTGATCGTAAATATCAAATTGAGGATTCTGATATCTTCTCCTTAGTGATCTTTATACAACCGTTTCTTATGCAGCTGGTGAGGAGCGAGCATTTCAATCATGCTTCGCACCAATTTTTCAAAGCGAAGGCTCTTAAGATAGAGGGGAAGTTGCGCCATCGGGAGGAGGAGGTGACTTCTGCTGAGGCTCTCATCGCTGCGAAGGACAAAGAGATCATGAAGTTAAAGAATCGTTTGAGAGGGAAGGAACAACTTTGTTCTTCCGAAGAGAAGCTTGGTCTTGAACTCTCACTCGTTCGTAACGAGTTGGAGGAGGCTCGTAAAGATGCTTCGTCTTCAAAAGGTTCGTCTTCGTCCTTACCATTCTCTTCGTATCTCTCTTTCGTCTTCCTAGTGTATCGTCTGAGTCTGCCGGCCCTATCTTCAGTGGTCGATATCCGAGAGTTAACATGGATTCGTAATGAGAGGACTCGCCAAGCTTCTAGGATTAGGGAACTAGTGGAGAAACTCAAAAATGAGGCCGATAAGGGGAACGCTCGAGCATAGGAGCACAATGAATTCAAGGTTCAGTACCGACAACGACGGGAGCAGATGGTTGACATGCAGAATCGTTATAACTCTGATCGCCGTCAATTTAATAGTGCTTTTTTGTGGACCCGTGAAAATCTACGTGAAGCTCGTGAGAGTATTTCTCGTTTAGAAACCAAGGTGGCAAGCTTTAAAGCGGAGCTGCGTCAATCTCGTTCGTCCCATGATCCTGAAGTTCGGGATTATATACAACGTCTCGCTCGGAAGAGGGACGATGCCAGAGCTGAGGCCCATGCCCTTAGTAATGCTTTAGCTGCTTCTCGGGCCGACGTCGCTCGTTTAGTGGACTCTGAGAAGGACCTTGAAATTAATATGTATAGGCTTACTAAAGGGATAGAAGAGATGAGTAATGAAGTCAACCTCCTTCGACATTTAGACTCTATGAAGCAGGTAGAGTTGGATGAGTTTCAGTTTTCTCTCACAAATCTTCTATTGGATTACAAGAAAATTTCAGATGAGTATGATTTTCTCGACGATACCCGGGACATCATAGTAAATGAATATGAAATAGCTTCGGCTAATGTCGAAGGTATACATTTGTTTGGTCGTGGGAAACTCCATAATTCCACTTGTCTAATCCATTTGTGCCTTCTTTTGCGGAGCTCGAGGGACAACTTATCCTTGCAAATGAAAGGCTTGAAAAAGCTTAATGTGACTTAGTGCACCAACAAGGTCAATCTAAGTACTTCGATAGGCTGGCCGGATCTCGGGACGATGAAGCGAAGGAGGCTGCCAAGGAAGTATCCCGATTGAAATCTTCGTTGTTGCACTCTGAGCTCAAGGCCACCGTTATCGCCCACAAGGCTCGTTTCCAGCTTTCTGAAGAAGTTAACAAGACATTGACCAAGATCGAGCAGAGCCTTCTGAAAGATCATGGTATTAATAAGAAGTATCCTCGTCGTATTATGCCTGAGACTATAACTTATACTTCCGATCCTTCTTCGGGAGGAAGTGTCCCCTCGTCTCAGAAGAAGAATCCATATGACCACGTCGAGTCTTACAGGGGGAAGTAGGTTCCTAGGTTCGTCGTAGTGGGTTGATCTTTGTTGATTACTTGGTTTCGGGCCATTTTTTGTTCATCTTCAGTATTTTTTATTTAGTTCCCCAAACTTGTAATCAACTTTTATGGAATGGATCAACGTTTGTTGGGATATGTACAACCATAATTTATCTGCAAGATTGGTTCATATAATTTTTTAGATAGCGCGTAAACATAATATGAACGTATTTAAATATTGAGAAATGAATAAGTAATGAAAAGTGTTTGACAGCAATAACGAAGGGAGGTACTTTCGTAATTGACTTTGGACCTGTCTCCCCGTTGGATAACCCTGGGCCAGAGGGTTACCGAACGGTGGGGGCTAATGCGGTTCTCTCAGATATGTGATGCGTTAGTGAACTATTTACATGCACCCATTCTGCCGAGTCGCTGCTTTATTAGTTGGTTGGGTATCTCTTTCTATTGGAATCCTTCCCCATGACCCTACACTTATGGATGCTGATAGAGGAGTCCTGAGATATCGTATATAATTACTTTCCCCAATAAAGTTTTTGAAAAATATTTGTTTGATTGATATTATGAGGTTTTCTACTCCTCGAACAGAGATAGAAACATGTCAAGCGGGTACGCCAGCTTCTTCTTCTTCTGGTACTCTTTATGTAGGCGCAGAACTGCATTGCTTTATGGGTAGTATGGCGTGAGGTACTTTGCATTCCAAGGGTGCCTGATGACTTCTCCTTTCATATTATGCAGGTAGTAGGATCCGTTCCCTGCGATGTCATGTATGATAAATGGCCCACCCCATGTTGGTGCTAATTTTCCCAACTTTTTCTCTCGTCGATATTGCGGTATTGTTCTTAGCACATACTTCCCTTCTATAAAATTCCTAAGCTTAACTTTCTTGTTGTACTCTCTAGACAATATATGTTGTAATGCTGTCTCCCTTCGTTCTTCCAGGTCATCGAGCCTTTCCAACATCATATCCGTTGTTAGGTTCTTCTCCCAAGCTTCGGTTTTCGTTGTTGGAATGATGATTTCCGTTGGAATAACAACTTCGGCTCCATAAGTAAGGAGGAACGAATATTCATCGGTGGAGGATCTGCGTGTGGTTCAGTATGCCCATAGCGCATTATGCAGCTGTTCAGACCACTGACCCTTGTGTTCATCTAGCGAATTCTTGAGGATAAGAGCCAGAGTCTTGTTCGTTGCTTCAGCCTGTCCGTTACTTTGGGGGTAGATGGGAGTTGATTTGTTCTTCCTGATCTTGAAGGTATCGAAGAGCATATATATATTCTTTCCTTGTAGCTTCTTACTATTTTCCGAGACAATTTCTGCAGGAATGCCGAACCTGCAAATGATATTTTGAAAGATGAATGTAAATACGTCTACATATCTTATCCTGGCCAGAGCATTGGCCTCTACCCACTTGCTAAAGTAATCCGTAGCTACAATCAAGAATCGTCTTTTCCGTGACCCTTCGATCAGGGCCAACAATATCTATCCCCCATTTTGAAAATGGCCAGGGGCTATCTACGAAATTTATCTTCGTTTTCGGGGCGTGGATTCAGTTAGCAAAACGCTGACATTCTTCGCATCTTCTAGACATTCTGGATGTGTCTCGTATCATCATTGGCCAGTAATACCCTTGCATTTTGGCTTTGTCGGCTAGTAACCTCATTCCACTGTGGTTTTCTGCGTCCCCATAATGGATGTACTTCAGGATACGGTGGCCCTCTTCCCTAGATAAACAACGTAATAAAGGTCTAAGGAAAGACTTTTTATAAAGAATTCCGGCACAAAGATCGTATCTTCCTACTTTTTACTGTATCTTTCGGGCTTGCTTCAGGTCCGCAGGCAGCGTTCCTTCTTCGTTGCTGATGTCTTCATCTTCGTTTTCTCTTGATAAGATGTCGTCTTCGACAAAATCATCGTCGGCTATATCCTCCCCTACATCGTCTTCTCGATTGGTAGAGAAGGATTGTTGAGGAGCGATCGAAGGCTCATAAACTCTTGTTATCTTGATGGCCTTGACACTTTCATCCCTTAGCATATATGATATTTATGCTAGGGAATCAACGTGTCTAAGGTATTTTCTGCAAAGATGTCGGAACTTGAAGTTAGGTATCTGTGATGCTAGGGTCTGGACCAGAACCATGTAAGCTGAGAGAGTCTCATCGTAAACATTGTATTCCAGCTCTACTTGTCGAATGACTAATTGAAAATAACTTGTTAGGCGTACGTCCGTTATTCCCATCTCTATTATCAGCTGTAGGGAATGTACCACAGCTTCCTATTCCACGATGTTGTTGGTATGCCCCTTGAATTCCAGTTTTAGTGCATGTACGATCCTATCCCCGGTTGGGGTGGTAATTACGATGCCTATGCCTGATCTTTCTTTGTTCCTTGATCCGTCAACGAAGACCTCCCATCGTCTTTGGCTTGATGGTTCGAGTACATCACCTGGATCTTTATCGTCCTCTGCTGCTTGTGGGATGTCCTTCACCTCTTCGTCATTGCCCAGGGGTAGGTCTTCTAAAAAATCCGCCAAGACTTGTGATTTTTGTGCGGTTTGGATCTCGTGGATGATATTAAATTGATCAAGATGATGAGTATTCTACTTTGCTATTCTTCCCACTTTTCCCGCGTTTTAGAGAACATCTTCCAGCGGTGCCTTACAAGGGACACGAACATAATGGGTTAGGAAATAGGTTTTCAGCTTTTGGGTTGCCCATACTAATGCTAATATGAGTTGATCAATCTTCGTATAGTTTCTTTCCGCTGGGTTTGAGAGTCTTGCTGACGTAATAGATTGGTTGTTCTATCTTCGTGTTCGTCTTGACCAGTACCGCACTGATTGCATCCTATGTTGCTGGTATGTAAAGAGACCATACCTCGCTGGGGTCGGGCTTTTGAAGAATCGGGATCGTGGCTAGATATTCTTTGATCTTCTGGAAGGCTTCCTCGCATTCAGCGGTTCATTCGAACTTGTTCCCTTTTTTGAGAATGTTGAAGAAGTGTTTGCATTTTTCCGATGACCTGGCGATGAATCTACCCAAAGACACTAAGGATCCGTTGAGCTTCTGGACTTCTTTCAGGTTCTTCGGGGATGGCATTTCCACGATGGGCTGGATCTTAGAGGGATCCACTTCGATGCCCCTCTTCGTTACCAGATACCCGAGTAATTTCCCTGAGGTGACGCCGAATGTGCATTTTTATGGGTTTACCTTCATGATGTGTTTCCTCATTGCTTCGAAGATATCCATCAAGTCTTGATGGTGGTCCTTGCGCAGCGTACTCTTAACGAGCATATCATCGACGTAGAATTCTAGAGTGTTCCCGATCCATGGCTTGAAGATAACATCAACCATCCTCTGGTATGTTGCCTGGGCATTTCTAAGTCCAAAGGGAATCCCTGTGTAACAATAGAGGTCGTGCGGTGTGTAAAATGATGTGTGTTGTTGATCATCTTCCGACAGGGCTACTTGGTTATAACCAGAATATCCATCCATGAATGACAGTTCTTCGTACCCTTCAACGGCTTCTACTAGTTGATCGATGCTTGGGAGGGGGTAACTATCCTTCGGACAAGCCTTATTGAGGTTGGTGAAGTCGATGCATATTCTTACTCCTTCATTCTTCGGTACGATGATCATATTCGAGATCCATGTTGGATACTTTACTTCCTTGATGAAACCTGCTTCTAACAGTTTACAGATCTCTTTCTCAATTGCCTGGTGATACTCCGGTGCTACTTTTCGTACTTTCTTCCTGAAGGGGGCCGTGCCCGGATTTATGCGAAGTTCGTGCTGAATTATCTTCGGATCAATTCCTGGCATATCTCCTAATTTCCACGCAAAGATGTCCGCATACTCCATGAGTAGCTTGATTAGAGCCATCTCTCTTTCTTTATCCATTAAAGTACCTATCTTGATCATCTTCGGGTTATCTTCGGTCCCTATATTGATATCTTTCACGGGTTCCACAGATGTGAATGTAGGCTTCGGTTCCCCTAGGAGAGCGACGTTCTTTAATTGTTATTTGGTAGGCTCTTCAGCCTCCTTAACTGTCGATGTACCTTCTTCGGTGTTTAGAACGATGCTTTCCTTCGTCATACTTTTTTCGGAGATTTCTTCGAGATAAAGTTCAACTGCTTTCTCCTTGGAAGCTTCTTTGTTTCGGTTCCTTCGGGATTTACGCTGCTCATCTTGTTCGTTATTAAGATGATTTTGTATAGTCTGATATTCTCGAGTGGTGACCTGATCTCCCTTTATTTCCATTACCCCTTCGGGTGTTGGAAACCTAACGTACTGATGATAGGTCGCTGCTACTCCTTTGAGCTTGTGCACCCATCTTCGGACGATGATGGCATTGTAAGGAGAAAGAGCATCCACTACGCTGAATCTTGTATCAACCTTCATTGGTTCTGCATTTACTTGTAACACAATGTCTCCCATAGGCTTTGTTGGAGCCCTATTGAATCCGTATATGGTGTAGTACGAAGACATCAAATGTTCGTCATTCAGCTCCATTCGTTTGAACGTGTCATAGAACAATATATTGAACGAGCTCCCTCCATCGGTGAGGAACTTCCTGATATTGCACCCTGCGATGAGTAATGTGAGAACCAAGGGGTCGTTGTGATCCTCCATGTCATCCTCTACATCCTCAACGTCGAAAGTAATTGTTCTCTTGCCAGCCCAAGCTGCCATCATAGACTGCCGACTGTAGCTACAATTATGGTCTCCAGTCTTGGTCAATATCTCACGTGCGAACTTATCTCGTAAGCCTATGGAAAGGTTGGATAACTAACATGAGCTATGTCGACTCAATGTGCGACTATACTACTATGGATAAATGTTCACAATGATCACATTACAAGATTTGTTTGTCTTTTACTTCTATTTCTACTCAGCTACTTCCAAGAGAACAATTAACAAACAGAAAAGCCACTGGGGAGTAACTACACCAAATGTCACCGGCTATCTCGAGTTCACTCCTATCACAACTTCGAGTCAAGTTATCAACTATGCACTACGTAGCGACCAGGGAAGAATAATATCTGTGATTTACCTGATTGAAGTTCTTCTCCATATATTTCGTGAGCTGAAGAAAGTACCGGAAAGGTTAGAGAAAGTACAACTGTTGCTCGTCCATGGCCTTAATTTGTAACCGCATCTTCTAACACACCAGTGCAGTATGAACAAGGTGGAGAAACAGATCCAATATCCCTTGTGGGACTTACTACCCTCAAGTCCATGGCCTTAATTTGTAACCGCATCTTCTAACAGACCAATGCAGTATGAAGAAGGTGGAGAAACAGATCCGGTGTCCTTTTCTTTTTTGGATGTATTGTCCGAGTGGTTCTGGGCAGTGAATTTGGGGGTAATCGAGCATCGTTGGAGGTGGATATTGGATCCACGCCATTCTGGTCTTTATTAACTTTGGAAGCTCAAGGGATCATATTATCAGGCAAGCAACAAATGACTGTCAAGGTAATAGTCATTCCATCAAGTTAAAAGTCAACTGCACAAACATTGAATTTTACAAGAATAAGGCAACAGTTTATCAAAAAGACATAGCCGAAAACGAGGCAGTTCTCACAAGGTCAGGAATGCGATATCTTGGATTCATTCATCCTTGGCGGAAGAAGCGCCGAGCACTACAGTAAGAGCCACACTTGGGGGTTCGTCCTCAAGAAATTCCCCTGAACGGTCACCATTTCAAAATCCTCCATGACTCTCACTCTCATTGTTCTTTGGGAGAGGAACGACAAAGCCAGTCGCAGTGCCAACCAAGACTGGATCTTCATATGTGTATTTTACGTTATTGATCGCTAGGCTGCTATGACGTAAAGGATACACACCTTCCCGGACATAGCATCTGGAGGTTAAATGTTTTGCTCAAAAGAGACCTTTGCAGATGACGACGGGATGCGAAGCCTCTTGAGCTTCACCTCACCTGTGCATGTGTTAGGACGACGGACACCCGAGGATTTATCCCTGATTTGCCAAATCTTGTAGTAGTTTGGAGGGAGTCGCATCATACTAGAAGAAGAAGAAGACTCTTGGCAGCAGTGGGTATCCAGTGGGTTCGTGTTTGTAACTTCGGGAAAACTGCAGTCATCGCTATCGGAGTCGTAATCAATGACTGACCTCTGGCCTTCGATTAAGAGGGATAACGTTGGTCGGGAGTGAGATCTCATTTGCATTCGAATCTCTGTTAATAACGCCATTCTCGTTGGAAAGAGACGGCGAATAAACTACTCAGTAAATGGAAGAATTGCTTTATACTGTCATTTCTCTCGGTGTTGGCTACGAGATCCTGATCAATTAGTTTATCTGCCAACTATCAAAGCATATAAAATTTGGGGAACCCGTAAGCCGGAATCTTGAATTTCTGTCTTTCCATTCACAAGACAAGATTTTCCAAGGGACACCTATAACTTGCCAGCTTACTACTAGAGATATAAACCTCCAGAGTCCAGACACATCTCGGGTGGTACCAAATGAAGATAGGTGTTAGAAATGGAAAGTCCCATTTCAGCGTAAGACAAATCCGAGGATGCATTTGTGGAATTGTTATCCCCCATGCTGTAGGGGCAGAATGTCGCACAAAGACATTTGTTAGTGGGGGAGATTCATTTATTTCCTTAGCGTGCCAGAAGTGTCAGTATGAGTGTGCGATGGTGTCGCATGTCAAATCCGAAAATAGGGGAATATTAATTGTACTCCATTACATCTTAGCTGTCATCCAATATGTAAATACCTATATAAAGAGAAGGATATGAGAGAGAAAGTATTAAGAAGAAAGGGAGGACACATTTGTAGAGAGAGAAAACAGAATTTGTATTATTATTATCTCATTCTTCTTCCTTCATCAACCTAGAGCTCCAAATACTCATTAATGGAGTCTCAATGTAATCCAAATGCAATTTCAACAATCATAGTGAACCCTAACCCCGTGGATGTGGATTACATTGATCGAAGCACGTAAATTTTGTGTCTTATTTTACATTTCCATCATTTTTATTTTCATTTTCATGTTAAATAAGTTTAGATCTGGAAATTGTTAATGAGGTGTTAGTTATAGGATTTCCTGCAACTACACATGCATTAAGAAACGCACAAGTAAAAGATCCATGGGCAGTGGAAGATCACAATGAGGCTGGTAAAGACTAGCTACCACCTCGTCTTCACCTACCGGATCAGTCATCTTCTTAATCTTAGTGATTTTGACGATCTTTGGAATGTTGAACCTCGTTGCAGTTCCTTCCATACAAAGCTTATCGGAATTTGTGTTTGAATCGTCTAAATTATTCAAGGTCAGTATTAATATCGGAAGTTGAAGGATCCATTTTTGCGAATAAGATACATATACACATCAAATCAGTATATACAAGAGGCTGCGAGTGCTTGCATGGACGAGGTTATTTGTGAGATGTATCAGTAAGGGACGTTATAAGTTTTCCTCCTCGTAGTTAATTTATACATAAAGATCCAGTAAGATTATGAGGAAAAATCAATGTCGAGCCAACACTCATCAGTCATCAGTGAAACGGCAACAACAAGTCAAGTTGAATATAGGATTATATACAGAACTAGGCCTGTTCTAGATCCTCACTTTCATTTCTAGGTCTGTTTTTTTATTTCGTACAAAACTAGGCAAGTTAAACGAATTCCATCCACTTTTGTTATCTCGGTCAATTTATCGTCAATTACTCATGCAGCGATATCTCATGGATGTGGTTAGATTACTAAAATATCCTTCACGTGCGTGTGTCAGTCACATAAGATAAGATGTCCACGTGTATTGATCTGGAAGCCTAATCTAACTAACACGACATCTCGAGGATTATTAAACGGCCATGATAGTACTTCATTGTTATTATCGACAACGCGGGAAGGTGCAAGGAATAAGAGAAGAGAGAGATCGATTCATTTAGTTTCTTCTTCAGAGAGGGTTCTTCAGAGAGGGTTTTTAGTAGAGAGAGAAATCAGTGAAACAGTGTTTAGACAAGGAGAGATTCGAAGAACAAATTGAAGATTTTCTTCTGGTGAAGATACCGAGACGGAAGAAACGTCTTACAGAGAGGTAAGAGAAAATCCTAATCTGTTTTTAACGTTTCAGTGTTGATTTTAACGTCTCAGTGTTTAACATATTATGGGTTTTGTTTCTAAGGTTGTTTGTGACTAGATTTATTAGGGTTTGTTCGTGATTAGATTTCTAGGGTTTTCTCTGTTGATTATTCTTGTGTCAATGTTCGAATTTGTTCTGCTAATAATGATTTTTCTTGGGTTTCGATAATATGCAATTAATTTCTAAAATTGTTTCTTAATTTCAAAAATGGGTTCTGCTGATAATGATTAGTTGAAACTGATTTCTAGGGTTTTTTATGGTTTGTGTGATAATGATTTAGATTGGATTTTCCAGAATTTGTCTGATATACCTTGTTGTTCTTGATTGTAGAAAGCAAGTGGTTCAAGAGGTTATAAATGAGGTTGAACAAGACATGTTTCCAACCAGAGATATTAAGGTTAAGGATTTAATCAACACTGCAATGTGTTTTGAGTTTAAGGGTTTGTCCATAGTAGATATGGGTTTGAACCAGTTAAAGTCTAGGATTAGTCATATGTTGAGATTAACCAATAGGGAGACATTAGACCTTCTATGGTTTGTTGATCCATGCTTACCATCAAACATCATTAATGATGAAGAGTTTTGATTTTTCTGGGAAAATTCAATTCAAGATGAATATGGTTGGATTACATTGCATTTGCAAGTGATGCCACTAGATGAGAATGGTGAGATAGATGTATCTCAGGTTACGGCAGAGTCACAGCGTCCTCCACCTCAGATGACACCCAAAAAGAATGTGACTCCAAAGAAGCTAGTCTCTAAGACTCCAACTAAACCAATTGGTTTTAGAAGTTCAACACCCAAGACTGAAAGACATTTGCTCCAGAGTTTGAACCACTGTCGGCTGAAATTGACTGGGTAAGAGCATTAGTTTTATTGTAGTAAAAATAAATTATATTGATTATTGTGCAATAAATACTTAATAATAAAAAGATACTTTTAGGGTTTCATACATGTTTTATATAGTACACAACCTTTAAGGGTTTCATATCTTAACCCATATATTCTCTTTCTTTCTTTTTGTAGAATATACTGGTAGAGTTCATTAATCCTCCTGTTATCATAAGGAAAACTGGAAGGCCAAGGAAGAAGAGAATTCCTTCTTATGATGAAGCTCACCATGTGAAGAAAATGAGTAAGTGTAAGAAGTGTGGAGTTTATGGTCACTATGCAGTAACTTGTGATGGTGGAGAGGTTGGAAAGAATCCAAAGGGCAACAAGCCTAGAACCTGTGTTTATGGCTCAACATCATATACTTATGTCCCTGAACCATCAAAAAGAAAGTACAACAGAAGGAATGTAGCTGTTAGTTCTTCTGCAGGTGCATCTGGTACTGCTAAAGCTGGAATGAAGATCAATAACAGTTCCAAAACATGTGCTGGTGAATCTTCTAAACAAGGTGCTGAAAAATCAGTCCAAGGGACCAAGAAAAAGGATTCTTCTCAACCTGCTTTCAATCAGACAAACAAGCATGTTGGTTCTGTTAACAACAAAGTGACCTTCAATGTTGCAGATCCAAAGGGAAAGAAGAAACCGAAAAAGTACATGAAAGTCTGATTCTCCGTTAGTTTTTGTTTTGTAACTGGATCTAAACAATAGGATTTATTTTATGTTTTGTGAATGGATGAATGGATGCTTTTGTAAGACAATGCAAGTTCTGAAATTCAAATAACTTTATTATAAAATTGTTGCAGGCTACATTTTCAGATTTTTCTTAAATTCCTTGCATATTTCATATACTTTAGCCTTCATTGTTTCTTTGGTTTCAATAACAATTGCATCTGACCCATCTGAATGCATCACAAGATTTCTTCTTACACACAAGGTATGCTATGTTGAAATTATGTTGATTTCTGAATATCTCCGGCTCTAATTGAGAGTTGCAGTTGTCTTTAAATCATTTTTGATTGTCTAGTGGATAGTTTGTAACTATGTGATTGTCTTCTCCACAGGCAATACAACCATGCACTGATGGAAGATTCATTGGAAGTGCTGAAGAATGGGAAGAAGCTTGAGAAAACCACTCAAAGTAGTTGCAGGTAGGATTCAAGCATTTCAAGAACAAGTTTCCATTACTTACATCTGTTTTAGACCTCAACAAAGCTCTTACTCATTAAAAGGTACATGTTTGCACCTTGAATAAACCCATGGACATGCCTTTGTTTCATGATCTTCTTCCATTTCACACATTAAACACACTATCATACTACTTGAAGTACTTGCTTTATCATTCATACCACCACCCATTTTTTCGTATCTGAAAATGAAGAGAAGCTGATTTCCGCGGTTGTGGAGATGTTCATTTATGGAGAAGAAGATAAGGATGCCACGTAAGCGGTGCCACATAAGAAGTGCCACGTATGTGATGTGTGGTGACGTATACAGAGTCAACACGTCTCTGATTGGGTCACAATAACCGATTCAAAGGACTGTTAGGTCTTTTTATGTACAGTTAACCGGGCTAACTTTCCATCAATCACTTTTGGTCAAAACTTGCCTAGTTTTGTAAGAAATAAAAAAACAGGCTTAGTTTTGTAAACCATAAAAAGACAGGCCTATTTTTGTAAATCGCCCTTGAATAGAACTTCACATCAGAGTAGTGGGAGGGAAAACAAGAAGATCATGGTTCTATATCATTTCTACTCTACAAAATTCAAATCCCGGAACACATATAGACGATGCAAGCGAAATCCCAGAGATTTTTGTACCTTAAAACAGCAGCAGAACATCAGTGTGATAGTTCCCGTTATTCTCGATGGCTAGAAAAATCCTAATCAAGAGACACGACACCTCTTTCTACACCACAGGTCAGAGAGACGTTAAGTTCCCCATGAGTGTTAAGAAACTATCTACCATACTCCGGATCCGGGCTACAATAAACTGTACCCAACGGGGGCGAATGGTTCATAACACTAAACAAACAATGGGGGCGGTTAGAGGTTTTAAATTAAATTCTTAACCCCACAACAGGTTGGAGATTAGGAGGGGGAGATTTTTGTACCATAATATTTGGGTACTAATATGGACTAACTACATCATTATTGATGGAAAATGTCTGTCGGCCCAAGCCTGGCAGCCTGTATATATTGGTCCACTTTTGCTGACCCATGCCCAGCAACCCGTTTCCACCGGCCTATCCTAAAATCCTAAAAGAAAGTTCTAGATATTCCAGTTTAGTTTAGAAATGTATAAAGACAGAGGTCTAAACCCTAAAAGGGGGATTCGAGGTTTGGATACCCAGAGAAAACTATTGTAATTCTTATTAATAAAATACCTCTCCTCAAGGGAATTCATTCTTGGATGTAGGCACAATTCGCTGAACCACGTTAAATCTGTGTTTCTTTTATTGCTCTTCAATTCGTTTCCTAATCCTAACAACACATCAAATCATCAATTCAATCCTGTTTCGTGCCTAAAATTAATTTTGGGTACAAACAGGTTTATTTCAATATTGACCAAGAAAAACTAGGTGAAGTGTTGAGCCCCTGGGAAAAGAATAGTTGTTACACGAGCAGCAGTTCCCTTGATGTGTATGGGAGACATTTGCTATTTCACATGGTTAATTATGATATATAAACATGTTTCGACGTGATGGAAAAGGACGCTAACTATGGTTGGATATTAAAATACAAAATTATTAGGAGATACGTAGTGTTTGGGCTCAAGACTGTGTCTTGAGACCTACGTAATCGGTCTGGATTCTGAGACCAAAGTGGCCAGTCCATGTAGATGGTCCGTCTAAGTGAGTAGCAAACTTGAGACTCACGTAATCGGTGTCTAGGGTTTGTGTCTTGTAAAACAAGTCTGGTCTTATATAAGTTACGGCGTGATGAATGAAAAAAGGGGAAGAGATTACCAAAAACTTGACATGGCATCAAGAGCCAGTTAAGAATCCTAAAAGAAAACAATGGGTGATGAAGTAGAATCATCAACTAAAGGAAAAAACATAGAATGTGATATGCAGAAGAAGAATCTAGTTTACCATCTAGGGTCGAGTGATGGTCCAGGCATCATCATCACGCCGATTGTCTTGAAGGGAACTAACTACGATGAATGGGCTAGAGCCATAAGAAGATCATTAATAGCTAAAAGGAAGTTTGGTTTTGTTGATGGAACAATCACAAAACCTGAAGATCGTGACCACTTGGAAGAGTGGATTGCTGTCCAGTCAATGCTTGTTTCATGGATTAGCAACACGTTAGAATCATCAATTAGATCGAGTTTGGGAGACTATGATAATGCAAACTTGCTGTGGACACAGTTGAACAGAAGATTCTGTGTTGTAAGCGGAACCAGAATCTGTCAGCTGAAGGCTTCGTTGAGTGAGTGCAAACAAAATAAAGCATAAGGTGTAGCTGAGTACTTTGGGAGATTGAACAAGATATGGGATGAGATGGTCACATACATGAAGGTACCTCAGTGCAAGTGTGGTAATTGCACTTGTAATATCGCAACACAGGTTAGTATGTTGAGAGAAGAATATTTTCTGCATTATTTTTTAATTGGGTTAGACTATGTTTGTAGTTCCTTGCGTGAACAATTGTTGGCTAGAGACCCGTTGCCATCAACAGATGTAGCATACCAGACAATGGTGAATTCGGAGCGTCTGTGTATAGGAGAAGTATCTATGTCAACAGATGTACATGACAATGTGATGGCATTCAGGGTACATTCTGATCAGCGTCAGCTCAACAATACATATGATCCTAACAAGTATTGCAAGCACTGTGGCAGAGACGGACACTCAGAGGACGGGTGTTTTCAGCGTATTGGATACCCAAAATGGTGGGGAGACAGACCTAGAGGCGGAAGAGGATATGGTCGATGAGGTAGATCCAGTGGTAGGGGGCGTGGTGGCACTAACTTTACCAGTGGCAGAGGTGGTAGAGGACAGGGAACTGGCAATCAGGTTCGTGCGCACAACCTTAATATATCATATGCAAGGCAGTCAGGTTTGACCGGAGTAACAATAACACAGCTTCAACAGGTGCTTGAGTTTTTAAACTCAAGAAATTCCACGCCTCAGCTCCAAGGTAAGAAGAATAAAACTGTTTGGATTGTAGACACGGGAGATACAAACCATGTCACATATAAAAGAGATGACATGATAGAGATGAAAGATATTAAGGCATGCACTATTGGACTTCCAGGTGGGAAGTATGCACTTTCTGAGAAAATAGGAACTGTTATTCTTCCTGGGGGTTTGAGACTAGAGAATGTGCTTTATGTGCCTCAGATAACTTGTACCTTAATTTCAGTTACACAGCTTATTGATGAGATGAGATGTATTATCCAATGTACTAACAGTTTATGTCTTATACAGGACCGGTTGACGAGGAAGATGATTGGAGTGGCTGAGAGACAAGGTGGACTATATATTTTATGTGGTGTGCCTCAAGTTGAAGTTATGGCTGTGAGTGAAGATACATATAAGCTGTGGCATCGACATATGGGACACCCTTCAGAGAAATTTTTGCAAAAGTTACAAGGAGTGAGTAGGTTAATAAAGAAGAATAATGATGCTTGTGATGTTTGTCCACGAGCAAAATATCATAGGAGTAGTTTTGCTAGCAGTCTCAGTAAATCCAGTTGTATTTTTGAGTTGGTTCATATAGATTTATGGGGTCCATATAAGACTAAGTCATCGTGTGGAGCACAATATTTTTTGACAATAGTAGATGATTTTTCAAGAGGTGTGTGGATTTATTTACTTCGAAACAAAACTGACGTTGAACAGACATTTCTTAACTTCATTGCTCTTGTGAAACGTCAGTTTAGTAAAGAAATAAAAATTGTTAGAACTGAGTTTAATGCATTACGTTGATACTTTCGAACTAATGGGATGATGTTTGAGACATCCTGTGTCGGTACACCACAACATAATGGAAGAGTTGAGAGAAAACATCAACATATAATTAATGTGGCAAGAGCTTTGAGATTTCAAGCCAATTTGCCAATAAGGTTTTGGTGGGAATGTGCGTTGACGGCTGCGTATTTAATTAATCATACGCCTACACCTATTCTAAATAATAAAACTCCATATGAAATTTTGTTTGGAAAACAGCCTCCATATCATCAGTTGAAGGTGTTTGGATGTTTGTGCTATGTACATGATCAAAGCAGTAAAGGTGATAAGTTCGCGAGTAGAGGAAGAAGGTGTGTCTTTCTTGGATAATCGTTTGGTAAAAAGGAATGGAAAGTATATGACTTAGACACGAGACAATTTCGGGTGTCAAGAGATGTAAATTTTTATGAACATCAGTTTCCGTATAAGACTGATATGCATGGTGTATCAAATAAGACGGCTCAGTCGAATCCAGGTTCAATTGAGGAGATTCTGTCGAGGTCTGATACTTCATATGAGACCGATCTGACTGGTACTTCTGATGAGACGGATCAGTCCAGTCCTTCTGCGTGTTGGAGGGATGATGAACACAAGGAAGAAGAAGTATTAGCACCTCACAGCGATGCGATGGATCTGCCTGTTGCTTCAACTGAGACCTACGGTGCTGGTGATTCATCTGAGACCGAAGGCGCTGATGACTCAACTGAGACCGAAGGTGCAGGTGACTTAGTACACAGTGATAGTCCGAAGCAACATGAAGAAAACGTTTCTCCTAGCAATGATGTAACATTTGAAGGTGAGATGGGTAAAGGAAAGCGTCAGAAGATTCCTTCTAGTAGACTAAAAGGATTTGTGACGCACACCATACGAGAAAATAGTCCACCTCATCCTCATTCCACACAATCATCATCCTCAGGTACGCCTTATCCTTTGACATATTATGTTAGTTGTGATAAATTTTCTGCTGTGCATAGGAAATATCTTGCATCTATCACAGCTGGGTCTGAACCGCGCAACTTCAAAGAAGCTATGAAGCATCCAGGGTGGCGGAAAGCAATGGAAGCAGAAATCTGAGCATTGGAAGAACAAGGTATATGGAAATTGCAAGAATTGCCTTCGGGCAAGAAAGCCCTAGGGAGTAAATGGATCTACACAAAAAAGTATGATGAAAATGGGAAGTTGGGATGGCTAAAAGCAAGATTGGTTATCTTTGGAAATCATCAAGTTGAAGGATTGGATTAAAAAGAGACATTTGCACCAGTAGCAAAAATGACATCGGTACGTACTTTTCTAGCCATTGCAGCAGTTAAACATTGGGAAGTACATCAGATGAATGTGCATAATGCATTTCTTCATGGAGACTTGGAAGAAGAGGTGTATATGAAGATACCACCTGGATTTGCCAAAGGTAATCCTAATATGGTGTGTAAAATGAAGAAATCATTATATGGTTTAAAGCAGGCTCCTCGTTGTTGGTTTGCCAAACTATCAACAACCTTGAAGAAATACGGTTTTCGGCAGGCATACTCAGACTACTCTCTTTTTACCATGACCAAGGGAGAAATTCAGCTTAATGTTTTGGTGTATGTAGATGATTTGATTGTTGCAGGGTATAAACTAGTGGAGATTAATAAATTTAAATCATACTTGGGACAATGTTTCAAGATGAAAGATTTGGGAAAATTGAAATATTTTCTGGGCTTGGAGATAGCTCGCAGTAAACAAGGTTTTTATATATGCCAGCGGAAATATGCATTGGATATTATCATGGAAACAGGTTTATTGGGAGCAAAACCTGCAGAGTTTCCAATGGAAACTAATCGTCGACTTGCTTTGGCGAAGGGAGATTTGTTCAATGATGTGGAGAAGTACAGAAGACTGATTGGTAGACTGATTTATTTGTCAGTGACCAGACCCGATCTTACTTACTCAGTGCATACGCTGTCACAGTTTATGCAACAACCGAGAATAGAGCATTGGGACGCAGCACTTCGTGTGGTTAGATATTTGAAGAAGAATCCTGGGCAAGGTATTTTGTTGCTTTCTGATAGTACTCTAAGTTTACATGGGTGGTGTGACTCAGATTGGGAAAGTTGCCCTTTGACTAGACGTTCATTGACAGGATGTTTTGTTCTCCTTGGGAATTCACCGGTGTCTTGGAAGACAAAGAAGAAACAAACTATTTCTCGGAGTTCCGCTGAAGCAGAATACAGGTCCATGGCGGCAGCTACATGTGAGTTGAAGTGGTTGAAACAATTACTTGGTGATTTGGGGGTTCGTCATACGCATGGAATGAAGCTCCTTTGTGATAGTCAATCAGCATTATACATTGCTCAGAATCCAGTTTTTCATGAACGAACCAAACATATAGAGGTGGACTGTCATGTTGTCAGGGATGCTATAATGAAGAAGATTATATCACCTTCTTACACTCCTACGGCGGTGCAACTGGCAGATATCTTCACCAAATCCTTAGGGAAAGCACAATTTCAAGGTCTTTTGTCCAAGATGGGCATTTGTGACCTGCATGCTCCGTCTTGAGGGGGGGTATTAGGAGATACGTAGTGTTTGGGCTCAAGACTGTGTCTTGAGACCTACGTAATCGGTCTGGATTCTGAGACCAAAGTGGTCAGTCCATGTAGATGGTCCGTCTAAGTGAGTAGCAAACTTGAGATTCACGTAATCGGTGTCTAGGGTTTGTGTCTTGTAAAACAAGTCTGGTCTTATATGAGTTACGGCTATATGAGTTACGGCGTGATGAATGAAAAGAGGTGAAGAGATTACCAAAAACTTGACAAAAATTGATATGGAAAGGATTAAAAGGCTCATATGGAGAGTTGGGTGATCTTTATAGTTACAAAGTACTTTTTATCCATGAAGTAGAATAGTTCTCACCAAAGTTCATTCCGCTGATAAATGATAGTGATTAAACAAAATAGCAACACAATCCTTTATGAATGGAGTAATAGATAACAAATTTAGAAGGATAAATACCAAAGTTTGTAAGAAAAGAAGCTAAAGAATACCTCAAAAAACTTACAAACTAAGAAAAGCGATAATACGAAACATGTGGGAATTCAATATTACGAAGGAAAAAAGGTCTTCCATCATAGCTTAAGCCCTCGCCTTCTTGAAGATGACAACCACGTTTAGCCATATTGTCCGCAGCAAAATTGACTTCACGATAATTATGCTCAAATCTCAACTGAATATTCCTCCAACGGTGTCTAGCGAACCAGGGAAGGGAACTATTTAAAAAAGTATTAACAGCTGCCAAAGAATCAGACCTCGCACAAATTCTGTCAACCTCCCAACGTAAAGCCCATTCTAAACCAACAAGAATACCATACACTTCAGCCAAAAAATTGGTGGTGATGCCCAAACCAATGCTCATAGCTCCTACTACATTAGCAAGACTGTCCCTAGCTACAACGCCTGCACCAGCTCGTCCCGGGTTCCCACGAGACGCACCATCACAACAAAGAAGTAGCTCATTCGCCGCCGGAACATTCCAAAAACATTCAATTGGCACTGACCTTTTGGTTTTTCTATGCCTAACTTTAAAGAAAGCAAGAATCTGTAGTTCACGTACAGAATTATACACGAACCCTTTTAGTCTACGTGAGTAATCATGAACCTACTAAACACTTTTTTCTTAAAAAATGACCAGCTTACTTGTTTACTTTCGTAGACAAAATTATTTCTTGTCAGCCAGATTTCTGAACGCACCACCAAAAGAGAAAGAAGCCACAGATCCTTCACCATACGGATGGAATGTTTAGCAACAGCATAGGCAGAAATTAACGAGCACTGAGGTTGGAAGCCAAAGATATCCGCAAGCCAAGACCAGGCTTTTTGAGCAAAAGAACAGTGCCACATCAAATGCTCTAAGGACTCCTCTTCAGCATTGCACATACAACATTTGTTAACAGTTTGAATTTTGATCCTTGATTTTAACTTTATCTAGAGTTGCGCAAGCACCTCTTAAGATTTCCAATTACGAGACGCAAGGGAAGGATGGATTGCAGGCCTCCAAATCAGTTGAGCACCTTCTAGATTTGCATACTTCTTACGAATAAGATCTTTGGCAGCATGAACCGTGAAATTACCATCTAAGTTTGGCTTCCAAACACACACATCAGCACCACCCAAAGGAGTAGGAAAATCAGATTCTTCATAGCCGCAGCTAATAAAGTATCCCTGCATTGATTTGTTAAAGCCCAAACCCCGTTAACAATACAATCACTCACCATAATATTTCTATCAAGAGTATAATCTTCAAGGATGTCAGCTACAGATTCTTCACCCACCCAAACATCATAATATAACGAAGTGAGTCTCCCATCTCGTACAAGCATTTTGATATTTTCCTCGACAACATTATAAACCCATTTAATCCCAGGAAGGATTGAGGACTTAATATACCCCACTAGTTGCCCATTTCGTTTAAAAAAATTTGCACGTAAATATCTCGCCCAAACCTTATTAGATTTTCTCATTGTCCACCACAACTTCATTAGTAGTGCCTTATTAGTAGTCTTCATTTGAGAAAGGCCAAGGCCACCTTCCTCGTAAGGAGCACATATTTTATCATATGCAACCAAAAAAGATCTACTAACCCCCGAATCCTCTGACAAAAGAAAGTTCCGAGTAGCCACTTCGCATCGATAAACAAATTACACGGCCATTTATACACTGCCATATTATGGACATAAAAACTAGCAATCACCGATTTAACCAAAACAACTCTATCTTGAAAAGATAACAACTTACTTTTCCAACCTGCCAGTTGATTTTTGATTTGTTCCACCACATTGCTTACATGATGATATCTCACACCACCCGGCATAATTTTAACCCCAAATAACGATCTGGAAATGTTGCCACATTCATGCCAAGAAATTCTGAAATAGTTCGCCGCCTACTCAATAAAGTTTGCTCTTATCTCGACTAACAGTTTGACCCGAAGTCCTTTGGTATAACCCAAGAAGTTCCACCAAATTTCTGAGGCTTTTCAAATTTCCCTTGCAAAAGATCACAATATCATCCGCAAAGAAAATGTGAATTGGGGCCACTCCCTTTCTAGAGACCATATGAGACATTTTACCTTCTTTGAATAACTTGGTGATATTGCGACTAAGAATATCCTCAAGAAACAAAGTTCAAAGGAAACATAGGATCACCTTGACGAAGACCCCTATCAATTTTCAAAAAACCCTCTGGACTGCCATTCACCAAAACCGAAATTCTAGCAGAAATTAAGATACTATGATTCCAAGAGCACCAATTATCAGAAAAACCGTAATTCCGGAACATCTTGTTGGAATATTCACAATATATCCGGAAGATTTAGTCAGCTAGCTAGCTGGTTAGGCCTAGTCAAAGATATGTAGTTTGTTAGTTTGTTGCTATCTTTAGGTTTACTGTTTCTATCTTCCTATATAAATAGGAATCATTGTAAATGTATAATCATCCCAGAATCACAAAAACTCTGGAGATCAATAATCCAATTCACCCTACGGGGTTCTGTCAGTGGACGTAGGCGTTAGTGCCGAACCACTTTAATTTCTGTCTTCTTTATTTGTGTTTGATCTTTGTGCTCAATCGATGATCCGTCTCTATGATACCCATAATTTATTATGGTATCAGAGCGGGGAGATCCGCACGAAATCGCTTCCGCTACAAATCAAAAAATTTTGTTTTTTTTTACAACACAAGGAAATTTAGAAATTTCATTTCCCTTGTTATCAGATTTGGGTATCGTACTTTGGATGAATATTTGTGATTATCTTCCATTATTCACATTTGTTTACATCTAAACTAGTTAATGTTTTTTTTTTCCAAGCCATCAACAGTAAAGCTTTAGTAGTATTCACGATTTTGCATGTGGTTCTATTATCTTCATCAAGTTCTTTTTGACGTTTTCATATTCACATTACTGTATGTATGCTTTCGAGTCCATGCTGTACACATAGATATAGCTTCTTGGTTCGTTTTTTTTTGTCAAGAAGATTCCATTCAATTTCAAAAATGGATATTTTCCATATTTTCAGAAATCAATTATGTATCGAATTTAGCCAGTGATTCCTCAATATCAGTAATCCAGTTGTCAAACTGATTTTGATTCAAACTGGTATATATTCTTTTCGGATATCGTTTTTATCCCCTCATTATCGGAAATTGAATTGATCAATATATTTAACATTTCCGACAATATTTTTCGGATTCAATTATCCACGGAAAGTCTTATCTTAAATTTTGATATGAGTTTCATTTTCAAAAATAACTTAAACTCCAATAATAATGGTTTCCAGGTTGTGATCCTATTATTTCAGTAAGTGTTGTGATTGACAACAACTTCTCCTTGAGTATGTTCTCTGTCTACAGAAGTTTATTTAGTTCCTTGAACTACGTATGCAAGTCCTGTTTTATCTATCAACGAAGCTCTTCTTCTCATGGGTTCGGTACCCTAGTACCTAGTACGCACATCAGTTCTAGTTCTACTTAATAACCTTGTCTTTGTCGATATACAGATTGGATAAGTGATTTTAATTCTTATTGTTGACATGTTGGTGTTGTTGCCAACAATCGTCTTCTATCTCGACATCACCGAAAGATGTCTGATTTCATTTTCTCAAATCAGATCCTTGCTGATTGATTATCTTTCTTGCTGCTGTTGTTTACCAACAAGATATAATCATTTTTTTTTAGTCGATGATCATTTTACTGTCAACTAACCATTAATTCTTGCCAACCTCTGGCAATCAATTCTTTTGGAAATATTTTCTATAATTTCCGTCTTTTATTTTTGAAAACTTCCGGAAAATATATTCTTTGAAGAACATAAGTTTCGTAAAACTTGTTCTTTTTATCGTTTTGGTTTTCTCATTTTCTACATTCATGGTGTTCCACCACAGATCAGCAATGGTCCTAATCTATAGCCATTGCAGTGGTTACTACATATATGATTCTATACCAGAATCCAACAAGCAAGAGGCTATATAAGATTCATGTATTAAGGTATCAATAGTTTTTTTTGTTTTGTTTTGTTATCGAACTAATTTATTGTTCTCTCTCAAAATCATGAGTTTCTTCTCATAGTTTATGGGTATCAAACATGGAGCTAACCATGTCTGGTATACTCTCAATATCTTTGCATTGTAATATCTATTTTCATTTATTGCATTGTGAAGAGCACTAAATCGTCTCCATATTCCATTTTTTTTTGGATATGCGAAAATTCTCTCAATTATTATCTCCTCGTATACTTTTATGAGATGTATCAATTCAGTTCCAACAATATCGTTCCATGTTGGATATCTCCATTATTTCCGAAATTAGTTGTCTAGGTTAGTAATTGATTAACCTTGCCTATTCGGCTACTCTAAGCTCTTTGAGTACGTTATGCAGCCAAGCCAATTTTCAGCACAAGACTGATGCTCTAATTGTGAAGATCATTTTTCTGTTTTTTGGTTCATGTATACCACTTTTGTTCAAGTGCCGGCGTTACCGAAGAAGAAACGACTGCAATCAAAGTTCATGTTACAACATTCCTTTCATAAGACCTACAGTTCATGGTAAATTCATAATCGTCATTTTTATGAATTCTATTCAAGTCTAAGTCCTACAGTTGTATAGGCTTATCATCATGAAGAATTCTTTGCCAAGAAGAATTCAATCCCGAAAATATTTCCATATCTGAAATTCTTGCCAAAATCTGGCGAATCAATTCGTTCATTATGGGCGTTTCCATATTTTCCATCTTTTACGAGATACATCCTTTATTTCCGAATATTTAAGGAACATATTATCTCATCTAAGATTTGGTAACATCATTTTGTTACAATAATATTCTCTTCTTCTTTTTTATGTTTCTGGAAAACATAAGTTTCCTTCGGTGAAACTCATAGAATTTTTTTTTTTTTTTTTTTTTTTTTTTTTTGGTGTTCTTCGGAAGCTAACACGTTGAACTATCAGTATCAATTACTTTTCTTCCACCATAGATCCGCGATGGTTCGTATCTATAGCCATTGCAGTGGTTATTTTTGGTCAATGAAAGATTGTTTTCCCATTGACAAACCAGTCTTTATCTTAACTCATTCAGGCAAGATGCTATCAGGATCTTCTTTTCCGGTATATCAATCATTAACCACAGCAGATGCCATGATCCTTG
This sequence comes from Papaver somniferum, assembly GCF_003573695.1. Lineage (NCBI taxonomy): Eukaryota > Viridiplantae > Streptophyta > Magnoliopsida > Ranunculales > Papaveraceae > Papaver > Papaver somniferum. Next base: position 1,385,534 of record NW_020620381.1, read on the forward strand.
GCAGTATGCTTTTGTTATTCATGAGCTAAATTTTTTTTTAATTAATTGATCCCATGCCGTTTATGGTCCGTTAACACAGTGAACTGTGATGAAGTCCAATTATCATGTTTACAGTATTCATGATCTTATTATTCACGGGCATCATACACAACGTTTAAGTTGTTGCTTTCTTCTGTCAACAGTATGGCCAATATCACGCGGAAATCTCCCTCAATATCAGGAGTTTCCTCTTCTAAGATCATCATTATCCTGATCTTATTTCTAACGTTAGTTTTTCATCCAAGAAAACTATCTTACACGTCCATCTCTGTTTATCAATATGGACGATTTTTTATACAAGACTACAGGTTGTTTGTATGTCTTACCTGAGTTATCTCTGTTTGTCGTCAACAAATCAAACCCATATCACTCTTTTAAACATTCTTCAAACCTCGTTATCCAATCATTCACGTTGTTGGTGTGTCTATCATGTCTTTCCTTGGTTAGTAATCAACATACGAAGCACTCGGCTACACTTTCTGGGAACATGAGGCATCGGGCAATGAAGACTATGTGCTGCCGTTGAGAAGGTTATTTTGCTGCTGCCATTGCACATTCGATACTTTTGTTCAAAGAGGATCTAAATGAAATCAAGTGACTGTTTTACAAGATTCTAATGGAAGTTTATGTTAAAGATTTTTCAAAAAAAACAAAAAAAAAAAAAAAAAATTTGTTCAAGTTGGTTGAAGATTTATTCAAGTTGAACACTACAAATTTTTCCGTGTCCAACTTGAGGGGGGTGTTGGAATATTCACAATATATCCGGAAGATTTAGTCAGCTAGCTAGCTGGTTAGGCCTAGTCAAAGATATGTAGTTTGTTAGTTTGTTGCTATCTTTAGGTTTACTGTTTCTATCTTCCTATATAAATAGGAATCATTGTAAATGTATAATCATCCCAGAATCACAAAAACTCTGGAGATCAATAATCCAATTCACCCTATGGGGTTCTGTCAGTGGACGTAGGCGTTAGTGCCGAACCACTTTAATTTCTGTCTTCTTTATTTGTGTTTGATCTTTGTGCTCAATCGATGATCCGTCTCTATGATACCCATAATTTATTACATCTCCAAGATAAAATTCCAACTCACCGTATCAAAGGATTAAGTTATATCGAGCTTAAAACCAACATTACCATTTTTTATTCTAATGTCTAACTCATACAGATACGAATGCTATTATGAAATAAACTAGTGTTACTAGAACCTTCAATCAACCATTTTTTTCGCGACTTTTGCTTTAAAATAGTGTTCAGCTGTAGCTTAACATCTTGCAGCTCGACATTGGCTTCTTTCATTAGATTAAACTTATCCAAATCAGTAGGGTCTTCTTCTGAAATTCGGATAGCATTTTCCACCCGCAACTGAGCTTGTTTGAGTCTTGCATGCACATTTCCAAAAACATGCACGTTCCACTCCTTCGTTATAGCCTTAAGACGTTTTAATTTAGCTGGGAAAATAAAAGCCGGAGTTCCTAGAAGAGGTTGCTGCCAACTATCAAGCAGCATTTTCATAAAAGTCGGGTGACCAAACCACATTTTTTGCACGCGAAAAGGAGCACGTCTAGGTCTTGGATTGAAAAAAGCATAGTCAAACCAATGAGAATGGTCGGAAACTTCACGGGTCAGAGCTTTAACGTCTATTTTGGAAGTCTCCAAAATAGTCTCACTGTGTATACAAATATGTCGAATCTCTCGTTAATGTTTATTTAAAGGTATATCTTGTACAAATCCATATATTTCCTAATTATCTCAATGGATTCTTGGGCATTCTATTTTCCGTTGGAATTGCAAACTTCTTGTTGCAAGTTAATACCTATCTATTCTAATGAACCCAAATACTTCTGCCTCTCAAAGTTGTTCTCATGTCTGAACACATGTATTTTTTTCTGATCAATCTGTTGTGTAAGATCATTGCTCGGTCAAACTCATAAATGTTGCTACCTCAAGTTTGTTGTCAAATTTAGTTGTCTAAACTATATCTTTATTTCTAGTCTACTTAAGTCAAGTTTCAGATTTATGATTAGAAGTGCGTAGTTCAGTACTAGAAACCACCGAAGACCATTGAAGACTGAAGATTGGAGATCAAATGAACATCAATAAACGTATATGGTTACTGATTTCATTTGTATTCTTGTTCAATTCTACCTTTCTAATCTATCGAAACAAATGCTCACTCGATGAAACAATTCTTATGACGGTAAATCTAAATTTATGTATATACTCGAGGTTTTTGAGCCATGATTTTAGTGACAATAACCCGCATCCCTGAAAAGGTCCTCGTGTTATAAGAATGAGCTTACGAATTCAACGAGCCAAGAATCATTCAATTTCGAGTTATAACGAAAAAATTATGAGTAATTTATTAAAGCAATTGTTATCAGTGTTGATGTTTCTAAAGGAGTTCATTAGTAGGAATTGTTTGTAACGATTCACGGACTTTAGGACAAATAAGTGACTAGAATTCTATTTTAGTCAAGTTTTTGATGTTTCCTCATCTAGGCAAGATGGCTATTCTTCGAGACACTTTTAATTGCCATATTAAAAATTTTGTGATATTTTAGAATTCCTTCCTGAGTTAGATTGTGATTTACTCACAAAAATAAAAATATGCTAAAGTAATTATTTATTTAGTTATTTATGCAATAGTTGTAACTTAGGAAAGACTGCCAAAATTAGGGGAGTCTTGAAAAAGGAAAATAGCTCAAACTTTCTCTGGATTGAAGCTACCTTTCCTTAGATTTCAAACTACCTTGTTCACTATAAATAAAGGGTTCATGAATGCTACAACAATTATACCTTGGAAAATTTGTGTAAGATTCATAGGTTGTTTCCCCCCTCTTTTGTTTTTCTTTAACAAGAGTGGGATAATAAGTCTTTGCTTTGGGGATCGCAAAGCCGATTTGGTGATAATATTCGTGATAGTTATGAAACTTGTAATATAGGCTATTCATAACTCTTGTCTATTTTGATTTCATTCTCTTCTGATATAAGGTCATTCAAGAGTTGTTGATCATAAGGCCTATGAATTAACAGATTTCGGCTCACGGTCGTATACCAACATTATTTGGTCGAAATTGGAACTAGAAAGAAAACTTCAATTAAGTTTTAACAAGATGTCTCTAAATTTAATCTAGTTGTTCTTATTGTAGAATTTAGGTTCCTCTTATGATTTTTGAGGAGTATAATAATCCATAATCTACAAGTTTGTTTTGGTATCTCTACTTTTATAAGGTAGTTGTTCGAAAAAACAAAAAAATTTCAAAACCTTGGTCCACACCTAAAGGGAAATCAAAATCGGTGGTTTGTGGATTCAAATCCCGAAAAGTCTTCGCTTAGGATGAAGAAACTTTTAAGATGAAAAGGACATCAACTAAGGAAATCAATTGCGTAGAATCTTGTGAGGTTCAAGAAACGTAAGGAGTAGATGTATTTGGACTGTTGTGAGGGCGGGTTCGGTTTCAACTACATTCCAGTACGAAGTTATTGATAGCACGCTAGTGTCTGTAGCGGCTTAATACAGAGCGATGTTCAAACTGGACTAAGTCCCGGGGTTTTTATGCATGTATGGTTTTCCTCGTTAACAAAATTTCTCCATATCTTTCTTCACTTTTTAATTCTGCATTATATTTGTGTTTGATATAATTAAATTAATTCTAAGTGATTGGATAAATAACCTAAACAGTTTTTAACTAAAACTGTATTGAACCAACAATACTTGTTCTTGGAATTGGTATCTTGAAATATATATTATAAGACTTGCTCTTATTGGAATTCGGTTAACGTACTGTTACGGTACTTGGTTATCTTGGATATTGATTTTTGAGATCATCCAAGAATTCTTGTATATAATCAGGTTCACGTATATACATGTTTTTGAAGGATCATTAAGTTGGCTTACTTCCAATTGTATTTGGTTGTGTCCCATAGGTCCGAACGAAAAGTTGGTGGTATATATTGGCACCCCTTCGTTTTCAAATTGTATATATTCATATGTGTTCGGAATTAAGATTCTAAACTAGCTAGTTAATCACGTCATCCAATCCTTATAAAATAAATTTTAAATGTAGATGGGTCCACAACTATGTTGTATTAGGCAACGCCAAGCCCAGCGCCTAGCGCGCCCAAATAAAAATTAAAAAATACAAACATTGGCGCCTTAGGCGCTTAATTGTCTAGGCTCCTATTTGTACCCCATCAAAATGGTGTACGTGCGTATTGCACGAACTATTTTATGCCTGGGAAATTCGTTTTGTTGTAGAACCCGCGAGTTTATTGTGGAAATCCACATGGCTTATTGTAGAAGCCTAGTTTGGATCATTGTAGAAACCCGTTGGTTTGTTGTGGAAACCCACATGGATTATTATAGAAACCCAGTTCGGTTTATTTTTGAAACCCGTGGGTCTATTGTTGAAACCCACATGGATTATTGTAGAATCTCGATTCGGTTTATTGTAGAAATCCGTGGCTTTATTGTGGAAACCCACATGGATTACCCGGTTGTAATCGTTTTTCACGTAATACACGGCACGTAGAAGTTTAAATCCGAGACTTTCCTTTCTTTGCTTTTGCAATATGGAAAAAAAAACGCACAATAGAGCTCTTTTCGGCTTTTCGGGACAGACATGCATGGGAAAGGCTCTAAGCTAAGCTTCCTGAGAATGGCTATCATCAATAGCTTGCCCCTTCTTTTTAACCCATACCTCGCACTGCGAAACATGATCGTCTTTTCTTGATTCAATAACAAATAACATTGGGATGGAATTCATTTCATTAAATTTAGAGGAGAAGATTTATCATCTCTATGGGATTAGATCCCGAGTTATCGTGAAGTAAAAAACAATGGGATTATGGAGGTAAATATTCTCGCATTTATTGCTACTGTGCTGTTCATTCTAGTTCCTACCGCTTTTTTACTTATCATCTACAGAAAAAACAATCAGTCAAAATAATTGATTCGAATGAAGTTTTACTTCTTTTTTCTTATCAATGATTGAAGAAATAAAAGGGATTTTCATTCCACGTCTTAAATGAAATGAGCGGACTAGAATCAGCAGTATATGAGATCTGGTAATATGTAGAAAGAAATTGATGGAATACTATGGAAGCTCGGCCTAGCTTATCATAGAAGCCCAAAAGACTTATTTTGGAAGCCATTTTGAGATAGACATAAATCTTTTGAATATTGACAAGGATCTTGGATGGATACAAATATTGGGATATAGACAAGGATCTTGCAAGATAGATATAAATCTTAAGAAATAGACGCATGGCTCTTTCAAGATAGACACGAATCTTGTAAAGATATTCAAGGATCATTCAAGATTACTCAAATCAAGATGGTTATTATGGATAACTAAAAATCTAGGTTTAACTACAACAAAGTTTGGTTTTTGTCTATAAATAGATGACAAAATCCACCTCAAATGGCGGAGGTTCTAGGTTTGCTAACAATTAAAGAATTATTGTAATCATCATATCAATAAAATCTCTCCCTAAGGGATTCCATCCGTGGATATGGGAACAACTTTCTGAAGCATGTTAAATTCTTTTGTCCTTTTCTATTTCATTAATTCGTTTTCTAACCCTAATTTCACATCATCACCAATCAATCGTGTTTTGTGCTCAAAAGCGATTTTTGGGTACAAACATTGGCACCGACTATTGGGATTCCTGTAAAACGATCGTGTTCCCCCATTGAGAAAAATTGTTTCCAAGTGTTTTTAAAAATTAGGGTTTCATAAACGTTCTGAAAAAGGTTGCAGAAAGTTCCCTAAACGTTATGAAGAAAGTGTTGCAGAAAGTGACAGAAACGTCGCGATCCAAAGTTACAAAAAGTTTCGGAAAGGGCACGATCCAGGGTTACATAAAGTCTCAGAAACGACGCGATCCAGTGTTGCAAAAAGTTCAGAAAAGTTGTGAAAAATATGTTGAAAAGCAAAAATCAACAAAAAAAGGAAAAGAAAGTTAGGGCTTTAGAAAAACCATTACGATAGTTGATGAAGCCGTTAAGAAGGTTGAAGAAACTGTTGTGAAAGAGGTTAAAGAACCATTACGAAGGTTGAATAAACCGTTGCGAGTTTGAAGAAACTGTTGCGAAATAATTGGAAAAACCGTGACAAACTGTTGAAGAAAGCTTTGAGAAAACCTATTCTTCATCCAACCTCACGCACAACTCCATATTAAGCAAATTTCACCATCAGATTCAGAGGATCTCATCCGTAGGAACTGTCTAGCCTCTGATCTCTCTTGTTTTTTCAAACAGGTTCAGAGAGGTATAGCTTATCAGATAACGACATGTGTCACAAGGTCCAGCTAGGTCAAAACGACACGGTCCAACCAGTATGTGATCCAACTCGATCTAGACCGTTCAGCTATGACACCTCTGGCAACCAGTAACCGTCTGATAGATATGGCAAAACTCGCCATGTCAGCAATGAGGTTCATTCAGCACAGTTGACATGTCAGTATCCAGTCAGCTTCCATGTCATCAACCTTTAAACATATGATTTTCAAGGTGTTGCCACATCATCACTGTTTGGGTGCCACATCAACAACTCCGTCTCAGTCAGTAAATGCAATGCCAACCTTTTGATTCAGTCGGAAATGTCACGTATGTAACATCATACGTGCTTCGTTCAAATATTGTTTCACCAATAGTTTCTTCGTTTTAAGTCTGAATTGAGTGATTTTTGGCCCACTAGAATGGCCTTTGAATTCCCTACAATATGCAAGCAATTTTTTTTTTGTTTTCGAGATTCATTTGTATGCACTTGGGGAAGCAACATGATCGAGTTCGAGGTTCGTGGATAGCAACATGATCGAATTCAGAGTTCATTTGATATGTCAGCAACATGCTCAATTTAAGATAACCAAAAAGAGCAAAGTTGTCACGTACGACGAAAGGGTCCGGAATCGAGGGACATTCCACACCAAGACAACATTTTGAGACGATTCCGAAAAGAAAAATCACTATGGACCCAGAAATAAAGATGGCAAAAGATAAGTAACCTGATCATAAGCCCATAGCCATCTAGCAAGTGAGGATCATATATAGTAGATCTATTTCCTGCTTCACCCCGGGGTCTTTGCTATTTGTCAATATATCTACATATAATGGGGCGGCTAAAGTTCCTCCAAGCAAAATCAACTTGTTTAAAGAAGTCAAACAATAAAAGACATTTTTCAGTATCGTTTGAACGAAAGAACGCCCAGAGAGGTAAGTCCTCACCAGTTGTTACATTATAAATCGAATTTATAATCACAATTGAGAACATTTTTTGCGTATATTTATTAAAGAAATACTTGCGATATTTTTGTAATAAAAAGAATGACAAAAACAAAGTATATCGATTGTTAAGGAAATTGCTGCGATGTCATTCTAATAAAGTGAAAGGCGAAAAGAAAGTGTCTCAATATAGTTAAGAAGAATCTACAATGGAGCGAAAGGAAAATATTAAAGAACCCATGGGGGAGGAAATACTTCAAATGTTTTTCTATTAAAGACAAAAACAAAAATAAAGTGTTTTTCTTATCAAGAAAATAGTCACAATGTTTTTATAGAAAAGAGAAAAACAAAAATAAAGTGTTTGGATAAAAATATTTCAAGGATAAAAATAGAAATATTTAAATAACAGATGAAAAAAAAAAAAAAAAAAAACGAAAAGGCATTTGGTAAAGAAACTGGAGCGAAAGAGATTTATAAATAAAAGCTAGAGACAGTCAACATGTACAGCAGAGATGGACGCACATTCATTATTCACATATACAAGAGCGTTGAATCCGAAAAATTTCTGCCAGTGCAGGAGCATATGGGCATTCAATGTTTCTAGCAAGATACGGGGGCAACCTGCATTCGAGTGTGAAAAAAAGATATAAACTTACTCTACTTTCACACAAATTCCATTATTGAGCTGTAAACACGTACTTGAGCATCCTACCTTGTTTTGGGATAGTCGTCAGCAAACTAAAAGCGTCGTGTACAAAAATATTTGTAGTTAAAGTTTTTCAAGGATTCATGCGAAATGGCAAGTAATTTTGCATGTTGTCTTAAACTAAATTTTTTTATATATACACATGCTACTATGATAATAAATGTGTTTTCAGACTATACATGTGCTTATAAAGCCTCGAAGTAAGGAAACAGTCAATGTAACATTGAGTAGTCAGTAAGAAGTTAGTTATCCCACAACGACACGTGGCCCTCCACACACAAACGTCAGTCAACAAAGTATTTTCAGAAAATTTGATCTCTCACGTAAAATGGGCGTGCATCACATTTTAGATGTGAAATATTTTTGTACTTGAACACTGAAGCAAAACATCCTTGGTCATACCTGAAGATCGAAAGTTAGTATTGTAATTTTCTTAATTCATCAACAGGTTGAAAATTGAGAGGGGGCGATGTTTGTACCCATCAAAATGGTGTACGTGCGTAGCGCACAAGCTATTTGATGACTGGGAAATTTGGTTTGTTGTAGAAACCGTAAGTTTATTGAAAACCCACGTAGCTTATTATAGAAGCTCAGTTCAGTTTATCGTAGAAACTCGAGGATTTAACGTGGAAATGTACATGGCTTATTATAGAAGCCTAGTTCGATTTATTGTAGAAACCCGTGGGTTTATTGTTGAAACTCACATAGCTTATTATAGAAGCCTGGTTTGATTTATTGTAGAAACCCGTGGCTTTATTATTGAAACCCACATGGTTTATTATTGAATCCCGGTTCGATTTATTGTAGAAACCAATGGAATGTTATTGATGCCCGGTCTATCTTATCATGAATCCCAAAGGCTTATTTCAAAAGTCTTTTTGAAATAGACACAAATCTTGTTAGACAAGGATCTTCCAACATGGATACAAATGTTGGGAGATAGACAAGTATCTTGCAAGACACGTACGGATCTTAAGAAATAGACATGGATCTTTCAAGATAGACACATATTTTGTGAAGATATTCAAGGATCTTTCAAGATAGAGGTTTAGTTTTTGTCTATAAACAGATGCCAAAATCCAACTCAAAGGGTGGGGATTCTAGATTTACTAACCAGTAAAGAATTATTGTAATCATCGTATCAATAAAAATTTCTCTACGGGATCCCATCCGTGGATGTAAGCACAACTTCCGACCACGTTAAATTCTTGTCTTCTTTTATCTTTCATCAATTCGTTTTCTAATCCTAATTTCATATCATCATCATCAATCATGTTTTTTTCTTAAAAGTAATTTTTGGGTACAATCATCGTCCCTTCGGCGACTCTTTTGCAATATAAATCCGTAGTATTGTTATTGGGTTAATAACTTACATAGCCTTTTCTTTATGCATGGTGTTAACCTAGAATCATACGGATATCTGTTGCACGTATTTGAAGCTCGGGATTACCTAAAAAGGAAGCGGATTCACAAGCAATTGCTCTCTGGTTTAGAAAATGATGATCCAGCCATGGCATTATTGGTAAGGCAGTGAAAGCACTCAAAGCAGGGTCCCTGCACAAGAACGCCGGAGCTGATATCACGTCTTGTTTAGCTGGTGGGGGAACGCATGAGTGCTCTGATGCTTCCGGAATTCCCTCTATACTTGTGGTTCTCCAAAAACCCTGCAGAGAATTAATTAGGCCACCTATCAAAATCACCTGGACTGGTCGATTAGTCGTTAATGTCTATCAAAATCACGAAATAAACGATTTAATTGAGACACCATTATTTCTGATGATAGTATGTGCACGGCAAGTGCTAAGAATCAGACCACCCAATTAGGAGCAAAACATAACATTAATTACCATTAAAACAGGTAATTTATACCAGGATGTCCACTCTCTATCTATGTAGAGAGTAATTAATACTATTAATTTTGCTATTAAATTATGATCATTTTTTTTTTTGACAGTTGGGGAAGATTTTCAGAGAGTCATTAATGCAAAGATTCTTTTATTTAATTTGTTCAGATTTCTAGGTCGGAAGAGGTGGGATATACAATGTTTCTAACGTTATTGAGAGTTTGTGTAGCAAGTAAAAAGAAAAAGTAAAACTTACTGTAGTTCTAGTTCATTTTTTCAAGCTGCAGAGAGATAATCAAAAAACTGTTCAACTATCTTATCCCGTAGGGTTTCTGACTTAAGTTGTTGCAAGTAAAATCAAAAGGTATAGTTGCAAAATACCTTAAAAAGAGAGATTGATTACGCGACGGATCTGTTTGAAATTCATTTTGTATAAGTTCTTTTTCTTGAATTTCTTGGGTTGTTACGAAACTAGTTATAGGCATATATATCTTGTTTCTCCCTCGATTTATAATTTTCTGAATTCTGACTAATCTTCTTAACCCTATTTCTTATGCGTGAAGGTGCATTTCTTGCCGATCGTTATGTTAAAAGTTACGGTGAAAGAATCATCTGTTGTTAAACCGGCAGAAGAAACACCAAAAGTGTGTCTGTGGACGTCAAATATTGATCAACTATCACCAATACACGTACAAACTGTGTCTTTTTATAGGCGATCAGCAGCATCAACCGACGATTTCTGTAATTCTACTGTACTGAAGGATGGTTTAAGCAAAGTTCTCGTTACTTACTACCCAATCGCTGGGAGATTGAAGAGAAATGAATCAGGAAGAGCTGAAATCGATTGCACTGGAGAAGGTGTAATTTTTATAGAGGCAGAAACAGATTCACTTATCGAGGACCTTGGGGATTTCACTCCTAATGAACAACTTTTGCCTCTCAGTCCTAATCTTGACTATAGCAACGACATTTCCGTGTATCCCCCTCTTTTGGTTCAGGTAAATCATCTGTTTTGATTATCAAGTTTTGACTAAGAATTTTTTAGAATTAACTCACAAAACAAATTACGCAAAATAATTTCTCTCCCGCTGGTCGAGTCACTAAAGTCCCTGGTTAATACAGGTAACCCATTTCAAGTGCGGTGGTGTTTGTCTAAGTACATCAATCAGCCATATAGTAGTGGGTGGAGTATGCGGATTTAACTTCGTCAATGCGTGGTCCGATTTATGCCGAGGAGTAAACGACATGAAATCTATCCCGTTGTTTGATCGAACCTTATTACGAGCTCGTGACCCGCCAGTAGTATCTTTCCCACATATTGAATATAATAAACCAACGTCTATGAACATACCACCGTTATCAAAACCTGAAATTGCAATTGCCAAACTCAATATCTCAACCATACAGGCCACTCTACTGAAATACAAATGCAATAAGGGCGAGTTTCGGTTCAGTACGTACGAAGTCATTGCAGGGCACATATGGCGTTGTGCATGCAAAGCCCGTGAACTCGAAGACGATCAAGAAACCGTGATATCAATCCCCTTAGATTGCCGTTCACGTTCAATTCCTCCTCTGCCGGATGGTTATTTCGGGAACGCCATACTCGATTTAGCACCAAAAGCAATTTCAGGTGATATTGTCTCAAAACCATTAAGTTATGCTGTCAATATTATACACGAGACAATAAAGACGTTGGGAAACAATGAGTATTTAAGGTCAGCACTTGATTATCTGGAACTACACCCAAATATCTCTATCCTCAAGGGAGGAGGTCCTCAGAGCTGCAATATAAGATGCGTAAGCTGGCTTGGAATGCCAATATATGGAGCTGATTTTGGTTGGGGAAAACCACTTTATGTGGGTCTAGGTACGGTTGGTTTAGCGGGTCTATCTCTTTTGGCTCCAAACCCACCTGGTAGTGACAGTGGCTTTTCTTTAATTATTTCTCTGGAGTCTGATTATCATATGAATCTTTTTAAAGACTACTTTTATGAGAATTGTAATTTTTCCAAATTGTGATAAGAGAAAATAAATGCTGTAAACAATTTAATTCGGATCATTTTTTGTCTGCATCTTTTTTTTTCCTTTTCCCCCCTTTCTTTCTTTTTTCTTTTTTTTTTTCAAATTAATTTAGTGCCTCTTGTCAAAGCTTTTTATTGTTATGATTGAATCATTCAATGTTAAAATCATTCAATGTTAAAATCATTCGGTGATGATACCGGTGACCCAAGTTCCAAACACGTCTTAAGAAAAGAAAAAGAAAAACAAGATAAATAAATAAAGGGACACTGACTAGTCTGGTTATGTCCGCCACCATTATTATCTGGGGTGTCTACTTATGTATGGGAGCTTCAGAATTTTGAAGTCACTGTCACGTGAAAAATATAAATTTTCTTCCCATGTAAACATGAATGGGATTTGAATTGATCTCTGTCAAGGAGATAAAACGTTTTCAAGTTCCTTTGTTAGTAAAAGATCAAATTGACTCGGTTCCCAGTATCCTTTGAAATACAGTGCATTTTTCAAAGCACATTTTTTGCAACCATCATGTGTGACGCCCAAATTTTTTGGTGCCTAATTTTTCCAATGACACATAATTTTTTGGTTCCTTTAGTGCACAAAATTTCTTATTCAACCTTATCAGAGATTACATGAGTCAAAAGAAAATTACACGAGACATTACATGAAGCTCGATAAGAGAAGTTTGTTTGTTTCTCATGTAATTTTTTATTTCCCAAACTATGGCTCCTTCTTGATCAGATCCCCTACTTCACTTTGATCCTTCTTTTATGAAGTCCACTTATTCTACGTATTCAGCTGCACAACAAGACCAAATCAAGTCAAAAGAAAATCGAAGCAATAGGATGAACCGCGGTCACTAGGAGAAACAAAAAGATAAGAAAACAAAAATTGCAAATGAACAAACCTGCAGGCTGAACTAGAATATGGAGTGGGATTGAAGTTCAATGACAGAACATGATTCATTTGTATATCATTGTGTTTCTGTCTTTATTTAGACATTCCATTTCATACACCTATGAAGGAAATACAGCTAAGGATAATCAATGTCAAACCTGGGAAAAAGCATATAGGGAAGTACAGCCGAAGAAAGACTACTCACAAATATGAAAAGGTTGAGCAAAGTACAAAAGGATTCTGACTAAATAATGGGCTATTGGGAAGTACGCTTCTTCCATATTATTCATTTAATCCACTTGTATTCAGCTGCAACACAAAACCAAACCAACCCAAATAAAACAGCATGAATCAGGTATTAGGAGAAACAAAAAGAAGGAAAAAAAAACTAAATACGATACAGTTAGATTTGCAATACCTACTGATTGCACCAGAAGAGGGCATCATCAGGGCATGGAACTGAAATTCAATGATACTGAACAATTCTTACATACGTGGCCTTGCTTTTAATGCCCTCCCTAGCCATTTAATCATTTAATCGCCTACGGGACAAATAGCAGGAAAATCAAAACAAACCTATCTGAAAAGTTTAGAATGAAATCAACTATGTAGCCTTAGATATGGATGAAACTACCAGTTAAAACCTTAGAAGATGAAGAGAACAATGTAATGGAAATTCATAATTAAAGAGCCAAAATTAAAACTACACAAGGGGAGAGAGGGGGAGAGAAAACAGTTTTTTAAGAAAACAGAGGGGTTTGAGATCATAAGTTAAAGAATCCTTCAGTTGTGGGCAATTGAATATGAGTAATTTCTGAAGAGACATCCATCCGCGTAAATCTGTAAGAAACTTAAAAACTGGGCAATCAATTAATTCCAATTTCTGAAGAGAGCCACAGTAGAGTCAGGGCCATGCAGAGCAACCACGTTCTCATTCTCATCATCATCATCGTTCACACCGAACCCCTTAAACTGATTCTATTCATTTACACCAAAACCTTCAAACTGATTGCAGTCTTTCATAGCCAGAAGTTGAAGATTACAGTTGTTTTGGAGTATGCTTATTGGGAAGTATGTAAGCTTCTCAATATTCTCCAAATACAGGGCTGTCAGAGATGTCTGGCTTCTCCCAACTGAGCTTACTAACTTCTGGTCTATCTTCTCTAATACCAATGTCTCCATAGAAGGAAATGAAGGCATTTCTGTTAGATTTTTGCAGCCGCTGATATCCAGAAACTGAAGACTGTTTGATGCAGGGCGGAAGCGTTGAATAAAATTAAAATCTAAAACCACATATTTCCGAGATACCACTCTCAAATAAAACACTAATTTTCATTAATCAAAATCTTCTCCTCTAATATCAAAACACTCATCAATCCGTATTTTGTTAGCCTTGGTAGCACAATATGATTTAGACCTAGTTCAGCTAGATGTTAAGAAGGCGTTCTTACATGGTGATCTAGAAGAGGAGATCTATATGACTCAGCCGAGTGGGTTCAAGGTTGTTGGAAAAGAAGACTGTGTATGTAAACTGAAAAAATCGGTGTATGGGCTGAAGCAGTCTCCAAGACAGTGGTACAAGTGATTTGATCAGTTTATGATTGGCCAGACATACACAAGAAGTTACTATGACCATTGTGTATACTTCAAGAAGCTACGTGATGGATCTTTCATATATTTTCTCTTTTATGTCGATGATATACTGATTGCATCGAATAACAAGAAAGAGATCGATAATTTAAAGTGCAAGTTGTCATCTGAGTTTGAGATGAAAGATCTGGGAGAGGCTAAGAAGATTCTTGGTATGGAGATTCAACGTAACAGAGAGAAGGGTAAGGTTTGTTTGTCTCAAAAGGCATATTTGAAGAAAGTGTTACAGAAGTTTGGTGTCTACGAAGGAACTAAATCTGTAAGTACTCCCCTTGCTGCTCATTTTAAGTTGAATGATCGTATGTCTCCCACTACTGAAGAATAGCGAAAGTATATGGCCCAAGTCCCATATGCTGAGGTTGTTGGTAGCTTGATGTATACGATGGTATGTACAAGGCCGGACATTTCACATGTATTTAGTATGGTCAGTCGTTATATGCATTTTCCTGGTAAGGGACATTGGCATGCTGTGAAATGGATTTTGAGGTATCTTTATGGTACAGTTGATGTTGGCTTGGAGTTTGTGAAGGATAGAAGTAACAATCAGTTGTGTGTTGGGTATGTGGATTCTGACTATGCTGGTGATTTGGACAAGAGACGTTCAATTACAGGGTATGTATTTATTGTAGCAGGGGCACCAGTAAGTTGGAGATCAATCTTGCAGTCTACTGTGACGCTTTCAACTACAGAGGCGGAGTATATGGCAGTGACTGAGGCATTTAAGGAGGCTATATGGTTACAAGGTTTACTAGATGACTTAGGAGTTGTACAAGACCAACTGCCTGTGCATTGAGATAGTCTAAGTACAATTTATTTGGCTAAGAATCAAGTGCATCATGCTAGAACCAAACATATAGACGTACGATTTCATTTTGTGAGAGAAATTTTTGAAGAAGAAGACATTCTACTTGTGAACATTGATACCAAAGACAATCCAGCTGATATGTTGACTAAAGTAGTATCTGGGATCAAGTTTCGACATTTTTTGAAATTGATCCACATCCTTCCAGTTTGGTGAAAGACCATTTTGGGGTAGAGGTTCTTAGGAACCTGGTAGAGGTCTTCTAGCAAGGCCAGTGATGGTTCAATCGACATTGGAAGATGGAGGTGATTTTGTCTATTGATCGTCTCATGCATGAATGCATGATCCGAGGTGGATATTATTGGTAGGATGGTCAAGGACTAGATTAGGAAATCCAGTTGGTTAAGGAAACCAAGTACTTGTATCCTAAGTATAGAAGCTTAAGAGGTTTGTCTCTTAGAGCTAAGTTAGGAAACCCTATACTTGTAGGAACGTAATCCTTATTAAGGAATGTGTCCAGTCCTATTGATGTGTATAACCAGTCCTATTGATGTGTATAAATAGCCATAGAGAGAACTAGAGAAAAACACACCAGAACTAGAAAGAGTTCTCTTCTTCTCTGCTTGAGCTTTGTATATTCCAACCTATACGGTGATATATAAAATTGCTATTCCTTCCCTAGGATTCAACCTCGTTAAACGCTTGTTCTTCTTGTGTGTGTGATTGTGTTCTTGGCGATATTGAGATACCTCGTAGTAGTGCAAACCTAAACGCCGCCGCAGGCTTTGGCGCAACATAAATATCCTCAAATTATCCAGACCCGCAACATATTCTGGTAAAGATTTTAGTTTCATACAGCTATTAACATCTAATATCTGCAAATTGCGAAGGTTGATGATGAAACCAGGTAGTTCTTCAATTGGGTTAAAAGAAAGATCAAGAGTTCTTAGATTTGTCAAACCAGTGACGGCTGAGTCAGGTAAAGATTTTAATTTGCAATTATTGAGATCCAATGTTTGCAAATTACAGAGATATTTGACAGAAGTAGGTAATTCTTCTACATCCGACCACGAGATTACAAGATGTCTTAGATTTTTCAGAGAGTGAATATTTGTAAGAAGATTTCGATCACCAATATACACTTCAGTAAATGCCAGTGTCTCCAGATTATAAAGCCTACTGATGGACTGATCATAAACAACTTCAGTAAGATTAAGATTGCAAAGACGAAGGTACCTTAAATGTTTGAGCTTCAAACTCAAGTGGCGCAACTTTAGGGAGGGATGATCTGGTGACTCGTCCACATGTAATACGCGCAGGTTTTTATTTTCTGAAAATATAGAAGGATCCAGGTTTGAACCTTCAGGGATATAAAGTGTCTGCAACTTCTTCGCTTCACTTAAGCTTTTCAGACATGTTGATGATAAATCCACGTCCAACGTTAACCTGTAACCGACGGATATTAGAATTATTATTCAACTCACTCGCCTTGAGAGACATCAATGCCTGATCCCCAGCAACAGCTTGTGCAAGATCATGCACGAGATCATGCATCTTGCACGTCACTATGTCATCCAATAAACTCTGTTGCACACAATCCAAAAATGAACTCCATAGTAAACTCTCAAAGTATTCATCTGCAATGTCTTCAATCGATCTTCCGTTTTCAAGATTACAAGTGTCCAGAAATCCTTCTGCTATCCATAATTGAACCAGTGTTGCTCTATTTATCTCCCAATCTTTTGGAAATATAGAGCAGTAGGAGAAACACTGTTTTAACTCGGACGACAGATTATCATAGCTTAATTTTAATATCGGTATGATTTTGCTCTGACTTTCTAGTGTATTCCAAATATCATTTTCTTCAATAGACAACCAATCGACTTCTTCATTTCTTGAGCGCATTAGACCTCCAAGAAATTTTGCTGCTAGTGGTAAACCGCTGCATTTTTTTGCTATCTTTAGACCTATTCTTGTCATGTTTGTTGTGTTTACCGCTCCACCGGGAGAAAAAGCTTTCTCCTTCATAATAGACCAACATTCACCATCTTGTAGTTTTTCCAATTTGAAAGGAGGAATATTCCCCATTACAACTTCTGCAACCTGGGTTTTCCGAGTAGTGATTAATATTTTACTCCCTCGAGCACCAACAAGCAATGCGCTGCAGAGTTTCTCCCATTGATCAGCATTCTCGTTTCATAAATCTTCAAGTACTAGCAAATATCTCTTCCCATTTAGTTGTTCTCCAACTTTAACTCACCAGTACATCGAAGTTCGATAAAGTATCAAACCCATTACGAGTTGAGGACTCCATAATTTTTGTTAGGAGCTTTTCTACATCAAAATATTCAGATACATGGACCCACATTGTTAGCTCAAACTGTTTATTTACCAATTCATCTTTGTAGACAAGCTGAGCTAGAGTTGTTTTACCAAGTCCTCCCATCCCCACTATGGAAACGACGGAGACCTTTTCAAGATTACTATCCGATGATGTTGATAATGAAGATGATGGAATAAACTTAGTTAACAGATCTATTATACTTTTTTTATCATCCTCCCTTCCGAAAATGTCTGATTCATTTATAGAGGATGCGGTTTGTCGGCTTCGTTGCTCACTGCTTTCACCAGGAGGAATAGCAGTACTGGTAGCAGATGTAATTTGCAATTGAAAGCTGCTCATATCTTTGGTAATTCCATCTAACCTCTGATTGATATGTTTGATTTTTCTATCCATCTTGAAACGAAATGCAAGTGGGTTGGAAGATGACACGAAATCACGAGCCTTATACATCAAGTTGTTCCCTCTCACGGACCGACGCATGGTTTCGTAACAATACTCATTCATCACATCATTCGCATCATAAGCAACATCTTTAAGCCTTCTCAACCAAAGACCTATAGCTGCATCATTCAGTTGCTTCCTTTCAGCATCAGCTATCACAAGAAGAATCATCTCCAAGGTGTCTTGAAGCTTTTTCAGTTCATCTTTGACACCCCATGCCAGACTAATTTCTTGAGCAACAACGGGGACCAATTTCTTTAATATTTCTGTTGCACTATTGGTAAGAATCCCTTCAAACACCATGGCGAGATATTAGTATAGCGTTGAAAGTGCCCTGATAACGAAACGAAGATTAAGAAATCAGGAAACTTCTGTGTAAGGAGGGACTAGCTCTTTGACAGTTTTACAATGTTTTTATCTGTGGAATGTGGATAGAAAATCCAATCTACATGTATTGTGTGGCTTCCGTTTAATTAGTCGTTCTTGTTGACAGTATTTATTTTACAATAATACATAAAATTCTTTAGTCGATTATCCATATACCCCACATACTTTGATTACATAACAATTGCCAATAAAGCATAACTAATTTTGTCCAAGAAGATATTTTGTGTACCTAGTATCATTGAAGGTTTCGGTAATATGTGTGGCTTCAAATGTCATACGTTTGCACCTAACTAAGATTCGAAGAATTATGTGGGTATACTTCAGCGGTCCTGGACTACGTAATTGCCATTGTTTACTTTACAGCAATAAAGTCTTTTGTCATTCACTCGCCACTTGCACAATCCGTAGGTTTCGATCTCTACATAATTCTTGTCCTAGACATTTCTAGGGATGTATATCCTGGCTAATTTGGGATTTATTGTGATTATTTGGGGCTTATAGCTATAAGATAAAAGAAAAATATTTTGAAGTAAAAAATGAATAGCCCCTTATCCAACTATTTTACTAAATGGCAAAACTATCCCTAATTAATTAGTGTTAATTTGGATGATTAAATGATGTTTAATCAAATTAACCCTGAAATTAAGTACCATTAATTCATCATTAAAACATGAAAAAATGTTAAATTTCTTTTTAAAAACTCGATCCAGAATCGGTTGATGTTAGTTCAGTTGTAAACCGATTCTGGTTTCAGTTTTCCAAATAACGAAGTAAACCCAAAATCTGGTTTTTTGAATACCCACATAAACCGATTGTTATAATTGGTGTTTACTGATGTCCACATAATCCGATTATACCTTACTTTAAGAAACAAAATATTCATAACATAGTTTAGGAAACTAGCGCATTACATATATAGGACAATTCAGTACATGAATTCTAGAATTTGACACATCAAATGTTCGTCAATGAACCTCGGAGCACGTCGGTACAACCTCATATATTCTTTATGGTGAATGAATTTAGTTTCCCCATTACAAATTCTCCAAAGCCCATTGAAACGTTCCAGCTGAAATTCAATGGATTATTAAATGTTAGTATGCGAACTTTTAACTATGACATAAGTATAAATATTATCGGATTACTCACTTTTTTCCTTAAGAGAAGCTCATGGATGATGTTGGTACACCATATTTCTAACTTTAAATGTTAGTTTGAAACCGTTCATTCATGAACATCCCCACCATGACCACGTCCACCTCGTCCTCTCATCTCAGGCCTAGTACTCTCTAGTCCAAAAAAGCCCCGTCTCAAACAATTTAACCCAAATATGGACGAGTTAGTCCAAAATTGTGACCGATCTCGATTTTCATGTATTTCCAATATCCCATAACTACCCTTGAGACGATTCCATACATAAAACGAGGATTTGAAATCGAAAATTTCAGATCTCAAACATGAGTTCAAAATAGGGAGCCGGACAGAGAAGAAATTCGTAGGTGATTTAACAGTTTCAGAGAGAAATTTGGTTGTGATTCAACTTCAGGTTACTGGTAAAGTGTAGTTGCGGGATTATTTTTGATCTCAGATTTGAATTCACGTCAGATTTCAGAGATAGATCGATCCAGAATTCAACTTTACCAGTAACAGCGATTTAACAGTTTCATAGAGGTTAGGTTGGATTTCATCGTTTCTGTTATTTAACGGAATTCAAATTCAGCTTAATTCTGTTTTTGCTTCATCGTTGAATATCTTTTCTGATATTTTTTTTTTATTTTATCAGTTGATGATATGAATTCAATCTGTTACATCTTATTGTTTGTATGTTATTGATTTGATTTTTGGTGTATTTTAGATTTTGATTTTCGTTAAATGATTTTGATTACTGTTTTTTTGTGTTTGGTGTTATGATGCATGATATGAAATCAAACTGATATTAGATCATATGCTTTTGGTTTATTCAATTATGTGTTCTAATAAGATTCTGAAGCTTTTGTTATATCTTCGATTAATTGATGGAGTAGTTTTGATTTGAAGTTTACTGTTATTTGATTTTTTCCTTCGATTAAATGTGTACTTTCCTGTACACTCTTCAAGTTTTAGGTTATTCGAATCTGAAACTATTATTATATTTTTTTTTATATGTAGGTGTATCAAATATGTCTGAGAAGTTTGTTCATGCTGTTTTGAATCATGGTGAACATTCTTCTGCATTTCGTGTTAATACTTTAATCACCGTTGATGAATTGAATCATTTTTCCTGTAAGCAGTGGAGGTCTTTGTCCCCTTTGAGTATACGTTTTTCCTATATGGATACTGATCAAGTAGTTTTTATACAAGGTGATATACAACTTCAAGTTTTAGTTGCTCTTTTTATTCAGATGAACAATGAAGATTTCTATTTGAATGCTGATGTGATTCCGAAGCATACTGGTTGTAGAACTAGTTCAAGGTCTTTGTCTCGTTCTAATTCTGGTTGTACCAGTAGTTCTGGTGCTAGTACTTCAAACTCTTGTGTAAGTGAAAGTCCTAAGCTTGTAAGGGTGGTCGATCATGACGCGGACAAGTCCAAGCCTCTCATTATCAATGAATGGCGTAATGTTTTTGACAATATTGGTAGAGAATTTGTGGGTGGTGTTAAAGCTGTAAGGATTGCTATTGATCAATACAAGATGTGTACTGGTTACAAGATTCTTTTTCTTAAAAACGACAAGACTCGTTTTACTGCGAAAGCGAAGAAGATGGTTGTGGTTGGAGGATTCACTTTGGGCCTGTGAATGGTGACATTTCTCGGTTTGTGCTGAAAGATTCTAACGTTATTCACAGGCTAGTGGTGTTCACTTGTTTTTTTGATCCATGTTATTGATTTTTAGGTTTTAATATGTAGACTTGTTTTAGGTGTACATTGTGGTGCACATTACTTGTTGTAGGCTTTTTGGGTGGCACTGGTGGTGTAAATTTCATATTCTTGCTTGGTCTGTGTTTTCTTTTTGCATGTGTGTTGTTGTTTTTGAGATTTTATTAAGTGTACAATGCGGTGCATGTTACTTATTCCAGATTTTGTTTTTGTAGCTGTGGTGTTGGTTTGAGGTTGAAGAGTCATGTGGTGACAACCAAGTTAGTTAAGCATTTGATCGCTGATAGTATACAGGGTGATCCCACTTTAAAATCCAAACAGATCATGTCACTCTTTAAGAAGACTTATGGGTCCAATATTAAGTATCACCATGCCCGTAGAGGGAAAGAAGCTGTATTTGAAGATCAATATGGTGACGACGAGAAGTCGTATAGCGATTTAAATTGGTATGTGAAAGCCATTGAGCAAACTAATCCTGATAGCTTTGTGAAACTTGAAGTTGATGAAGAAACTGGAAGATTTAAGCGGATTTTCATCTGTTTCGGTGCTTGCAACCATATCTATAGGTATCTCAGGCCCATGATTTACTTGGACGCTACTTTTCTCATTGGTAGGTTCAGGGGTACTTTGATGGCTGCAGCATGTGTCAATGGAAATGATGGTTTTTACCCATATGCCTTTGCTATTGTTTTATCTGAAAACAAAGACAATTGGTTTTGGTTTCTGGATAATCTTCAACAAGTGGTCGATGATCGTCCGATTGTTTTCCTTAGTGATCGTCACGAAGGACTTCTGCAGGGCATTCCCAGAGCATTTCCTGGTTCATATCACACCTATTGCTTTTACCACATCAAGTGCAATCTCCCTAATGGAAAAGGTGATGTGAATTACAATGTCGTTATTGATTTGTTTTACAAAGATGCTTATTATTACACAGCAGCGAACTTTGAAGAAGCTTTGCGGGGCATGCATGCAATTGGTTGTGGACATGTTGCTAATTATCTCGGGACCATTCCAAAGGAGAAATGGGAAAATGCATTTTTCCATGTATGCAGATATGCTGCTCACTCTTCATCTATTGTCGAGTCATTCAATAACTGGATTCTTGAGTTCAAAAAGCTGTCTGCTTTTTCTCTTCTCGATGTGATACGGTGAGTTTTATGTTTAGTGTTTCATTCATTTATTTTTTACTGTCGCACACATGGATTTGCTTGATGTGTACATACTTGTACACATGTTATATCTGTGATTCTGCAACTGTGTGTACATTGTTGTACACATGTTTTATCTGTATTTATTCTTTATCATGTTTTGATTTTATGTTTTGTGTTTTTATTATCTTAGTTTGAAGGTTATGCAGATGAATTCTAAGAGAAGGGTAGAAGGTCTTGAAAATTTTAACACTAGACTCACTCCCGTATACGAGGATTTACTAAACGAGAACATCAACATTGGTCGTACTTGGACTGTTGTTGAGTCTATGGAAAGATTATATGAAGTCAGGTCTCCCCGCACTCATTCTGTAGATCTGTTGGAGAGAACTTGTACGTGTCACAGGTGGCAAGTAAATGGTTTTCCCTGTGCACATGCTTGTGCTGCCATTCAATCTACAAGGGAGGACATCTATTCATTTGTTGAGCCACACTTCACCACTGAATGGTACAACAGGACATACCAAGAGATCATCTTGCCAATCCCCAATTATGACAAGCCGCAGTCTTATGATCCTAGTGATAGGATTATTGTTCCTATTCCTGTGCCTCCACCCGGTAGACGAAGAGAACAACGTTTCAAGAAGGCTTGGGAAAAGAAAAAGAGGCCTATGATGTGCACAAAGAGCTTCACTCTTGGTCACCACAACAGAGCTACCTGCCCCATGCCTTGATACTTTTTATTATGTTTGATTTGTTTGAAAGATTCTATGTTTTTTGGTTTTTACTTTTGGTAATGTCTTTTCATTTTTCTATTCATGGATAATTAGTGTCAGGATCTGTGTAAAATTATGTACACCTTCCTGTGCACTTCACTTTTCTTACCTGGCTTTTTACATGTGTAGCATTATGTACACCTTGATGTACAATGGATGCTACTAGTTTATTTTGTTTAGTAACATTCATTTTTTTTTAATTCTAATGCCAATAATTAGTTTTTATTTTTGTTTTTTAATGATTGATACTAGGTTATTACATTTTCTATTTTATGTTTCTGTTAGTACATGTGTACCATTATGTACACCTTCCTGTACCATTGCCTGTCAGAAACTGTGCACAATCATGTATACCTTAATATTTCCTAACCTGTAATACATACTTTAGTACTGACACAAGTCTATTTTCAAAACATCAATATTGAAACTAATAAAAAACATTAATTCAAGGTCTTTATAATAGTGACAAGTCTTAAACAGAAAGTTGAAAACTTAAATTTGTCTGAAGATTAAAAATGTTTAGAAGAAATTCAGAAAGTGATCTTGAATGAAGATTAAAAACTCTTCTTCCTCTTCAATGGTTGCTTTCCTGTAGTCTTGCGCCACTGATTATGCTCCTCGTCCTTCGCTATATCCCATACCTTTTCGTACCATCCAACTTTGGTCAACATCTTGGCCACCAATTTTGATCTCATTTGCTGACAAATGTCTTCGGCCCTCTGCTGATCTTTTTCCATACCTTTTGTGGTCTTCATACTTCGTTTCATAAATTAACAAGTATATATTAGACATTTCGGGTTGATTCCTTATGAAGTGCATGTCATGATGTTTAATTCGTGCTCTTCTGTAGCTGGGTGACCCTTTAATGCTCTCTTCTTATTGAGTTCCACTTATACCACATCTGCTAGTTTCTTTGCATCGTCTTTATATGACTCCTCATTTTCTGAGTGTAACGAGTTATACCATTTCCATTCCTTAGCTTAGAAATCAAAATTCAAATGCGACCAGTGCAATCCCATCCTCGTTTGATCTGTAGAGTGATTGATAGGGATTACAAGAACTTCCAGATTCGCAGGCATGTCTCGTATGAAATCAACCACAAGATTTTTCACCTCGTTGGTGACATTATACTTGACATAGTACTGCAATTAATAATTTGTTAGAAAACAAAATTAATTAGGCTCACCTTAATCAGAAAACTAACAAGCATGTACACTACTACAGAAAACTAACAAATCAAACATTGTAGGCCTGAAAACAGACCGTATATCCATGTATGATATACAGGTGTACACCTATGTACACACCTATATAAATCTAACAGTCAAGAATTAACAGACCATGTGTCAATCATAGATGCATATTGGTATACATCTATGTACATAGAAAAATAAATCTAACAATCAACACTTAACAGACCTTGTGTCAATCATATATGCATATTGGTGTATATCAATGTACACAGCTAAAGAAATCTAAAAACACATAGAACACGCCATGTCAATTAGGTGTACAACTATGTACACAATATTAAAGTAACTATATATGACATTTCTTATTTGTTTTGAGAAACTTACACATGCAGTAGGACTCATAATTTCACAGCTCAGGTACTTTTTGTCAGCTGGATGACGAATGCTATCTCTGAGAAGTGCTCTTCTACGTCGATGGATGTAGAACTGGAGTACCTCTTGGTCCAGATATTTGTTGAACATCAGTTCACGAAGTACTCTTCCGACAATCAAAATATCTTCCTTGACTGTTGGATCATCTAGTCTTGTTAGTTGCCAAGCTACAGAGCTGCAGAAACATAAAGGAAATGTTAACATGGTGTATAAAGTTGTGCACATAATTTTTTTTATAAGATTCAATCATGGTGTTTTGTGGTGAATTTTTTTACCCTTTTTTTGTCTTGTCCTGGTTGCATAGCATGGTATAGTGTTGATAGACGAACATATGGAAATGGATTGTGAGGACAATATACATCTCCCATTTTCTTTATTAGGGCAGGATAGCCTGGTTCATGTACCACTTTAATCCCCTTGCCTTTTGGATCTGCTTTTATCACAACTCGTTTGGTTTTACCCTCAGCAGTGAATTCAGGATCTAGCTTTCTTTTTTCATTTCTCTTTTGTGGTGTCTTGGACAACTTTCCAGCGGCTTGTTTCTTCAACATCTCTGCTTCCTTCATCCTCCCTGCTCTTGTCCTCACTGGAGTGGTCTTCTCTTCTTCTACCTCTTGGCTGCTAAAAAATTCACTAGGATTTTGTTTAATGAACTGCACTGCTTCTTCAATGATCCTTTCTCGTATATATTCATTGGATAATGATTTTTGCGACGACTCTTCTTTTGGATCTTCTTGGCTCAATAATGCAAAGCTTGGACAATCGTGGCGGATCAGGGTTGCCATCTTTTCCATCATTTCAGATGGTGTCGTTCTGTAACAACCTTTTTCAAGCTTTACGAATACAGTTTTAGACAAGTTATCTAGAAGGTCCTCAATTGATGTCTAAGTCTCATTCTGTGATTCTTCTCCTTGTGTGAGTAAAAGGACTTCTTTAGGATCCAACTGACATATGGCTTCAGCTGCAATTATAGTAGCTTCATCAATTTCAGCTGATCGAGTGCCATCCATCACATTCTGGTGATCAAGGTTCACTTGGTCTTGTTTATCTTCATTGATTACACTTGTCTTTGGCATAAAAGTACTAAAAAATGAAATTTCTATGAGAATTTTCAATGGTGTACAGAGTTTTACACCAATGTACAGGTATGTACACAAATTCAGAAGAATTCATAAAGGTGTACATCCTTGTACACACATACTGAAAACAAAATAAAATAAAATATATAAGCTGAGATCATTTTCTTTATACCTTTGCTTGTTAGCAGCTTCACACCCAGCTACATTGTCAATTTCCTCAGTTTGAGCAGTATCTTGGTCATTAAGGTTCATATGCTCTTCTTGACCTTCAGGGATTTCAACTTCCTTTGGCAGAAGAGTGCTGAAAAAATGCAATTTTTTTAGAAAATGAGAAATCACTAAGGTGTACATATTAGTACACATATATAGAAAATGAGAAGAAATGCGAGCTACACATATACCTCGGCTTGTTACCAGTTTCAGACTCAACTCTTTGGATTGTTCCATCCTTGCCATCCTCTTCTTCATTTGCCTCATTGGTCTTTGGTGAAAGATTGCTAAAAAGATTCAAGTTTTGAGAAAAGGTATTAGCTTTCACACACTGGTGTATGACTATGTACACACATAAAAAAAGAAATGACTTGCAAATTTAAAAAAAGTGATGTTGTACTTTTGCTTTTCAGGAGTTTCATACGGAACTTCATTCCTTTCAGATTCAGTTCCATGATCGTCATCACCACCTTTGCTACCCTCTTTGTCATTGTCATGATCATGCATATCACCACCCTTAATACCCTCCTTGTCATTGTCATGATCATGCATATCACCACCCTTACTACCCTCCTTGTCATTGTCATCACCATCATCATCATCTTCCTTGTGCTCCTCCTCAACCTTGTCATCCTCCTCCTCTTCATCCTCATCCTCCTCAATCTCATCATCTTCCTTATGCTCCTCCCCATCATCCTCATCCTCCTCCTCCTCATCCTCCTCATCCTCCCCAGTTTCAAGCCGTATTTCCTTTGCACATTTAAAGATTTCATGTAAAGTGTAATTACGGAAATAATTAGCTTCTCTTTCTGTCAAGCTCATTAGACCAACTGCACTAACTTTTAGTCTTTTCTCTTCAATGAAACTAAAAAGCCTTTCTTGCCTATCCAAAACTTCAGTAAGCTCCTCATCCAACTCCTTTCTTCGCATATCTGAAATACGCAGCTTTTCCTTCACAACATTTATTTTATTTTCTTGTTTCTGCCTCCGGTACTCATCCAAAAGCAATCGTTCTTCATCAGTATAACCCTTCACCCATCCTGGTTGCATCTGAAAACATGCCAAAGTATCAACATTGATCACAAGTGTACAATTTTTTACACATGTTGTAAGAGTGTACATTGTTGTACACAAGACAAATTTCTTAAAATATATCAACAATGTACAATCTTGTACACCTTATTAAAGGTGTATATCAATGTACATATACTATTCTAAGAAAGTTTTTTGAGATACCTTTTTCATGGCATCATTCAGGTCTTTCTCGATTGTATTACTGACGTCGCTGATGATCCACTTAAGAAGCCTTGGCACACCTTCCTCTTTTCTTGGCTTCATGATTTTGTTGTGTTCAGAAAACCAATGTTCCATCAACAAATAAATGAATAGTTGGAAATGTAAGAGAAAGGAACAAACACAATGAACAGAATTATTTAAAATGGTGAATGGATATATCAGGTGTAGAATTGTGAACTCACCAGCAGATAAAGCACACAACCATTAACTTTAAGTGGTGAATCCTGAAGACTCACAAAAGTGTGCAAAGTGGTGAATCCTGATGTTTCTTAATGCTCGCCATGAGATACTCATGTATATGAAGTGGCCAGCAAGTTCTCTTCATCCTATCCAAAGACTCAAAAAAGTGTGCAAACTGGTTCTTGCTAATCATACTTCTGCTTGCCTGGGTAAAAAAGACCGGGATACACAAGTACATAGTAAACAACACCGCTAAGACTTCAGCATTTCTTTCAATCTCCATTTTTGACTTTGGTTTTAGCTTCATGATACGTACGATTTCCTCCTCCACATCTTTTTTTCCCAGCTCAGTTCGTTTCTTAAGAGTCGATTTGTTTATCAGCGGACCGTATTTATTTTCAGCTGCGGTTTTTACATCTTCCCTTTTTCCAACTTCCATTGGCACCATCTTAATCCCATAAAATAAAAACAAATCCTCAGGTTCACTCTTTACTGCCACTTGCTTCTTCTTCTTGGTATTATCAAACATGAATTAATGTCCCCCTGAGTCACAAATTTCATGGAGGTACTGTCTCACAATTTTCAGAATTGAGTTTGGGTTCTTAGTCCATATATCATCTATCTTTTTACTTGTATGTTTCTCATCTTTCCGGTCTGCTTTTTTGTGGAGAAAGATATCTACAACAGGCCAGAATGGTCATTCTTTTTGCTTCTCTAGTTGATAATTGGTGAACCATACTTTTTCTCCTCTTTTTGTTTCATCTTCCTCAAGGTTTCTATTCACAAAGTCACTGAAGGCATGGAAAATTGACTTATATGGTTTGTTGGTATCTACGAAAATGAACCAAGAAGAATAATACATTCATTATACTCATACAAGTACAAATCATATCATTGTACGCATAAATATGACCATATCATACAGGTGTATAGGTGTTTACATTCCTACAGAAAACTAACTAAAACAACATTTATTCCCACACAACATGCCATAAATCAATGTGCGTGTACAAATCTTTATACTCATACAAAAATCTATCAAAAACAGCTTTAAAACACACACAATATGCAAAATAAAAGTGAAATAGCATGCTCGTGCAAAGATGTGTACACCAACACCAAAAACAATGGGATAATATGTTGATAACATACACATTAGTCCATATTAATATGAAATAGCATGTTGGTGCAAAGATATGTACACCAGTAAACACAAGTGACGGCACAACAGGTTGACAACACACACAACAGGCCATATGAAGGTGAAATAGCATGCTGGTGCAAATGTGTGTACACCGGTAAACACAAGTGACGGCACAACACACACATTAGGACATATGAATTTGAAATAACATGCTGGTGTACAAACCAGTACACTACTACAGAAACATCTTTAAAACAGACAGAACATGACATGAATCACTGCGACAGCATTGTGGTGTACTACTATGTACACACCAGCAACAATTCCAATAAAAATTGCTAAAAAAAACACATATAGAACTGGATATGAATCACTACAACAACATGGCGGTGTACAGATCCATACACACCAACAACAATTCCCACAAAAATTTCTCAAAAACAAGATAGAACTAGACATGAATCACTGTAACAACATGGCATTGTACAGATCTGTACACATGTACAAGAAATTGAATAAAAATTGCTCAAAAATAGACAGAACTGGACTTGAATTGTTACCTTTTTTTGAGATAACAGATGTTGAAGGCTTTGAAGACTTTGGAGGCTTTGGAGGATTTGAAGGCTTTGAAGGCTTTGATTTCTTCTTAGCTGGTGATGTTTTTGAAGTTTCTGGTACTGAAATTGATGTTGAATCTTCTAATGATCTCTTCAATCTCGTTTTTGGTCTTGTTGATTTCCGAATATCTTCTGCAGCAACTGATGGAGTTGGGGATGAACTTGGTATTGAATCTTTTAATGCTGACTTTGATCTCATTCTTGGTGATGTTGATTTTTGAATTTCTTCTACCGCAACTGATGGAATTTCTTCTTCAGTTGATGTTGAATCTTCCACTGTTGGTGGTGCGTTTTTCTTTGAAGCTACTTTTTTTCCTTTCAACATGATGTTACTGATTGTTCAACCATCTACTTGTTTTGATTTGTAAGATGTTAGAGTTTTTGACTGAACGTTTCTGTGAATTGAAAATTTTCTAGGGTTCAAAATGTTGAGGTATGAGTAGTTTTGATTTTTTTCTTCTGCTTTTCAGTCTTCAAAAGAAAAAGAAGGAATAAATGATTTGTCCGTTACGCCGTTTAATTCAGTTTTTAATGCAGTTTTTTTTTCCAAGCTACGTGTCACAACTACGTTTATGGTGTCAGTTACAAAACTGTATCCATTCGCTGCACGTGTGCTTTATTAAAAGCGTGCGAAGGATAGCAGCGTCTTTATACATTTTTTTGGACTAATCTGTTCCTATTTGGATCGGAGTGGACTAATCTGTTCTTTTTTGTGCGGTTTTGGACGGAACCGTTTTTTCCCCCCCAGCTAGCTCATTGAGAAAACAACTCAGTCCAGACTAACAAAGGGCCTGTTTGCAAGTCCTTATGTTGTTGGCATGTGTGTTGGCAGAGAAAGGGAATTAGGTTGGGTTCTCTTGAGAAACCGAATCTAAGCTAAGAAGAAGAGCTACTGCTGCCGTAGTCTCCTATAGTTGTGACCAGTTCAAGAAGCAAGATTGCCGTCAATCTAGCCACGAGTCTTGTGGCTGTTCACCAGTTGATAGAGCAAGTGATAAGAAGCTCGAGATATGGTTCATTTGTATGGATTTGAGTTTGCTTTGCCGATGAATTGATTAATGGAAATGTTTGATGAATGTTTATACTCCTGGGTCGTATATGGAATGGAACCATGCAGGGAAGGAGCTGTGAAAGGTTAGAAATTTAGCAGAGTTCTATCCATTTCCACATTGCAGTTTGTATACAGACTGTTTGACAGAATGCCTGAATAACCAATTCTCACTGCCAAGTTTTGCTGCCGGCCTGTGCCATGGGTCCAGTGAAGGGGTTACTCTTGGCTCGTGTGTGTAAGTGTCTATGAATGAAGTTTTAGCCGAGAGACAACTGAATTTCAGTCGTCGATTATGCTATTGTTGCCGTGACTGAACATGGACTGTGTTAATGGGTTTAGTGGAGTTCAGTCAAGGTGGAGCTCGAGTCTGTAATGGGTGGTGAACTGATAATGCATATGCTCATCGGTGATGATGGAGTTCGAGTTTGAGGAAGCCAGGAAGACGGGAAGGACACAGAGACGGAGAAAGTTTAAATCGTGAAGTCTTGGGGTGGTTTTGTGCCAAGAGTTTATCACGGCAGTGACGAAGAGATGGTGATTTCCGGATATATGAGTTACTGTTGTTGTGTTTGCAGTCGAGTAAAGTGGTGGTTGAATAGCAGATGGTGGAGGAGTTAAGGTTCTGAGATGGAGAATACATGGCAGTGGATGAGCTTGGACTCTGGAGCTGTTGTGACTACTCGAGATTGAACAGGGAAGATAGAATGCATGGGACGTTGCCGTGGTTGATAATGGTATTGTTGTCATGATCAATAAAGGAGGCGCTGGGAGTTGTTGATGGTTGTAATGTATCGTGATGAACATGGAGGAACTGAGGTGAATGTGAGCTGCTGCCAATATCGGCAGTAATGAATGGCAAGAGTGGGATGTAATGGTGGTGAAGTTAGTGATTTCAGGGACGAGAATAGACCAAGATGGAGATGACAAAGAAGGAACTGGCTTGAGTTTGCTTATCACATAGTGGTTGGCTCTGATGGTTGAGTTCGACTGATGCGCTGTAATACCAAGAACAGATGGGAATGGAGCTGAGCTGCTGCTGTTGGCACGAAGGAGTTGGCTACTGGTGCAGTCGAATGGAAATGGGAATTTGCTGTGATAGAACTCGACGGTGGAGCTGTAAACAGAGACAAGAGTTGCCGCGGTGGTTTGATAGTAATGGATGATGGATTGATTCTTATATTGGTTTGGGTGGCCAACTAGATTAGTCTATTAATCATTCTATTGCTAGTAGAGAGTTGAGTCGATCCGTAATTGTCGCTTATCTCCTGCACAAGTAGAAATCACGAGACCTTGCGGAGGGATTCTGTGGAGCAATTGCGAGTAAAGACAATACCAGTAAGTGGACCGAGCGTTCCGAGTTTAACTGCTGGGATCAAACCTAAATTCACAAATCCTAATGCATTCGGTTGAGTTACACCTTGTAAGCGTACCTCAGGGCGGCTCAGATGGATAGAATCTGGTAGTCGAGCACTTCCGTATCCAGTGACAACAGGAAATTTGGGGATAACTAAGCGTACCTGCTTTCCTACAATTGGTGACAATTTATTCTAACAAGAGATAAATGGGTACATGTTGAGTAAACGGTTAGTAACTGCGAAGGATTTCTTAATCGTCATCCTCTTTATCTTATTATTCTTTTTATCCTTCTTTTATATTCTCGCTAATTTAGATAACATATCAATTGCATTACTTTTCGTGGGAACGATCCTTACTACCATTTTATTACTTGTTAATTAGTGGGAAACATCTTATTATTTTGTTGATTAAACGACGCTCATCACTTAGCTTGGGTTATCAAGTACCCGACTCGGCTTCTCTATTTCCATTTTAAACAACAAACATTCAACAAAAAATGTTAAAACCATTAACAAAACCGTATTTGAGTAACAATACGCACCAGGCATTCGAAAGATTTATCTTTGTCCTCTATCTAGGGCCTCTTATCAACTCGTATTTCTCGAGTATGTGAAACATTCAGGTACCACGGCATGTAACCCTGAATTGCCTCATCATTTGTTTGAGATCGACCATCCATAGCATATCCGTTGTATCTTCTGTCTTCCGAATATTCACATGATGGTAATGGGTGGTGAACAATCTCAATATCATTATCAAGTGATTTGGTTTTTTTCTCATTGATTTTAAACATCTTGTGCTCCTTTGGGATTTTTCGTACGTATCTGCATTGTCTTGCGACTCTTGTTGGGTTGTACATTGCATATCCTCTTGGATGAAACAAAGGCACAAAATAATTTTGTTGCTCCGCGCACCAGCCAGCCATCTTTCCTTTTCCTTTGGCCAAATAATTCTTGTAGGGGTCAAACACAACATCTTTCGTCGTCAAATTGTCCAACTTGTGTCTCAACTTCAGGTAATCCAATTCTTGGGACTTCGACTTACTTTTGTAAATGTACATGTTTCCCTAATTACTGCGGTCCCATTCCTTGTTAAGAAAATCCCTTTGAGAAAATATCCTTGCCTGCAGCAAAGCCATACTCCCTCCGATTTGGTTCCTTTGAGCCGTAAAAGCCTTTCTCAACTCGTTCAAGGAGTGGGCAAGGATGAAATTGCCCCAAGAGTATTCGTCAATCTTCTCAAATGGTTGCAACAACTGACTAAATGGGGCTCACACGGTCACTGAAAACGTCGGGGAATATAACAGCTCCCAAGACGTAGAGGACATGTGCATTGATCGTGGCGATGATACGTTCCGGCGTTACCTCTTTTCCCTCTAAAAAGCGGGGGTCTAACAACCTCACCCAATATTTCGATTAGCAATTTGTATAGACAAACTCTAATATACTTTTATGAGAATCAACTAGACAGTTAGACTCAATCAATAGAAAAGTATATCAAAGAGTTTTATATCTCTATCTCTTGATTTAATTCTTATTCAAGCATATCTGCGAGTCTTGATTAAATACAAGAGATATAAACTTGGATGGTACCAAATACCAATATCCAAGGATCACTCAATTTCTAATCCACAACCAAAGGTTGGATTTCACAATTGATCGATACAACGCACAGCCTGTGATATTTCAATTATATAACATAATGTGGAATAGAAATAACATAGACACCAACAATTTTGTTAACGAGGAAACCGCAAATGCCGAAAAACCCCGGAACCTAGTCCAGATTGAACACCATACTGTATTAAGCCGCTATAGACACTAGCCTAATACAAACTAACTTCGGTCTGGACTGCAGTTCAACCCTAATCAATCTCACACTGATTCAAGGTATAGTTGCACTCCTTATGTCTCTGATCCCAGCAGGATACTTCACACTTGGTTCCCTTAACTGATCTCACCCATAACTAAGAGTTGTTACGACCCAAAGTCGAAGACTTGATAGACAAATCCGTCTCACACAGAAAATTCTATAGAATCGAATAAATCTGTCTCCCACAGAAATGCCCAAGAGTTTTTGTTCCGTCTTTTGATAAATCAAGGTGAACACGAACTAATTGATAAAATGGTCTTATATTTCCGAAGAATATCCTAGGATTATCAATCACCTCACAATAATCTAAATCGTATGGTAACGAAACTAGATATTGTGGAATCACAAACGATGAGAGGAAGATGTTTGTGATTTCTTTTTATCTTTCCCTATCAGAGATATAATCTCAATCCAATTATTCAATTGAACTCGTACGATAGAGAATGGCAAGATCAGATCGCTCAACTACAAGAAAAGTAGTTTCGTATGGCTTCACAATCCCAATAAAGTCTTTCAGTCGTTAAACTACAGGGTCTCGAGAACAAATTAACCTAATGTTAAAGGAGAATCGACTCTAGCAAACAACCTAGTATCACACAAGAGGTGTGGGGATTAGTTTTTCCAGATGCTATATGTCTCTTTTATATAGTTTTCAAATCAGGGTTTGCAATCTATGTTAGCTTGGTAACAAAGCATTCAATATTCACCGTTAGATGAAAAACCTGATTCAACTAAGCTAATATCTTTCATCCGTTAGATCGAAACTTAGCTTGTCACAAACAAAAATGAAATGCATTCATTTAGGTTTGAGTAACCGTACCTAAACGTGTACACTTAGTTGGTTCACAAATAGTTAACCAATGGTTAGCCATATGAGCACTTTCATATTAACCGTATTCATCTTTCTCAAAACTAGTTCAAATGACTCATAAGAACTAGTTGAAGAGTTGTTCAATTGCTTAGGTCTTTATTCATAGACACGATTGAAACAAAATCAGTTTTATCCACTTGAATAAATTCATGAACAATATAGCCACGGTTAGCAAAGATTGCATTCCTTATAATTTACTGTTTTAAGGTCATGAACTACCGATTTGAGATATCACCAGCTTGAGTACGCGTACGGGTATGCGTACCTTTGTTTGTACCATAATATTTTGGAGGTCGAGATCAACTAAGACTAGCCTTATCAGCAAGAACATTTGCGGCCCGCACTTGACAACCCGTTTCCGACGATTTGTTTCTGTCGGTCCATCTCTGAGGCCCATTAATAAAGTTCTAGAACACCCATATTATTTGGGTTACAATTTGACACAATTGTATAAATACAAGGGATCTTAACCCTAACAAGGGGGGGATGAGAGGGAGAACCCCAAGAGAGGGATTAGAAATCATTTTGTAATCCAATCAATAAAATTACTCTCCTTAGGGAGATTCAGCCGTGGACGTAGGCACAATGCCGAACCACGTAAAATTCTTTGTCTTCTTTGTTTTCCTCAATTTGTTTTTAACTTAATTTTACCCTAATCTTGAATAATCATCATCGAATCAACGTGTTTATGCCTAAAAGTAATTTTAGGTGCAAACAACCTTAGCTACCGGATGAGTTTACAAACTCAGAAGAAATTTTCGGTTCGAAAACTTCCGTGGGTACGCGTACCTAAGGTGATTGTTTTACTAGTTTGCAAACTTATAAACTCCAGCAGAAATTTTCGGTATGAAAACTTTCGTGGGTATGCGTATGAGTGCGCGTACTCAACCTGTCTCCTTCACCAATACCGCATGCATACATATGCACGCACTTGGCTTCCGGTACATGGATTTATACACTAATGTGCGAACACACTATATATGCTTATATCCATAGATGGTAATCTCAACTCTACATTTCAATCATTGAAACATTCTTCTATAATGTTATAATAATCGTTATTCACGACTATCGTCATCAAAGCTATTTTCAAGATTGAAACGTTATCATGACTTTCGTCACGAGTAAAGATGAAAATGGTTAAAGCGAAAGCATACCAACACATATTTCGAGAAAAAGATAGACGAGTAAACTCGGCTCGAAATAGCAATGTGTATGTATGAAAATTATCATACTTAAACGACTTTGTCTCAAGAGTAGGAGATAGAATAGACTTTTGAGTGATAGATAAGTTCAAGTCTCCACATACCTTTTAGTCGGATGAAGTTCCATCGGTTCCTCGAGTAGTTTTTCGTCTTTGTAAGATGATCGCCATGGAGTCTAGAGCTGCAACTACACTTGACTATCCTAGACCGAAACTTAGTCATAAGTAAACTAGAAATCAAGACATATAGTTTTGATCACTAATATTGACAAACATGCTTGAGATAGCAAAGGATGTGAGTTCGACCGAGCAATGCGCTAACACCCTCATCACGAAGCTTCTTTGTTCCTATAAATTTGTCCCTCAGGTTTGAGAGATGGAATATCCTCTACTTTGCCTTGCTACTAGCATCTCTGACTTGGTCTTCTTCTCATCACATTGGAACACTGTTTGTATGGTAAAATTACTTCTACCCCAAACACGATTTTGATGATGATTTTTTTGAAGATCGATCCGTTGTTTTATTCTCCAATTGAACAGTGTAGGGGGGATACCTGCAAAAAACCCTCTGATGCTTAACTTAGCTAGGGATTTTTTACAGATAATTGTATGGGGAAGATTGCATACCTTTTGGGGTTGTGAAGCCCTGTATATTTATATGGTGCGAATTTCCGTTTCTTTTCTTTAATTTCGTGGTAGGCATCAATTTCCATAACTGGCCCACGCATGCCTCCTGTAATAACTGGCCCTTGCATGCCTCCTGTAATAACTGGTCCTTGCATGCCTCCTGTCATGATTTCATTGACTGTCCCTTGTATGCCTACCAAAAGTTTCCAGAAACTTCCTCTTTGGTTATGGAACTAACCAAGCCAAATAGTGCAAAGGGTTGGCCCAAACAATTAGGAGTTCACATGCCAAGCCCAAAGAGAGAAGTGTGCAGAAGCCCACAGCGGGGCATAAATATCCCCAAGGCAAATCAGAAAGTGGTGGAAAAATTCAGTGAGCCATGGCTTGGCTTGGCTAGGGCGTAAATATCCTCAAAAGCAATTGAGATGGGCATAAATATCCTAGGACCATGGGAGTAACATAAGCCGCAAAGCACCGGATGAAATCATAGAACGCTGCTGTACGAAATTTGGTGCGGCCGCTGGCAATGATGACGTGGCACTTGCTGACGTGGCATTGATGACACTGGCACTTTACTGACATGGCGTGCTGACGTGGCACTTTATGACGTGGCGTGGTAACGTGGCATGCTGGCATGGCAGGGATGACGCCGGAACCTGCTGACATGACGATGATGACGTGGCACACGTGTTGTCGTGGCGTCTTGGTGACGTGGCACTATACTGGTCTATCGTTCGTTGAGGTGGCACGTGCTGACTTGGCACCTTGTTGTTGTGGTATTTTGCTGACGTGCCGCGCTGACGTGGCAGATGGCGTGGCAGTGGTGATGTGTCTTCTTGCTTGCTTGATTTGAACCTATGCACATGGGCTTCTGTGTGTTGTGCTAGTGAGGCCCTTTTTAGCCTTCTTTAGCTAACAAGAGGAGCCTATGAGGCCCAATGAAACATTCTTAGCTAGGAGGAGTCTTATCAGGCCCAAGTAAGACCATTTTTGTTGTGAAACCACTATGGTTTCCCATTATTAGGCTTAAGTTTACCTACTTGTGGCCCAACTTCTAGTGTAAAATATTATGGTACAAACAAACACATTCTTGGTGAACACCTAAATCTTGTCCCTATCAAGCTCTTGCGCGTAGTCGTCGTGCTTCATAGCTTTACCTTCTATCCTTAGGCCGGTAATGAACTTCGCGTTATTTGGAGTTATCGTCATTTTCCAAACGGAAGATGAAAAGTATCTGTTTCCCCGTAATATGTCTCGTCAAAGGTGGAACAAAAAGTTTTGTCGTAACCAAGAACCAAATTTTTGACCACAGGCATCAACCCCGTAAAATAGGCTTGGTCGATTACTTCCTGAACTTCTCCAATGGTTGATTCTATTGCTTCCAGTGGACAACTCTTCATCATACTTACGGACGTTCCTGGCTTCATAAGACGAATGGGATCCTTGTGATCCTATAAAACAAAACAAACCCAATGGACAATAATCAAAACACTACGCGGATAATAAGTTTTATGTTACGTATCATAAGGTTTAGGTAGTTACTATGGTATGGAAGACGACCGCAGTCCAACTGTCTTTGTACCCCCATAACATCTTTCCTCCATCACCGGGTAACCCGTAAACAGGATACTTAGGTCCGCGAGGAAACATCTTCAGCGAGAGGGGCATGTGGTTATCTTTCTTCTTCTTTGGAAAATCTTTCTTATTACCATCCGTCTTACCTTGTTCTTAAGCGTCTCCTCCTTGGATTTGTTGATGAAATTCTCCTCCTTGCACTTGTTCTTGGACTTCTCTTATCTCTTCATCAATTTCATTGTCATTTTCTTCTTCATCATCTTCATTCTCACTTTCTTCACCTTCATTTTCACTTTCTTCTTCATCACCTTCATTCTCACTTTCTTATCCATCACCTTCATCCTCACTTTTTTCTCCATCACCTTCCTTGCCACCACTTTCTTCTCCATCACCTTCTCCTTGCCACCACTTTCTTCCTCATTAACTTCCTCATCACTTTCTTCTTCGGCAACTTCTCTATCACCTCCATTCTTCAGTAGGTGTATCAGAATCAGATTCTTCTTGTGCTGGTTGCTCCGCTTGAGGTGGTGGGTCATTAATGATGATCCCTTTGGCTTTACTCCCCGTGGCCCTTCGGTGGGAAGCATTCAAATTTTTACCGCCCTCTCGACGAGCTCCCAAAGTCTTAGGAGAATCAAAGTCATTTTTCCTCTTATATTTCTTTTCGGCTTGCTTTTGTTGGTTGCCCTTGTTTGTCCCGTAGAATACGTAGTTAAGCGACAAACAAAAATGAAATCGAATGCGTATTTTTGAAGTCAAGGTATACAATCGGTTTACTCGATACACATATAAAGTCTGATTCTTAACATAACAAATCAACAATCGGATTATTTAAGTGCTCATGTAATCAGATTCTAAAAAACAATACAAACAGAAACGATGAGCAGTTCTTCTTACAATAATTGGTTTACTCGATATACATATAAAGTCCGATTCCTAACATAACAAATCAACAATTGGGTCATTTAAGTGCTCATGTAATCTAATTCTAACAAAAAAACATACAGAAAATATGGGCAGTTTTTCGAACAATAATCGGTTTACTCGATATACATATAAAGTCCGATTATGGCTAAGCAGTTTTAAACCAAAGTCAAGCCTACACAATCGGTTTTTGCAGGCACATATATAATCCGATTCTAATGAAAAAAGTTACAGAAAAAACGGTTATCCCTATCATAACTGAATCGGGCTATGTGGTAATTAATATTGACCGATTCTGGTTCAAATTTCTCGAACCAGAAAACATATGCAGCACAATCGGTGTTTGAGACCAAGAACATCAATCGTTTCTAAAAACAATCGGTTCACAACAACATTAACATAATCCGATTCTGTGAAACCCGGAAAATTATGATTTCAAAAATTTCGATTTATAAGCGATTTCATGTTACTAAAACGTAGTTTAGAGGTTTGGATTGATAGAAAAGTACCTGATTCGACCCACTTCCTCCTCTTTTGTGCGATCAAAGATGGTTCTTCTCGAGCAACAATTTTCTTCTTCGGTTTGTTTCCAATCGCTTGAACAATTCCGGGATTACTCTCACTAGGATAAGCAATTCCAGTGGCTTGTTAGTATCTTGGTCGTTTATGTAGAGACCCTCAAGCACGTCAATGGTGGTAGACCGGTCAAGAGACGATTTAACCGTTAATATCTCGATTAATTAAATATGAACAAAAATTAATAGAAAATAATCTAAATTATTTTGGACATGAAACTAGTATCGCTAGATAGATCTCGAAAAATTACGCGAATTGGACTACTCAAACGCGTAAATCAAATATCGGACGAAGAAGATACGAGACTCGAAAGATGAAGTAGAAATTAGTCACACTGTTGTCGCCGTTGACCAGAAACATTACTTTGACCGGACCTGTAACTTAACTGGACCTCTCATTAGGAAATAGTTATCCCTTATCGACTCTAAAGAGTTAGTATAGTAAAAGCTTACAATTTAACTTAAATTCAAATAACCTTTTTATAGAAGATGTTTATCTTCTCTTTTGTTTTTGTTTTGTTGAGTAGGTGCTGTAGGATTTTAGTCCTGTTTTGTGTATGAGTCATTCTTTAAGGTGGTGGTGGTGTTTTTATAATTTTAGTAGGGGAATTATATATAAAATAAGATAATTAGAGATACTCTTGAGATAACTTGTGAGAAATATATTGATAGAGAATTGGAGTTGATGATGAGGTATTCATGAAAGAGTGTTTGTGAGATTACAAAGTTAAGATTAAATCAGTAGAGTAAGATAGAGGTTAGGTTGATTTTGGAAGTTGGGTTATAGAAATGGAATGATGAAGAAGAAAACTACTATATTGTTCGCATTTGGGAGGATAAATGGTGCAATGAAGGGACTATTGCTTCACTTTGTCCTAATTTCTACAGGATTTCGATTGGGAAGTATAAGTCTATTAGCGAAGCTTCTATGGTATCACTTCTGGTTTCAGTTGGGATTTGGGCTTAACACATAGAATATTTAATGATGCTGAGATAAATGAGCTTTCTATTATTTTTAGCAAGCTCGACTCAATTGTGTTTCACCCAGATAAAGATGACTCTATAGTTTGGATTGGGGATAACTATGGTGCCTTCACTTTCAAGTCGGCGTATAAAGTTGCTTTTCAAGATCCTACTTCTCCTTCCTTCCCTCATAAGATCATTTGGTCTAGAGCTTGGCCTCAAAAGGTAGCTTTTTTCTTTTAGCAGTGTGTTTTAAATAGGCTCCCTACAACTGATAATCTGCAGAAAATAAACTCTGTGCTAGTCTCTTCAAGTGGAATTCCTATAGTGAATCTATGTTGCTTTTGCAAGATGTTTGCCGAAACTAGTGGTCATATTTTTATTAACTATGTACTTTCGAAGCGTATTTGGAATTACTTCTTTTCTGAAGCTAGCAGGCAGGTGAATCTGAATGGTTCCACTATGGGTATCATAATAAACTGGTCAACCTCTCGTTTATCGGTTTGTGGTAAGGAAGTGTGGAAGCGTTTGTATGCCGCGATCTTTTTGATTATCTGGATGGAGCGCAACGATCGGGTCTTCAACAACAAAGAAATAACAGTCGAAAACATCATCAACGATATCAAGTTCATTATTTTCAGTGGGCTAGATACTCTCCCTCCTTGTCTGGAATTTCTATCATTGAGGTCATTGTAAATTGGAGGACTATATTTTACGAAACTCCTTAGTGTAGTCTGTTTCCGAGGGTTTTCTTTCTGTTGGTTTTTGTTGTATTTTTTTGGTAGTTGGCTGCTCTTTTGCATGCTTTCCTTTTTCTATTAAAATCTTTACTTTACCGAGCAAAAAAAAAACTACTATAGTGTTCTTGATGAGAATGATGATTAACTATTCATGGTGTTGATGATTGTGAAAGCTACATGGAACCTTAAGGTAACCCATTCTATGCATTCTAGCATGTATTAAATGAACTGGGTGTGTGTTGAATATGGAAAATGGGTTACAATCAATCAAGCCATAAGTAACATGATAATCATGACTTTACGTATTTATTCTCTTAACATTAATTCTGAATTCTAGACAACTTAGGTGTTGATTTAGATCCATGTTCCTTCTTATAAAATATATTATATTGAATTATGAAACTATAGGAACCGAGTTTGATCAATTTGGAGTTCATATGAGTAAGATATAGTCAGTTTTGGTGAATGCTATGAAATCTGGGCAAATCTGGTTGTTGCAGTGAGAGAGTGTTTTCATGGATAAAATTAGGTATGATAGAGACGTATCTGATTCCGTCCCTAAACAACAAAGTTTTAGACGAAGATGACACCGTCCGGCAGAGACAAGAATTGATTCATTTGGATGAAACTTGAGTGAATTAGAGCCCTTGCAAAATGACCCCTTGTGCTGAAAACAAAGTCTTTTTCTAAGTTTAGGGGAGGTGGATGATGTGAGTCACTGAGTTGACTCAGCGAGTCAAACCGAGTTGACTGTGTTGACTCAGTTAGTCAGATTAGCTGACTTGAAGTTCAGACCAAGTTAGATGGACCGGGTTAGTGGGCTGGTTTTCCGGTCCGGGGGGGTTTGGCCCTTGGGCTAAGGTTAGGGCCGTATTTCTTATTTAGGATTTTTGGAACATAATTAGCTTTCAGTTCCTTCTACAAAGTTGTAAGGTTTTTTGAGAACTTTCCGATGACACCCAATTTGACCATATTTGGATAAGTAGATATTAATTTATGCCTAAAACATTAAGTACCAGGCTAGAATCATTAATTATTTGACTTAGCCGATAACTAGATACTTGTATGAAATTATGTTGTGAACCTTGTATGAGCCTTTTGGATAATTTCTTTGATTGATTGTGTG
Organism: Papaver somniferum; assembly: GCF_003573695.1. Classification (NCBI taxonomy): domain Eukaryota; kingdom Viridiplantae; phylum Streptophyta; class Magnoliopsida; order Ranunculales; family Papaveraceae; genus Papaver; species Papaver somniferum. Next base: position 1,427,709 of record NW_020620381.1, read on the forward strand.
ATTAACAGTTATTCTTTATTTAACGACGATCGATTCAAAGGATGAACCAGTGAATCGTGGATCTCGAGGTAGGCATGACTTGTCATCAAATCAGGTGGGAACTCTGTAACCTTCTTGTAATCATTAAGCTTTCTTTTATATGCGGGCATGATGAGTCTTACTATTTGAGTGTATGATAATGTCTACTGTGATGTTCTATTTCATATATCTTGAGTATGACGTATTTGTTGTATCTGTATGTAAGGTGTTGCTATGATATGTTGTGTTTAATATGTATTGTGAGATTTCCCTGCGAGGAGTGTTTGTGGTTCCCCATGGCTCTTAGCTAAGTTAAGTAAGGCGGTAATTCATCCGTCAACAATGTTATTTAGTATGGAGGTAATTCATCCGTTTAAATATTATTATATCTATTTCTTTAGTAGGGCGGTAATTCACCCATTTTAATATTACTGCTTATTAATATAGTAGGGCGGTAATTCATCCCATTGAATAGTATCTTAGTAGGGCGGTAATTCATCTGTTGTGATATTATATATACTATTTTATTTGAGGAAAATCACTCGTGTGCATATTATACTTGTTCGTCTAACTTTCTGATCTTGATGATAATATTCTGAATCAAAGTTTGTATGGGCACTCTTTGTGGATGATGCTATTATTATTGGTTAGGGTTGTTCTAGCGTCGTCTTCTCCAATGAGTTTGGCGAGGTTAGGATAACACTTGTTTCTTGTTGCGTGAATTGTTGAATGCTTAGATTTCATTACTCTTCTTTTCAATTTCTGTTTTTAGAACTGTGAATCATGTTAGTGATTACTTGGAAGTTATATGTTTCTCTGGGCAGCCTTTAGGATGATGTTCTCACTCGTTCCCACTTCAGTTTCAGTTTTCCGAAGAAATGATGTGCTTGAAGACATCCGGTTTCGTAATTAACCAGATAGACGATTAGGAACGTTTTTGTATCTTTCATATATATGAATTCTTGTTGTTTGTAAAATAATACACAAATATATTAAAATCTTTTGAGAGTTTCATCTATAAAGTATCAGAGTGCTTGGGAATTAGTTTTGTTTTACTTTATGTAATTAAGTTCCTTAAGGATGATGATATAGATGTTGTTATTTCAGGTTTAGACTATAATTATATTAGCTAAGCAAGTTTAAGATTAGAGGCGTAACAGTTTAGACATTTTATAGAAGAAAAAAACGATTAATCATTTTTGAATCGTCAAATAAATGAAAAAAAGGGAGAAGAATAGGAGAGAATCAGTTTACTAGAGAAGATGAAAATGAAATTGATTTTGGTTTAAGGTTTTATTATTAAGAGTTAGTGGGGTAAATTGGTCGTATTAATATTTTTTAGAGGGTAAATTGATAAGTTCAGCAAATTTAGACACCCCATATCATTTTCTATTAGGTAGATGAAGTAATCAATAGGCCCCAAATTAGCGAGGATGTATATGGTTAAAGAATGCTTTCTTAATATCCACATTTTCTAATCTAAAATGCCAAAATCTAAATATCTAGCCTGGATTATAATTTGTATTGAGCTCCGAATATCCGCATAGCAACCAACGTGACGTTAGCAGCTATGACAATAAGAATCACCTCTAAACGTATCTTAGAAACTTTTTTAACTCATTTTTGACGCCCATGGGAACTAATCTCTTTGGCAACAACATGGACCAATGTATTTAATACTTCGAATTACACCGTTAATGATAATTCGTTCAACCGACATCATTATGAGATATTATTATTTTATTTAGCTGGAGTCAGGTGAATGAAAAGAAGATTAGGAAATCAAGTTTTTTTTTTTTTTCCTTTTTGACAAACAAGGAACATTTTCATTAATGGAAATTCGAGGTTTCAATGAGTTTAAGATCGTAAATAAGAGAATACAAAGTAACAAAAACATATCGTAAAAGTACAATTCCGAGAAATCCGACAAGAGAAAAAGGACTACCAGAGTAAGACAAATATGAATAAGATCCGATTAAATCGGAGAAAGAATGGTATTTCTCGGAAGTAAATCACAACCATTTAGTTTGTTTTTCTTCTTTATAAAGATATCCTCCCAAAATAAGAGTGATTTGCTCAAATCTCTTGTAACTGGTGACGAAGCTTCCATCGTCAAAGAAATCACCGGTGAAGATGAAGATTTCGTTGTTGGAGAGCATCACTATCGATCTAATCCAACCCAATAACCAAGAACCATCATTAAAGCGAAGATAAACCTCAAAAGAGTAGATAAAACCACCACAATAGTGTAGATAAGCAGAAAACATAATGAAAATTAAGCTAAAACTATTAACTAACTTAGAAAACAAAAAATAGTGAAGAAATATGCTCAGATCCGGTATAAAATGGACCAGATCTGAGCAGAGAAGGGTTGTTCTTGATGATTTTGTTGAAGAAGAAGGAGTGAGATAGAGAGGAGAGAGGAGAGAGAAAGGTTTTCTCTATTTTGGTTCTAAGAAAAAAGAAAAATTCAAAAAGCCATTACATACATACTTTTCTTTTTAATAGGAAAGGAAACTCATTAAATTTTTAAACTTCTTGTACATATAGTTTCTCCTTAATAAGAGAATCAAGCCACATAGGGGCTTCATTAGACCAACAAGAAATGGATGTGATGCTAATTGCATCTTTTGATAGTAAATCTGCAGCACAATATTTTCCTCTAGGTACATAGATGATTACCCATTACATACATACTAAGCATTGCTTTAAATATAGAAAGAGCAGGCTTACCAAAAAGCAAAAGAAAAACCCATAAATCTCGGCATTAGAGCTGGCAAACAAGCTGAAACCCGCGGATTAACCCGAACCCGGCCCGTGAAAACCCGGACCCGGCTTGGCTTGGTCCTAAACAAGCCGGGAGCGGGTTGGAGAAATAGCGGTTGTGAGAAAACGGGTTAACCCGTCCCGACTCGTAAACCCGCGGGTAAACCCGTACAAAAATTGTATATATAAAGATTTATAATCCTAACCCTAGTTCTTCTTTTTTCTTCACTCTCTGTCTCTCGGTTGCCGTAGCAGCAACCTTTCTTCTTCTTTTCTTCTTCTTCTTTTTCTTTTCTTCACCACACCATCAACTTTCGTCCGATCAAAAAGTTACATATTTGCTTTTGTTGATAAGAAGATTGAACAAAGAAAACATTGGTTGATTAATCAAGCACCAGCTGATTAAGGTTTTGTTCATGCACAACACCCTTTTAATTTTTGCTTTTGTTTCAGATTAATACTATGATTATTTCAAATGAATTTCTTTACCTTGGGTTTGATAATTTTGCTCATAAACTCTCTTTAAAAATTTCCTTTAGGTTGACGATTTTATACGAAATTAAATTTTGTTTGAAATCATACAACTTTGGTATTTAACTCTTGCTCACTGAACTATATATGTATGGGTTTGAATGGTAGGAATGATATTTTTCAAAGATTAAACCCTTTTTGCAGTGATTGTTGTCACATTTCCCTTGCAAAATTAAACTTTGTATCGTGTTCCTGAACTTGCCCATGACTTGTTTGCGAAAATGATTCATTGAACCGTCATTTTGAATTCCAGTATTATCTAAAGAATGAAGGATTGGAATTGTTTCATAGATTTTCTTACATTAATTTTCCACTGAGTTTTCAACTAAAATGTGTATGAACTTGTTTTTCTTGTTTAAACTATGGGGTTTATTCATTGTAGGGCCATTTGATTTCTTTTTAAAAAAATCCCTGTTGATCAGCAAGCTATCTAACATTGTGTTGTCATTCATGCACTACTTGCTCTAAGCTTTATAATTTTCTTAATCAAGCACCAGCTGCTGCTGAGATGTGTTCTTGTAAAGTTATCTACTAATTCTAAAAGGGGTTGGTGACTGATTCTTTTATGTTTCCCGACTAACTAATTTTTTTTATTTTGTATATAGGTTGGCTCAACTGAGGGCAGAGTTGGTGTCCATCATTTGGATTCGGATGATTTGGATGATTCTCAGCAAGAGAAAAACTTCACCTTCAAATGTATAGAATTCTTGCTGCGATTGAAGCAACGATGGGTTGAGCTGAAAATGGACTGATTAGATGTATGTTAGGTGTTATAGGGAAGGATTTGGAAGGATTTGTGTTTGCTTATTGTAATACTTGTGTTTGATCTTTGTAATTTGTCCTAAATTAACTTAATTAAAATTTGATTTGATTTTTAGTCTAACAAGCCGGGTAATCCATAAACTCGCAAGCTTTACCCGTTACGGACACGGGTTGAAGAAATGACTACCCGTGAAGAATATCAACCCGCGGGTTTTGGCCCGTATTAACCCGAACCCGTGTAACCCGTAACAAGCCTGCCCCGGCCCGCCCGTTTGCCAGCTCTACTCGGCATACTTCTACCACCATTAGGCGGCTTCGGATCCCCTATCCCTAGTTTCCCTATCCCCATGTCCCACAAATCATAGTATAACACCTGTCCTAAAAATTCTCACCAAATTTTACTCGGTTATCTTTCCCAAACAGTATCGTGATCTAATCATAGAAATAGAAAGGATATTAATTATAGTTTATTTTTCCATCGTTTGATTGATTTTGATTAACAATAGAGAAAAGGGTATGAAAAAATATCTCTAAATTAAAACATGTTAAAAATATTACCGACTATTTTCTTTCTCTCTGCATTTCATCACTTTGAACTCCCTGCTCTGTCTGACTCCAGTTTTGCAAATCTTCGTTGCTTTCTTCCTATATTAGATCTTCGTTGAAGATTTTTTTTTGACTTGAAAGGTTTATGTATTGAAAGAGAAAATGTAAAAAGGCTTAAGCCCCCATTTTTGAGTATTACAACTATCTACTGTCTATTATCACTTTCCAATGTGTGATCAATTCTATAAAGAATATAAACTTAAACAAGTTGGGATCAAGATTTCCCCGCATTTATAAATCAAAAGTTTTATCTCTAGGATAGTTTCTCTTTCTGTTTTTGGTCTTTTATGTGCCATGACTCTTCTATTCCTCTCATTCCAAAGTGCCCAACATATTACAAAGAGAATCATTGGCCATATTTTGCGCCCTCTATTCCTGCCTCTTCTATATTTCCAAGCTTGTAATTGTATTATCAAAGACCCTCCTTGCACCCATCTAACATTGAATCCTCCAATGAAGTAATTACAAATTGTCCGCGCATAAGTACAATGTAGTAGGAGATGATCCACTATGTCTGGACACAGGTTGCAGAGAGAGCAGTTAAGATTCTGAATTTGACATCCTCTTCTTACCAGATTATCTGTTGTAGCAATAGAATTTTTGGCTGCAGTCCAGATAAAGAACTGGACTTTTGGAGGAACTCCTTGAATCCAAATGCATGAGTGAGGTAGTTGAGAATGTGTTGTTGGGGTTACAGGAAGTTGTTCAATCAACCATTTGTAGTATAGTTATGCATTGAATCCTCCAGCTGCTGTGCGCACCAACTCATCTTCTTCTTCTTTATTCAGAATTGGGGGAGCACCTAATGGTGCAAACAAAGTCATTATTTATGGAATCTCCTGTTGTGTTAAATTTCTTCTGAGTTTCAAATTCCAAGCATTGTTGGATATCATATCTTTTACTGTTGCATTTTTGCTTGTTGCAAGCTTGTAAATGTTTGGAAATTGAATCTTCAGAGATTGTGTGCCAGACCAGGCATCCCACCAAAAACTAACTGCATCTCCTTTATTTATGTGAGTTGTTGTAATATGTTCCACCACCTGTTTTTGTTTTTGAATATTCTTCCACATTCTCCTTCCTTGTTGTTTATTTGATTCCTTCACCCATATTGCATTCTCTTGAGTTTGCATCTTTTCTTGTATTATTTTTCTCCATAACTGCTTCTTCTCTTTGGAGAATCTCCATGACCATTTTTCTAATAAAGCTTTGTTTGTGAGTTTTAAGTTTCTAATACCTAATCATCCAAGACTTTTGGGTTTACAAGCTTTCTCCCAAGTTACCCAGTTAATTCTCTCCCTTGTTGTTGTTGAGCCCCACATAAATCTTCTCATAATTTGATTGATCTTTTGCTCTACCTTCACAGGCATCTGGAAAAGTGATATATAATATATGGGCATACTTGAGAGAGTTGTTCTGATCAGCAAAAGTTTTCCTTCCTTTGTAAAAAAAAATCTCCTCCATGGTGCGAACTTCTTTTGAATTTTCTCAATCACTATATCCAAGATCCCTGCATTTCTGCTTTGAGCTCCTACTGTCATTCCAAGATATTTTAGAGGAAGTTGCTCAATCTTGTAATTAAGAATTCTAGCAATAGCTTCTATTTTTTCATCTGCACCTATGCTAATCATTGAGCTCTTGTTAAAATTCACCTTCAAACCAGTTATGGCCTCAAAAATTTGCAAGATAATCATCAAATTTTCTGCTTCCTCTTCAGAGCCATTGAGAAAGACTAATGTATCATCAACATATTGTAAGTGAGAGACGTGTACTGACTTAATGGAAATGACATAAATCATGTTTAGCTGAACTACAATCTTTGTTCAACATGCTACATATCTTCCTAATTAAACAGAGATTGCAGTCCAACTCCTTCATTTTAAATTTATAAATAATTACAGAATCCTAATTAGAGTATATTATTACTATTGCAGACTTATGGTCCTTCGCCAAGTTATTGTATTAGTGTTATTATTGGAGAGTCTGATTGAAGTCTAAACTTTGTCTAATTAATGATGTTTTTTTTTAAACCTTAATAATCTCTGCCACTTTCTAATAATCAACGGAAAGAAAAAAAATCTTTAAAACTCTTTTATACGTATGTTCACAATAATCAATCAAATTGTATAAGAATCCCAAAAGTCACGAAGAAAATAAACAAGTACTAATGCATGACGCCACCGCTTTGGCTCGGGATCCTCTGTACCCGGATTCCACTGTGCCCTATGTGCCACCAATAGAAACTTTCCATGTGTATTATTTTGAGGGAAGCAACTTAACATCGTTACGTTATAAACAAAGGACATACATAAAGGAAACGAAAATAAACGGGCTGTATTTTTTATTTTCATGGTGAGAACTGACAAAACCTTTCTTCTTTCCTAATTGTTACTTTCTCTTTAAACAATTTGTGGATTGTTATTGATACAAAAAAGAAAACTCAAACTAGCTCTTCTTCTTCTTCATCAATTCTTTTTAAAAATCTTGAATTAAATATCAATTTTTTAGTAGATTTTTGTGTGTTTCCTATATTTACTTTAATATTAATTAGGGTAAATTTGGGTAACATTTAAATTAGATTTTTATGCTGTCAATAAAACTTGTTCTTGTTTTACAGGGATCCTGGAGTAAAGTTTTGTATATGTTTCTCCTGATCGTCTTTGAATGGCTGACTATTGTCATTATGAAGAATATAATAGCCTTAATGGCACTTTGTTAACATGTGATGGTATGTTCATGTATATTGTTGACGACGATTTCCTCTGGCATGACGTAGGTCTCTGCAACTCGATACAAGATCCATGGCTACCGGTTCTAATCGTGATTATGATGTTATGTGCTTATTACTCCTTAATATTGGAGCATCAAGATTTGAAGAAGTTATCCAAATGGTTGGAAAGAGTTCCAAAAACCATCCCTCAGAAAACATCTGTTTTCTATTTGAATATGTACTTAATACGGTTAATGTGTGTTAGATCTTTTGTATTAGGGACTCTGATTAAATGTATTTTTTACTATTCTTTATTGATGATGTATGAATTTTTGTCACTTGTTGACATTTATTAACATATTTTTTCTAGGGGCTCTGTTTAGCTCTTTGTTCTTTAAAAAAAAAAAAAAAATTGTGGATTGTTATCGGCTGATTCTCCTGATCTTAGTTCCTAAAAACCAACAGTAAAAAAAGCTCCAACCAGAACCTTATTCTAAGTTTACAATTTAGAGTTAAAAGTCCACCAAACCCTAATCATATGGAAGAACCGTTATGCTTTAATTCAATTCTTTGAATAGGAAGAAAGTGCTAACAAAAACCTTTAAAACTTCAAATGAATATTAAGCTCATGGATTGGATGGGATAAAACCTTTTTGTTGGATTCATCTCTCATAATCCTTCCCCATTTTTTGTTTCTCTTCTTCCTCTTAATCGCGATCTTTGTTTCTTGTTTTTTTTTTAAATTTCACAACGATTTTTTGGATTTGATTCTATCCATTTTTTTCTTCTAAAATCCTTTAATTTTATGGCTTCGATAATTTTACCGAGGAGTTACACAGAAATTATACATGAATGAATTAAATAATTCAATTGGGAAACGCCGTTAACACCACAGTAAATATCATACTAATTATCCAACTGCCAACAACACGTGTCTCCCTTTAATTGGTTGGCGCAGAGGGCACATGGAAATTATGGTACATACGATCTGCGCCCAAGGACAGGCGACCCGGAGCCCAAAAGGAAAGCCCTTATTTTGGCGAGTGATTCTAGGTTGACCGGGTTTTCCCCCAAATACACATGGAAATACACCATGAGAGGGTCGCACAGACATAATCGTGCAGTCTTAACATTGGGAAAGGAAAGGACAGGAACGGACCACATGATGAGTACCAAATAATGTATATATTTATCCCTTTTTGTTGGCAATTTAACTCATCTTTTATGCATTAATTCTACATTTTATCCCATATTCTGTATTTTCATTGTTTTCAAGAATAAATATTTTTCTTACTTAATTTTGCATTTTTTAGGTAGTAAAAATAAAGATTGGATGAGTCGCGGAGCGAAAAGAGCAGAAAAGCAGTGAAAAGCCGGGAGAAATCACGCAAGGAAGCCGCGAAGAATGGTGCGCACAACCTCATTTTCTACACACAAAAACGCCTCCGTTCTCAGCCACCAGATCAGTTCTCAGAAGCATCCGACGGTCGCTCCTTCATAGAGCATCAAAATCTGAAGTCTCTGCCAAGCACCACAGCGCTGAAATTCCAAGCCTTCAGATTAGATGGTAGTTGAATCCAACGGTCGCTCCCTTGCTGTTCATCAACGTTTGATATCTCCGCCTTACACTACAACACCTAACCCCATCTAGAGCCGTTAACTTCGTTGTATCAAAAAATCTGACGGTCGCTACCAACCTCTTCAGGAGGAACCATCTGATCCACCTACCAGCTTCAATCCCACGGCCCATCTCACGAAACATCACCTCTTGATGGACCCGCCTCACACCCTAGCGACCAAGCACCTACACCCCAAACAAACGCACCCTTCCCCTTTCTCCATCGAACCCATCTCCTCCATCACCCCCCTCTGCAGAACCACCATACCCCGTACCACCACCATGTCCGTCTCCATCACCACCACCTCACCCCAAATCACTCCACTATTTTCTCCCCAACTCTACTCTACCTAAGCCCATCATCACCATCACGTACCATCTCTTTAGCATCACTAATAACCTCAATTTCTCATCTCTCTGCTCACTGAAACCCTAGGTGAGAAATTGGGGATATAAGTGATGATTAAAGCATCAATTGGAGCATGGGAGGAACGAGAAGAAGCAGGAGAAGAGTGGGTCGACGAGATGGAGCGAGTATCTCATCAACAGTAGGTAAATCAATTTCACCAAACCCTAGTTCTACTGATTTTGGGGGAAAATTGGGGGAAAACCCAAAAATGTGTAATGGGTATAAATTGATGTTATGTGAAGTGTGTAGGGGAGACTGTATATTTCTCTGGACTAGCCAGTAGAGAATTTGCTACAAATTTTTATGAATTTCAATTTCAGTGCTTATCAGTTAACAAGTTGAAAATTGCATATATTTTTAGTTATCTCAAATGTTGCTAGTTGTGTATGAATCATCTGTGTTAATGTATGTATGTTGCTACATCATGGTTAGCATGAGCTAATCAGCATCAGGCCAAGGCTCAGTGAAGCCTTGTGCACTGTCAAGTGACTAGAAGCTAGGATAGTTACTTCCTTGTATGTTTTGATTGAGCAAATGAGAGATACCAATGCTCATAGATCCTGTGATTGGCTGTACTGTCAAAAGACAGCCAATGCTAGGGGCAGACTAGTGAGCAAATTGGTATTCTTCTATTTCTAGATGTATGCATAGGAACAAACACAACCTAGAAACATGTCATTTGATTAGGACACAAGGTGGATCCTAAGCCTTGGCTTAACCACCAATCCCTTCTCAGTAACTTGCATTTTCAGTCCTGTGTGCTTTCAACTCAGTTAATTTTCTTGCCTTTTATTTTCTTGCACTTTGTAGCTTCTGTGCACTGAAGTCAGTGCACAATCCTCACTCTGCCCTTGGCTTCCAAGCCTTGGTTCTTTGCTAATTTACCTTGTCTGTTATCTTTCCCTGCTGTGGTTCTTGTCTGTATGCCATATTGCTCTGCCTTGCATCATCACTACACACTTTAGCTAGGAAAACTTCTTGTATGCTCCTCTCCCTGTGGACAAACCCCTACTCACCCTTTTATTACAAATCTTGGCCTTGTATACTTGCAAGTGTTTTGTGTGCATCTAATCATCACACCAAGTTTTTGGCGCCGCTGCCGGGGAGCTGGCTGCCATATTTTTGAAGTTTTCATAGCTGTTGTGGCCTTGTTGTGCTTGCCTAGTTGTGTGTGTTCATTGCTATCTTGTTCACTTGCTAACTGCTGCTGGAGCTGTGCATTATTTGTTGTTGCTGCAAAGCCTGCTGCTGTTGCTGAGCTGCTGCTGCTGTTGGTGCTTTCTCTGCCAAGCTGCTGCTGCTGCTGTTGCTGCAAAGCCAAAGCCAAAGCCTGCTGTTGCTGCTGGTGCTGCTGCCAAGCCTGCTGCCAAGCCAACTGGGCTGCCAACTGAAGCTGTCAACTGGGCTTGTGCATCCTCTGCTGCTGGGCTCTGAACCAACTGAGCTGGGCTTGAACCAACTTCTGCTCCTGGGCTTCGCTGCAGATTCTGCTGGGCTCTGCTCCACCTGTTGCTGTTGGGCTTGGACGTGAGCTGCTTAGGACGATCCTAAAGCCCAACTGGGCTGTGCAACTAAAAGGGGACTAAAAGCCTATTTTTGGGCTTCCCTCCAAAAAAACAAGTAAGCCTAACCCATGAGTTAACCCACTTGGGCCTCATTTAAATTCAAATTTGGGCTTGTAATAATTAATTTAATTATTTATTTGGGATTGTAATAATTTTTATTTATTTTCTTTTTTTCTTTTTTTATTTGGGACTGTAATTATTTTTTTGTTTTCTTTTATTTTTCTTTTATTTTTCTTTTTTCTTTTATGGGTTTGTTTTAATTATTATTATTGTTTTTATTTTCTTTTATGAGTTGTGCTAATTTATGCTAGGTTTAGTTCAAAAAAATATTTTTTTTCAAAAACCCAAAATTTTTTTAAAACAAAAACAAAACCCCTTCTTTAAACCAAAACCCATTCAAAACCAAATCTTCATAACCCTTGTGGGCCAAATTGTTTCCGATTGCTCTGTCTGACCAACATGTTAGTTAAGGTACCTACTAGGACATGATTGTGACCTACAGAGACCAGACAAACAGACTTGTTAGAATTAACCCAGACGAACCTATCGAAATTCTAAGTTCTGAGGGAGACAGTCCAGATCAACCAGAAACAATGGGAGAACCCGTACCCTCAAGGATTATATGTACCCAACTAGAGCCAGTCAACCTTCTTGTATTTTGCTGCCCGAGGCTAATGGCCATTATGAGCTGAAATCAAGCACAATACAGATGCTTCCTATTTTTAGAGGTGTTGAGAATGAAAACCCGTACCACCACGTGAGAGAATTCGAGGAAATTTGTGGAACTCTGCGTTTCACTCAAATGACCGACGAAACCCTGAAGTTAAGGCTTTTTCCTTTCTCCCTGAAAGATAAGGCAAAGGCCTGGCTCTATGCTTTACAGCCTCAATCCATCATGACATGGGATGACCTCAAAGGAGTTTTTCAAAAAGTTTTTCCCGAACCACAAGACTGCGACAATTCGTCAAAGTCTGAATAGCTTTGTGCAATTAGAAGGTGAGACCTTAGCTAGATACCTGGAGAGATTCAATGAATTATTGCTCCAATGTCCCCATCATGGTTTTGAAAAATGGAGACTTGTGCAAATTTTGTATGAAGGTCTAGATGTGTCCACCCGAACAACGGTTGAGTCGATGTGTAATGGTCTATTCGTAGATAAAACTGCTGACGCGTCTTGGGACTTCTTGATTGAAGTAGCTGAAAAGACGCAACAGTGGGAATCCATCCGTGAAACCAGAAAGACTACATCCGAAGCAAAGGCTTTTAGGATTGAAGCGGATTTTGAGGGTAGAGCAAACATGGCATCAATAGTTAGGAGATTAGAAGAGTTAGAACTACATAAAAATTCAAAACCTTCCACCACTACTCTCCGAGAACATGTCGCTTCGTCTGTTTGTGCTGCTTGTAACGACCCCAACCATCAATTCCAAAATTGTCCAGATTTGCTTGCAGTCCAGGAGTCTAGGCTTGAACAGGCACATGCCATGTTTCAAAAACCAGAGCATAACCCTTATTCACAGACCTACAATCCAGGATGGAGAAACCACCCTAACTTTTCATGGTCAAAAGGACCCACTCAAGGAGGACCATCTCAACCCAATCAGAGCTATCAAAACAATCAGGGATATCAGAACAATCAAGGTTATCAACACCCGAGAAACCCTCAACAACAATCAAACTCTCAACAACAATCATATCCTCAACACAATACCGACAAGAGATTATCCACCCTAGAGGAAATGTTCCAGAGTTTGATGCAAAGTCAGAAAAATCTAGATCAAAAGATGGATCAAATATGTGAGAGAGAAAAGGGTAAACTTCCGAGCCAACCCCAACAAAATCCAAAGAGGATATTTCAAACAGGCACAACATCCTGCACTGAAACCTCACCGATCAAATCCATGCCATTACCACCCTCCGAAGTGGTAAAGTCATCGAGAACAACGTGGGCGAACCTAATGAATCTGATACAAATTCCACACTGTCTCCACAACCCCAGAAAACCAAAGAATCTGAGCAAGTTGGAAAATCTGACAATTCTACTGCTGTGAATGTCCCTTTGCCAACTCATCTCCTGTTGCCCCATTTCCTCAAAGATTGATCTATCAACAGAAAAGTACCCATTACAATGAGATGTTAGATCTGTTCAAGAGAGTCAACATCAACATTCCTTTTCTTGAAGCAATCAAGCAAATCCCTGCTTATGCCAAATTCCTCAAAGACTTGTGTACTCAAAAGCGCAAGCTCAATGTGCAAAAACGTGCTTTCTTAGCTGAGCAGGTGAGTTCCATCATTCTGAACAAAACTCCACCCAAGTTTAGGGATCCAGGATGTCCAACAATTTCTTGCACTATAGGAGAACACACGGTCAATAAAGCGTTATTAGACCTAGGTGCAAGTGTTAACCTACTGCCATATTCTGTTTATGAGCAGTTAGGTCTTGGGGAGTTGAAACCAACATCTATCACTCTACAACTGGCAGACCGATCTGTCAAGATTCCTCGTGGAGTGGTCGAAGACGTTTTGATCAAGGTTGACAAATTCTATTTTCCCGTAGACTTCATTGTCTTAGACACTCAACCTGTACAAAACCCAGACTGTCACATTCCTGTCATCTTAGGACGTCCTTTCTTGGCTACGTCCAACGCGATCATAATTGTCGGAATGGAGTGTTAAAACTGTCTTTTGGTAACATGACGGTAGAATTGAATGTGTTCGATATTAGTCAACAACCTGTGAATCTTGATGATGATGATGTGCATGAAGTTAATATGATTGAAGGATTAATGCAAGATTCGTTGACTAACATTCTATCCGTCGACCCCTTTCAAGCATGTATGGAGAACTTTAACCCTGATTCCTATGATGATGCATACTGTAGTGACGTCCTATCTCTGCTCGAATCTGTACCTCAAATGGACGTCACTGAAAGGAAATATGAAGTGGAACCACCCTACTCTCTGATTCCAAGCTTATTCCATCCATTGTTGAGCCACCCAAGCTTGAATTGAAAACATTGCCTAGTACGTTGAAGTACGCATTCCTAGGTTCTTCTGATACTTTACCTGTCATTATTTCATCATGTTTAGACACGGAACAGGAAAGTAAGCTTTTAGAAGTACTTAAGGAACACAAAGAGGCCTTAGGATGGACCATCTCAGATCTCAAAGGAATTAGTCCCACCATTTGCATGCACCACATTAACCTTGAAGAGAATGCCAAACCATCGAGGGAAATGCAAAGGAGACTTAATCCTAACATGAGAGATGTAGTCAAAGGAGAGATCCTGAAACTACTTGATGCGGGTATCATATACCCAATTCCCGATAGCAAATGGGTTAGTCCCATTCAAGTTGTGCCTAAGAAGTCAGGCATTACTGTGTTCAGAACGACAAGAATGAATTAGTCCCTACTCGTACAACCACAGGATGGCGAGTATGCATCGACTACAGGAAGTTGAACACAGTAACAAGGAAGGATCACTTCCCGCTCCCTTTCATTGACCAAATGCTAGAACGTGTGTCTGGACACAGTCACTACTGTTTTCTAGATGGCTTTTCCGGTTATAACCAAATTCACATTGCTCCGGAAGATCAGGAAAAAACTACATTCACGTGTCCATTTGGGACGTTTGCTTATAGACGTATGCCCTTCGGGTTGTGTAATGCACCTGCTACTTTTCAGCGTTGCATGATGAGCATTTTTTCTGACATGATAGATAGTTTTCTCGAGATCTTTATGGATGATTTCTCTGTTTTTGGTTCCTCGTTTGACGAATGTTTGAAGCATCTTGCCCTCGTGATATCCAGATGTAAAGAAAAGAACCTTGTTCTAAATTGGGAAAAATGCCATTTTATGGTGAATTCAGGAATAGTTCTAGGACACATCATCTCAGAAAAAGGAATTGAAGTGGATAAAGCTAAAGTTGACCTCATTCAACATCTACCACAACCTTGCTCTGTGAAGGAGATCAGATCATTTCTAGGTCATGCTGGTTTTTACCGGCGATTCATCAAAGATTTCAGCAAAATCTCCAGACCTCTGTGCAGTCTTCTCTCCAAAGATGTTGCCTTCAATTTCGATGCTGCTTGTGTGAAGGCATGGGAGGAATTAAAAACCCTTCTCACCACCGCTCCTATAGTCCGACCACCCGATTGGAAGCTTCCGTTCGAACTTATGTGTGATGCCTCTGATTATGCTGTTGGTGCTGTTTTAGGACAGCGAGTTGATAGACTACCATATGTGATATACTATGCTAGCAAAACCCTTAATGATGCCCAACTCAATTATTCAACTACCGAGAAGGAATTGCTTGCCGTCGTTTTCGCATTAGACAAGTTTAGATCTTATCTGATAGGGTCTAAGATCATCATATACACAGACCATGCGGCTTTGAAGTATCTTCTTTCCAAGAAGGATGCTAAAGCTCGCCTTATTCGATGGATACTCTTATTACAGGAATTCGATCTCGAAATCCGTGATAAGAAAGGTTGTGAGAATGTGGTTGCTGATCATTTGTCTAGATTAACTTTAGAGTCTATTGATGAATGTGAGCTGATTAGAGAATCATTCCCAGATGAACAGCTGATGTCTATCTCAGACCTTCCTTGGTTTGCTGATATTGTTAACTACCTCGCTACAGGTAGGATGCCCTCACGTTGGTCGAGACAAGACCGCTCTAAATTCCTGGCTGAAGTCAAACATTTCCTTTGGGATGACCCATATTTGTTTAAGTACTGTCCAGACCAAATCATTAGGAGATGTGTCCCCAACACTGAACAGAAAGATGTGATATCTTTCTGTCATGACCAAGCATGTGGAGGCCATTTCAGTGCCAAGAAAACCGCTGCAAAGATCTTGCAGTGTGGATTCTATTGGCCATCATTGTTCAAGGATTGCCATGATTATTGTGTTGCTTGTGAACGCTGTCAAAAGCTAGGAAGCATTTCGAGGAGAAACATGATGCCATTGAACCCCATTTTGATTGTGGAGATTTTTGATGTTTGGGGGATAGACTTCATGGGTCCATTTCCCATGTCTGACAGCAAGTTGTACATCCTAGTCGCAGTTGATTACGTTTCTAAGTGGGTAGAAGCCATAGCAACCAGAACAAATGACCACAAGGTGGTACTTTCATTTCTAAAGGAAACATATTTTCACGTTTTGGTACCCCTAGAGCTATCATCAGTGACGGCGGTTCACATTTTCGTAACAAGTACTTTGAGTCTTTAGTACGCAAGTATGGCATAACTCACAAGGTTGCTACTCCGTACCACCCTCAGACTAGTGGACAAGTGGAAGTGTCTAATAGGGAAATTAAGCACATTCTGGAGAAGACGGTCAACCCGTCCAGGAAAGATTGGTCATTGAGATTGAATGATGCTTTGTGGGCCTATAGAACAGCTTATAAGACACCAATTGGCATGTCCCCCTATCGTCTAGTGTATGGAAAGCCGTGCCATCTACCTGTGGAATTAGAACATCGTGCCTACTGGGCAATCAAAGAGCTGAACTTTCTCTGGACGAAGCTGGAATTCAAGGAAACTTCAACTCAACGAGTTGGAAGAATTGAGAAATGAGGCTTATGACAGTGCCAAGCTGTACAAGCAGAAGATGAAGATGTTTCATGAAAGCGTATTCTACGCAAATCCTTCACTCCTGGTCAGAAAGTCTTGCTGTATGACTCCCGATTACATCTTTTTCCAGGAAAACTGCGTTCCAGATGGAAGGGTCCGTACCTAGTACGCACAGTTTTTCCTCATGGAGCTGTAGAGCTGGAGGATGTCTCCAACAAGAACGTTTTCAAAGTCAACGGGCAGAGATTAAAGCCATTCCTTGAGCCATTTCCACCCGACATTGAAACAACCAACCTGGAGGACCCAGTCTATGTGGACTAAACTGGTCCACTCTTTCCCTAAATAACCAAAAAGTTTTCCAAATGTTTCCCTAAAAACCAAAATTTTCGTTTTCCCATCAAAACCAAATGTTCCCAACAAAACCAAATTTTTCCAAAAAGTCCAATCCCATTAAAAACCAAATTTTCTTGTAGATAATGTGTTAGTTAAATTTCCTTTTGTGATATTTTGTGCTCATCCATTGTGACTCCTAATATGATGGATTTTTGCCTTGAATAACGGAGTTTTAATCGAGCTCACCGTACAATCGGGTATTCTCTCTCCTTTTACTCTACTCAGCATGTTCCTCTTCATATATTGTTTTATAATTCTTTCCATATTTTGAAACATTGAGGACAATGTTTAGTTTAGGTTTGGGGGTATAGAGTAGATACCGATAATTTGCATAATTGAAAACGAACTCCTCTTTTTGAAAAAATTGAAAAATTCCAAAAAAAAAAAAAATCAAAAATTCAAAATAAAAAAATTAAAAAATGAAAAAAATCATAAAAATGGAGCTCATTTACCTTGAAATGTTGACTCTTGTGCAAATATGTTTTTATTAGGAGTCTTAGTCTAGATATTTAGGCACCCTGATTCTAGCACAATTCAGTGATAAGAAATTTGCACGCGCACGATCTACCAATACATGTATGGCCTCGATCTTCAAGGTGTTGATAGGAAGTTACGATTGCCAATCACTTTAGAATACTGAACGAAACTTGACTAGCTTGTTCTTTGGTTGGTTGGGATAGAAGGTGGAGGTTACATTTTTGTTTTTTTTTAAGAAAGACAACCATCGAATTTAACTGGGTGCATCAAAAAGGGCTACCTCTTGCAAAGTGTCATGTAATTTTTGTTTCCTTTTTTATATGTATCAAAAGTGTTTCCTATTCAAAAAAAAAAAAAAAAAAAAAAAAAAAAAAAAAAAAAAATCAGAAAATACAAAAAAAAAATATCAGAAAAATACAAAAAAAAAAAAATCAAGTATTTATCAATTCCATCATCTCTTGTTCCAAAAATAAAAAGAGAATAGTCAATGTAAATAAGAGTCATGTAAATAGTCATCTTTTTGTTGTTTCGTTGTAATAAGCAAGGAGGGTGTATGCCATTGATGTACAACGCGAGTAATTGTGAAATACCTCCAACTCATTCACAATTCTCGTAAAGTCCGGACAGCTAGCTAGATTTCGACCTCAGTTCTTAGCCTGAGAAACTATCTCTTGGTGATTAGTAGTCATAACTTCAGATCTTTCTTTACACATGTGTAGATACACTTTACACTCTTATCACATGTCTTTTTTTGTTATCAGTGCTAGGATTGTGCCTTCGATAGCTAGATTGACATCTCCATTTTGCTGTGAGCTTAAACTGTTTTGCACATGTCACATTTGATGGAATTTGAGCTTATATTTTGACCTAGAACTTTGTAGGTACGTTCTAAGCAAACCTTCACGAGACTTCAACTCGTCCACTAGGGACACTTAGTGGTTTAAAAGGCTTAGTGCATACGCTAAATGCATTCGAGAGACCAGCGACAGTGGTATAGTTAGGATTTCCTTAGTTTTGTTTTACTTGAGGACAAGTAAAATTCAGGTTTGGGGGTATTTGATGAGTGCCAAATAATGTATATATTTATCCCTTTTTGTTGGCAATTTAACTCATCTTTTATGAATTAATTCTACATTTTATCCCATATTCTGTATTTTCATTGTTTTCAAGAATAAATATTTTTCTTACTTAATTTTGCATTTTTTAGGTAGTAAATAAAGATTGGATGAGTCGCGGAGCGAAAAGAGCAGAAAAGCAGTGAAAAGCCGGGAGAAATCACGCAAGGAAGCCGCGAAGAATGGTGCGCACAACCTCATTTTCTACACACAAAAACGCCTCCGTTCTCAGCCACCAGATCAGTTCTCAGAAGCATCCGACGGTCGCTCCTTCATAGAGCATCAAAATCTGAAGTCTCTGCCAAGCACCACAGCGCTGAAATTCCAAGCCTTCAGATTAGATGGTAGTTGAATCCAACGGTCGCTCCCTTGCTGTTCATCAACGTTTGATATCTCCGCCTTACACTACAACACCTAACCCCATCTAGAGCCGTTAACTTCGTTGTATCAAAAAATCTGACGGTCGCTACCAACCTCTTCAGGAGGAACCATCCGATCCACCTACCAGCTTCACATCCCACGGCCCATCTCACGAAACATCACCTCTTGATGGACCCGCCTCACACCCTAGCGACCAAGCACCTACACCCCAAACAAACGCACCCTTCCCCTTTCTCCATCGAACCCATCTCCTCCATCACCCCCCTCTGCAGAACCACCATACCCCGTACCACCACCATGTCCGTCTCCATCACCACCACCTCACCCCAAATCACTCCACTATTTTCTCCCCAACTCTACTCTACCTAAGCCCATCATCACCATCACGTACCATCTCTTTAGCATCACTAATAACCTCAATTTCTCATCTCTCTGCTCACTGAAACCCTAGGTGAGAAATTGGGGATATAAGTGATGATTAAAGCATCAATTGGAGCATGGGAGGAACGAGAAGAAGCAGGAGAAGAGTGGGTCGACGAGATGGAGCGAGTATCTCATCAACAGTAGGTAAATCAATTTCACCAAACCCTAGTTCTACTGATTTTGGGGGAAAATTGGGGGAAAACCCAATGATGTGTAATGGGTATAAATTGATGTTATGTGAAGTGTGTAGGGTACACTGTGTATCTCTCTGGACTAGCCAGTAGAGAATTTGCTACAAATTTTTATGAATTTCAATTTCAGTGCTTATCAGTTAACAAGTTGAAAATTGCATATATTTTTAGTTATCTCAAATGTTGCTAGTTGTGTATGAATCATCTGTGTTAATGTATGTATGTTGCTACATCATGGTTAGCATGAGCTAATCAGCATCAGGCCAAGGCTCAGTGAAGCCTTGTGCACTGTCAAGTGACTAGAAGCTAGGATATTTACTTCCTTGTATGTTTTGATTGAGCAAATGAGAGATACCAATGCTCATAGAGCCTGTGATTGGCTGTACTGTCAAAAGACAGCCAATGCTAGGGGCAGACTAGTGAGCAAATTGGTATTCTTCTATTTCTAGATGTATGCATAGGAACAAACACAACCTAGAAACATGTCATTTGATTAGGACACAAGGTGGATCCTAAGCCTTGGCTTAACCACCAATCCCTTCTCAGTAACTTGCATTTTCAGTCCTGTGTGCTTTCAACTCAGTTAATTTTCTTGCCTTTTATTTTCTTGCACTTTGTAGCTTCTGTGCACTGAAGTCAGTGCACAATCCTCACTCTTCCCTTGGCTTCCAAGCCTTGGTTCTTTGCTAATTTACCTTGTCTGTTATCTTTCCCTGCTGTGGTTCTTGTCTGTATGCCATATTGCTCTGCCTTGCATCATCACTTCACACTTTAGCTAGGAAAACTTCTTGTATGCTCCTCTCCCTGTGGACAAACCCCTACTCACCCTTTTATTACAAATCTTGGCCTTGTATACTTGCAAGTGTTTTGTGTGCATCTAATCATCACACCACCACACCACTCTCTCACGCGGTGCATTCTTGGGAATAGAATCCAGGTGTGTTAATCATTTTTCTATTTTGGTATCCATAATGCACTACAAGAAAACATGGCTTAAGCGACCAAAATCCCAGCAAGAGCCCATAATTTTAGTCACTTTAAGGGTTTAAGCATCCAAAGTTGCAACTGCCATAAAGTTTGGCGGCTACAAACCTGTGTCATCTAATATCTAGCCACGACTGAATGTGTTTGCTCGCTACATCACTCTTTCAAGTCATCTATAGCAGCTTGAAAAGTGCTCAGGTAGCTATTCACTTTGAGGCACCGACTCCTAGTAACTAAAAAATGAATCCGTTGGTACAACCTCTCTCTGAGCAACCAAGTTTAAGCGGCCACCACATGTTCAAAAGAGAAGTCAGTTTTGGAAGGAGGCATTTGAAACCGATAATGATCTCATTTTAGTTTCTTATTGGTTAGATTAGTGTCATACGGATCATGGTTGTTATCTTAGTTTACTATTAGGGGTGCACAATGGCATGTCGGTATGGTTTTTAGGAAAAACCATTGACCAAACCGTATACACTCGGTTTTCGATTTCAAAACTACCACTGAACTGTTGATGGATCGGTTGCGTTTGAAACCGATCCCAGTCCGCTCGGTCATTTTCTGGCTACTACTGTTTTAACTGGTTCCAAATGAGAAAAAACAAACAAACAAAAGAAACCAAAAAACTATCCTACAACATGAAATAGATCTCGGAGCTTTACCGAAACCTTGAAAATTTAAAATTATATCGATAATTACTTCGGTCAAAAAATCTGTGGAACTTGGTCAATTATGCCGATTAACGCATGAGTTCTCATCTCGGTGAAAAATAGAAATCAACTTGGCCAAGGTGAAATTTTTGGTCTCGGATAAATTAAGTGAACTAAATGGATATCTGAGTTGACTTAATAGTCAACCATATAAACGCATGGAATCCAAGAAAAATCGAGTAACTATTGAATAAATTTGATTAATAACGGGTGAAATTCGTTTGAAATTAATAGGCAATAATACAATTATACCCATGGAATCCAAGGAAAATCGTGTGGAGCGAGCGATGTTGGATAAGGTTAATATATAACAGGTGAAATTGACTAAAGAGTATGGACATTTGGCTAAAATTATCAATAACATGAGAAGTCGATGTAATACAAGAGAAAGTGGGTGAGGTCGACCGACATAAAGTAAAACTGACAGATAAAAAAAAATTAAGTGTACTAAATGAAAATTCGATTTGATTTAATAGTTAACCATATAACCCCATTGACTCCGGGAGCAATCGAGTGATGTCGAGTGATATTAAATAAAATTGATAACATGTGAAATTGACTATAGTCAATAGGCGCATACGGTTAAAATGATGAATAATTAGAAGAAAACCGATATATCTGATTGAAAATGAATGCGACAACTAAATTTGGTAAGATTGACCGGTAACAAATAAAATTAAATGAAGTGGATGGAAATTTGATTTGAATTAATCGGTAACCTTATAATTAAACCAATGGGAATCTAAGAGAAATTGAGTGAGGCCGAGAGAGATCGGATAACATTAATATATAACGGATGAAACTTTTTTACGGCGACTTCGAAAAAGAAAGTGGCTCCAAGGTCGAAACCTGGCCGGGAGTGGACTACTATAAGTCGGAAACTATTTAAGAACGTACCAGTGTACAATATACCAGAACATGATATTACTTCAAGACTTCTTGACGATATGTATACACGGTATGCATAACCAACTGTTACCATTAGTATGCATGCCCTTTTTATCTGAGTTCGGGACTTACTGGCGATATATATACACGGTATGCATACTATTTTGATATGACTTCGCGAACTTTTAAGAACACGTACGCACACAGGTATGCACACTTTTTGGATATGATTTCACAACTGCCAAAGGTACCCATACTCGGTATGCATACCTGGTTGACCTGACATAGTTCGGAAGCGTAAGTGCAAAGGCAAAAGTACATGAAGTACCTAAGGTTAAGCATACTCAGGAAATATATTCCGAAGGAATCTTATCTGTAAATGGATGAATTCATCGTTCGTACAAAGTAGATGCACTTATAGTAGTCCACTCACGGCAAGGTTACGATATCGGAGCAAACGTATGCGTACAATATGCCAGAACATGGTTTGTTTAACGTTTCGGGGTATATTTCGAAGGAATATTACATGTAAATGGATGAATTCATCGTTCGTACGAAGTAGATGGACTTATAGTAGTCCACTCACGGCCAGGTTACGATCGTATGCGTACAATATGCCAGAACCTTGCCGAAAGCTTCAAGGTTCACAGTTTGTATTCCGTTATACCACATTTGAAGTTCGAATGAATACTGAGATTCATATTTATCGATTTAGATGATGTATCATTATAAGTTTGAACTCAGAACCCTCCCAGAGCTTCTTGGCTCATAGTTTGTATGTTGTTATACCACATATGAAGTTTGAATCAAAACTGAACTTCATATTTATCGATTTCGATGATGTATCATGCTAAGTTTTAATTTAGAAACCCTCCCGGAGGTTCTTGGCTCATAGTTTGTATGTTGTTATACCATATTTGGAGTTCGAATCAACACTAAACTTCATATTTATCGATTTTGATGATGTATCATGCTAAGTTTGAAGTCAGAAACCCTCATATAGGTTCTTGGATCATAGTTTGTATGTTGTTATACCACATTTGGAGTTCGAATCAACACTGAGCTTCATATTTATCGATTTTGATGATGTATCCAGCTAAGTTTGAGGTCTGAACCATCATGAATTTCGTGGTCCATCTCTAGTAATCTTATAACCTGAGTTTACCAGTGTGAACTAAAGCTACTTCATGACCTATATGACTTGTAAAAATTACTTCATGACTAGTCGAAATTCAAACCCGAAGCACAAAGAGAAAGCACAAAAACACAAAGAGAAAGCACAAAGAAACCCACCAATTATCGAATTCATTTTTCATTTTCCCGATTCATTCTTATACATTTTTTGGATTTTTTTATATCAGAATGTCGAAAACAATGTTCTAAATTTATTTATATTTTTTTTTGATTTTTTTTCATGTTAAAGGTTGATAATTAAACCGAAAACATGAGTTCGTATTAACACAAAAGAAACACAAATGCGTCTCAATCCGTATGAGCATCACAAATAAAATCTCAACCGTCAGATTCTTTTCTCAATCCGTATGGCTGGATCCAACGAACTCCGTCCATCACTTTCATTCACCCACCAAACCCTCCCAACCACTCGAACTCTATCTGTTTTGCTCTATCTTCATCTTCTCTGCTCTTCGTCTCCTCCATAGATCGATGACCGGCGCCATTACTTGGGAAAATCTAATTCACTCAACCCATATTTTACTCGTCATCGCCGTCTCCTCTCCCCCTCTTCACCTGCTTATTTGAAACTCATTTTCTCTCCTTATTCTCTCTTCTTCTTTCTTCTTTTTCGTTCTTCTTTTCTGCTCTTCTTCAGTTGAAAATCGAGAGGTCATATTGAGGTATGGCTTGAAGAAATTTATATCGTGAGGATGTATAAAAGAAGCAGGAGTTGGTGTTTCTGCTAATTATGAAGAATAGGATTGAGTCCTGTTATGAATCGAGAACTAGGGTTTCCTCGGTGAATCCGTAATGGAGTTAGAAATTGAGAAATTAAAGTGGGTTTGGTGAACACAGTATGATGAGGAAGAATTAGTGATTGATGTGTGAGTTTTAATGAAGATTAGAGAAGCTAGGGTTTCTGTTCTTTCCCAATATATATATTAGGGTTCTTGGATGTAATTGAATCAAGTGACTGAAACTGAAATTGAGGTTCATTCAACTGACACGGGATTTATATTCTTTAATACATATGCTTATAATAGTACTAAATAGTCTCAATGTACTTTTGTTGTCATCCCTATTAACAGTTCCCATCAATTTCACCATTTGTCATGTTCGTAATTTTGTACCTCTTGTAGGCTCAGCAGGGTGGTGAAATAGGAATAGTAGTTGATTGTGAATGGGCAGAGCCTTTTTCGGATAAGATGGAGGATAAAATTGCTGCTTCAAGGCGTCTTGATTTTCATTTTGGGTGGTATTTGGATCCAATATATTTTGGAGACTATCCTAAGACCATGCGTGAGAAACTTGGAGATCGGCTTCCAAAATTCTCAAATGAAGATAGAGAGTTGTTAAGGAACTCGGTAGACTTTCTGGGTATAAATCACTATACAACAAGATTAATTGCTCATGCGACAACAAGCCCTGGATATGGGCATCATTATCATGATCAACAAATGGAACAAATTGGTACAACACTTACTTAAAGGTTTATGTTTTTGAATGTTGTATAAGCTCCTTTATCTAACTTCTTCTTATGATCAGTTCAATATCCTGGGGGTGAGGCTATTGGTGAGAAGGTACTGATAATATCCATCTAGTTTTCTCTCTAACACATGCATTCAGCTTTTATTTGAGTTTAATTCTGTTGAAAATGTCATTTATGCCAGGCTTCATAAATGTCATTTATGCCATTATACCAGCTGTGATGGTAGCTGCTCTATATTTTCTTGATCACAGTATTGCTTCTCAAATAGCACAGCAGAAGGAATTCAATGGGTCTTCTATTGCAGGGGAAGATTTGTTGTTGATGTTCTGTTCATGGTACTTCTGGTGATGAAGAAATGGATGACATGATGGGTGCTGGTTGTGTATGTTGTAGGCTTTTGGTTTGAGGTTATTGCACTGAATTGTTGAGAGCTTCGCACAGGTGGAATGGCTGAATAAGTTGCATCTAGAGACTCACAACAAGAGCAGATGATGGCGTGCTGAGCAGCTGAGGATTGTTGGTGCTGATTCTACAGTAGCTAGGATTGTTGGGTATCCTTCTACTTTTGCAGCCTAAACTATGACATCAAAACCAGATCTAGAAAATATGGTATCAAGTCGCAAAAGTATGAATCTGAGTGAGTTTCAGAAGAAGCATGATGTGGCCTTCAAAGCTTTAAGTATTTGGTAAGAAGAAGCATGATGTAGCCTTCAAACTTAAAGTATGCTGAAGAGTTTGTAATTTGTTTTTTTTAAAGAAATGAGATTGTATTTTTATTTAATTTTTGTAAAATGAGATTGTAATTTTTACTGATTAACAACTGATGTTTTAAATTGAATTTAATGATATTAAATTAAATTAATTTTGCATTTAGTTTGTTGTGTATTTGCTTTTTGTTTAATTATGATTTCATTTTTTATTCGGCCGAGTCAAAATTGGTCGGAAGCCTTTAAATGAACCGGAACATTCTGTGTAATGAGCAACTAATTTTTGACAAACTCAAAGGTTATAGCAACTAATTTCAGACAAGCTAAAAGTTTGCACCGACTAAAATCTTGTACATCCAATACCCTTGAGCAACTTATTATTGGTCAGTTAAGTTTCTCTAAACCTTTGTCAACGTAACATATTACTCGCTAAGATGGTTGAAATAAATATAGAGCAACTCACTCTAGGATAATTGGAATAAACTGAAAGCAAGCATATTTGTTAATCGCTGATGGTAGTTGAAACATTCTTAGA
The DNA here is from genome assembly GCF_003573695.1 of Papaver somniferum. Classification (NCBI taxonomy): domain Eukaryota; kingdom Viridiplantae; phylum Streptophyta; class Magnoliopsida; order Ranunculales; family Papaveraceae; genus Papaver; species Papaver somniferum. The sequence goes on from NW_020620381.1 coordinate 1,453,736, forward strand.
GCGAGTGCCTACCTGCTCTAGACCTATAGAGATCCCACCTTTTGCAACTCAAGAGCGAGAGTCAAATTAAGTCGCTCTAAGGGTTAGTGCGACTTAATATGGGCTTTTGCAACCAAAATTGCCCCGTTGGTTAATCCAGTTTTTCTTGTAGTGATGACAGCCTCAGCGTTGGGTTTCTTGTTGGTAAAAGTAGTGTGTCTCTCCAACCATAAATGCCAACAAATACTTGCGCAGTGTTAGATCATTTTTATCTACTAACATTATAATCAACGAACTTAAAACAATAAATTCAATTCAATAACAACACACAATTAAACAATGTAACTTATTTTGGTACTTGTTTACATTCGTCACACCAAGTACTTATTCTTCCGAGAAAACTGGAAACGTAATTAAAATCAACAATACAAGTAATACAATACATATTATAGTTATCAGCCGCTCATATAGGATGGAATTTGAATAATTACGAATACTAATAAGGCAGTGCTCCGGCATAATTTCCATGAGGATAGTACTCGCAAGCAATGAAGAGATCACCTGTATCACATTTAATCTGTGCACAACCAACGTGAATAGTAGTTCTCCATACAACTTGGGTATAATCTGAACAGTCTTTACCTGCAGCACAAGTATTATCCGGATAGGTATACCATTGCTTTCCGGACACCCAATAAGCTACGGCGTCTTCAGCAGTGATATTACGAGGACCGGTGTAGATTGTTTCTCCAAAAGACCAACGTTCTGAGTAAAGCAATTTGCAGTCTGCACGTCTATCTTCATCAATGTAACCTCTAGCGAATACAGCCAAGTTGCGGTCCCATGTAAGTGGTGGTACTCCTACTTCGGCCCTAGCTGCATTGTGACCATCCAAGATTTGTTCCATGAAGAGTGTACCGTTGAGTTTAGCATCGCTGGTTCGGATGAAACTAACCAAGAGCAAGAGAGCTGCCACAGAAAATAGTAGTGAAGCTGAAGAAGCCATGGAAATAAGAATGAGTTGTTTTTTTTTTGAACTTTTCAAGTAGTGTAAGAGATATTTTGATGAACTGTCGATTGATATGAATTTCTGTCAATGACAAGAGAAGTATTTATAGTGTTTAGAAATAAGTATTTTCTAATTGTTTTTTGGGTTAACTTATAAAGATCATTTGCATGAAAAGTGGAACGTAAATTAGGGTTACGTTTTCCTTTTTTTTATAGTACTGTTTGAAGATTACAACAGAGGATTGCAAGCTGGATAAAAGTTATAAGTACAAACCACGGCTAAAGAATGGTGACTTAATTCGTTTAGTGCCTTGACATTGCCGACTTTGGTTGCGCAATGCTTGATGATTTTTAGTCTAGCAGCATCACATGTCACATCCAATGTTTTTACATGTTGTTGGTGCTGATGATATTTGCACAAGAAACTTGATTAAAAAAAAATCGTCAAAATTAGCTACTTTGATTAAATGTGGTTTATACTTCCTAATTAGCAATCTTGCTAGACAAAAAACAAACAAGCATTGCACCAAGCAAATTTTGCCAAATAAATTTATCCAACTGACAATTTTATCCAAATAAACATATGGGAGTTTTCAATCATTAAAGTAAACGCCATCACCAAGTGATCTGATGGATGACATGCTCTCTCCCACTTCGAAGGTAGGAGTTCAAATCTTGTAATTACTAAAATTCACTCCAATTTAAAGAGTTTGGATGTAGTTAGTTTCGGACAATAAAAAATTATTAAAGTAAATAAAGATTCTGAAGGTGTTTCTTTATATACCCAAAATATATTAGCGATACCCCCATTAGTTAGGTATGTTAGTTATGATTTGTTTTACATGAAAATTATTGAATTACTAGAATTTTTTAATACTCGTATCTTTTGTATAACCGTCAAAAATAAAAAATAACATCCCATATTTATTGAATTGGAAAAAGACCACCAAAACCCGTCTCCTCGCATTTGAATTGGTGGGGCCTAAAAATGGCCTCTGCTAATCCCAAAACCCGAGTCCCAGCAATGATGTGTGGAGCGGTTTCTTCATAGTATAGTATTTAATCACGGTTCATTTAGAAATACTTTCTTTAAAGCAAGTGTCTAATCCTGACAACTTTATTACAGACGGAAAACAAAACCGACTTCTCGTATTTGTTGATATGATGGGCCCCAAAAATGGCCCTTGCTAATCCCGAAAACGCGGATCCCATCAACAACGTGTGGACCGTGGAGGCAGATTTTTATTAGTTTTTGATAACCAAGATTTGATTTTATTTGTAGAGATATGGTTGGATCAGCGATGGACCTAATCTAACCGGCTGGTTCAGCTTAATAAATTTGCGCCAAAAAAAAAGAAAGAGAAAACATAATCCCTGCCTAATTAAAGTTCAAAAAAAAAAGGAAAAAGTGGGGAATGATTCCCTGCAATGGTACAATTAAACATCCCATTCTAGTAACAAGAGAGAGGTATCCCATGTCCCCGTCATCCTCTTATAGGTTTTACATAAAATTGATTAAAAAGATCAAAATCAACAATTTTCGGATGAAAAATAACATTTAGATTTTGATACTGTTTAAATGGACAAAAATATAAAAATAATCAGGATGTAAACAGTTTCATACTACCCATTTTTAAATACTTTTTTTTTATTTTTAATTACATCGAGATGCATCCAGTTTCATCCTTCCTCGGGATGAATCCAGTTTCATCCTTGCTATTTTTTTGGTGTCCATTTCACCCATAATAATTTTTACTCGTCCATTTAAACCATGTTTTAAAAATATTTGGACAAATGACCCATTTCCCGTAGATATTATGTTTTTTCCCGAAAATTCTAAACGACGAATACCAAAAACAACTTACAACCCCTCTCATATTGGAGTGAGACCTAACCCCAAAAATGGACCTCTTGTTAATATTTTTGTAGGTGGGCCTCATTCCGATATGAAACTGGTTGTTTTTGAGTTATTTATCTAGAATCACTCTTTTTTTCCTCCACAAACATAAAAAATGATATTGAAAAAAGCTTACGGGCAGTACACACCAACTACAGGTCCAAATTAAAACCAAAATGGAAAAGCTCTGGAACAACTTTTACAAACATCAACTTTTCATACCTGCAAATTGTGAAGCACCGACACGCCAGTGCTGGTGACATGTTCGCGTCAAACGTGCGTGTGAAAATCTGTGCTCCATTTACTAGTTGGATAATCCAGTATGTTAGAAAAATCAATAATAGTTAACTTTTACGGGTGGGCTAACCTAACTTTATGAAATTGAGTTTTTATCGTATATTTATGTGATTAATGTATTTGATATACTATAACAATATGATCCTCGTATATAAAAAATATTTAATTGACATATATATAAACATGACCGTTTTTTATAATTGACATATATATAAACATGATCGTGGCATGGTGATTTTGAATTTTACCAGTCATTATATGTATGTGTCGTGTCCGTGTCAATGCTTCCCAGGTAGCAAACCAAAACTAACAGACATTAGTCTCTCCTCCTATAAAATGCTAAGTCATATGAGCTCCCACGTCGCACGGTGAAAGTGACGCCCTCCTCAAATTAAATTAGATAAAATCTTTGGGCATTAGTAAATCTGGAGAGGACACTTGACGGGATTTTATTGATCGAGACATTAAAACATGAATTACACTTTGTTTACACCCTGTATTTAACTGACCTTTTGTAACGACGTTAGCCAAAACCTGGGTATACAATACTTATTTGTAAATTTATACCTAACTAATTACTTACACTTGGTTTACGCCGAATACTTAACTGAACGTTACTCACGTACGTTAGGTATACAATACATCCGTTTCTGAAAGGTTTTGTGAATTGTACGGGAGAATTAAAAAAAAATCCACAAAATAAAAAGAAAAAAACTAAACCTTGTTGCAGTGGAAATAATAGGGAAAGAGAAGGAGGTAGAGAAGGAGAAGAACTTGGTATTGATAAAGAGGCATCAATCTATTACATACATATAATGTTCTCTTATATATATATATATATATATACATGAAAGGGAAGACCTATTCATTTAGTGGACCGCACATCCATGGGCCATAGCCCTGTAACACTCCCCCTTGTGCGGTTCAATAACAAATATTTATACATAGTGCTTTAAATGTAGTTCTTCAAATGTTGTTCTCTCCTTGATGATTTGTGCCGAAATCAGTTTCCTCATTAAAACCTTGACAAGGAAAAAATCCAGTGAGACAAAACCTTGGTACAACTCTTCACATGTAGTACTTCACATGTTGTCTCGTACTTTACATATAGTTCATCACATGCAATACGATCTTCAAAGATCGACGAGTCTAAGTTAATTGCCTCGTTTAAACTTCGTCAGGAAAAACTCATAGGGACAAAACCTGAACTAAAGAAAAAGAGTACAATATTAAGTAAACTTAAAACATAGTTGGATGTGTGTACGTTGCCTCATTAAAACCTTGGCAAGGGAAAACCCAGTGGGAAAAAACCTTGACGAAGGGAAAATAGTACAACGTGGAAGATGCAAATAAAGGTGATCTGTTTCAGATGATCAATTTGCTTTGTTGAAGTTGATTAGTTAATTCACAACTCCTAAGGCAGAAAATCCTCGTGGTAAAGACAATAGCCTTAGCTGGGAAATTACATTCCCGGTGTTTGTTGTTGTCTCATTGAAAACCTTGCCGAGCAACAAAACCATATGGGAAAAAGTAACCTCGGTGAAGGAAAAGAGTTCAACAAACCATTATATGCTCCCCCTGATGTCAGACAATTTTCATTAGTCTAATGCAGTCAAAAGGAGTTTATCACACTTTACTTTGGTGACTTGAATGTGTATAAGACCATGTTGTTGATTCTGGAAGTTACATTACTTAACAAACTATCGCGTTTCATTTCTTTGATTCAGATATTTTCAGTAATATCAACGGCGATCTTTATGTCTTCAACGTTCAATATACTTGATGTGTTTAGTGTTGTCTCACTAAAAACCTTGTCGAGAAACAAAACCCTTTGGGAAAAACTATTCTCGATCGAAGGGAAAATAGTACAACACAACTTTAATTTCGAAGTAAAATATGTTGACATCATATCCTTGGATCCTCCCCCTGATGTCGGCATCTCCCCATGATTACTTTCAGAGTTGTTTCAGATAGTTCCTTTAGTTATGTATTTTTCGAAACAAAATATTGGTAATGACTTATAAAATAATCTACCATATCTCCCTCTGATTACTTTCGTTGGAGAAGAGATTATTTTTCCTTCATAATCAACAACCTTTGGATTGCATTTTCATTAGCATTCCTTTTAATGTCTTTGTAGGGATATAACAAATTTATGTCAATGGTTATTCTTAAGTACATGATTACATTCACTATACCATTCCAATGACGTTGCGTTGGCGCGGAGCTATATTCAGCTAACAAGTTCCTTAAGGATGTAAAATTTAATCGAGTGCATTATTATACTAAGTACAACAATGCGTCTATTGTACTTAGATATGGGAATTTCGTCTCCCAACACATATTCGTCATATTCCTTTAGACGAAATGGTTACTTACTTACTTACTTACATTGGAACCTCGGCTAATCATGGGAGTGCTATCAGGATGCATGTCTTTGTTAAATTCCCTGACAACTTTAGACACATGCAAACCGGTGGAATAATTTACCACAAGCTCAGTACTCGATCGAGCTTTCCTTAGATTTTTTCATCTCAAATTCGGATTTTAAATAGCTTTTAAGGTCTCTTATTACATCAAGAGTACATATCCTGTCTGTACCATCAACATGCAAGGAAAACTAACTTATTTGTATATCCTTTCCAAATCAAATAGTCACTTAGACAGGTATACCACATCCGCCTGATTGCTTGAATCTATAAGTGAGCGTTCTATCTAACTTTAAATGCACTCTGTGGTTTAGAGTCATTTGATTTGAGCAAAAAAAAAATCTATGAAGTACTTTTATAGATATCTTCTATCTTTTGATTCTTTCAAAGATACGTAACAACCACATACATATGCTGCATTTCAAGTCCTTTTGAAATTACCAAGCTAACTAAGGAGCGGAACTATATAACGTTCATTACAAGAGAACAATTCCAGGGCTTTGTGAGAAACTTCGCGCCACAAGGCGAGTCTTTGTACTTTAAGACTAATTTCTTCTCATTATGCTTTATGAAAAATTAATTATGTATGTCCAATAGGCTTTACACTTGGTTGGTTAGCACTACCACGCCAAATACCCGTATATTTTTCAAAGAACTAAGTTCTGCCTGGATTGCGTAGGACAAATATGCTATTTATTTGAAAGTAATCAAAATAAAGCATGGTTCGATCTCATTGTGGTATACTTCTGGAGCACCTATTTATGAATTATATCATCAATGTGCACGCATGATCCTTCCATTGACTCATGTGCATTCTCATAATCCTTCAGGATTTCATTGTTCTCTAGAATCATTTAAAACTTCGGAGCGTCCTCCAGTATTGATTCATGGACATAGTCAGAGACAATCAAATGAGATGATTTCATTAATGATACAAATTAGGTTGTGCCTTACTCATCTACTTCCTTTCTAGGTGAGCATTGATCGAACCTGGTGGTCTCTCCATCTTCCTTTATGGAGCCACGACCTCAACTACACTTCCACCAAGTGTAGTTGCAACACCTTAGTCTATAGTGTACCCCATACTGAGGATTTATAACCTTGCAGGAATATTTGCAACTGGTATGTGTGATCTTGTCACTTTAGTAACATCAGTTTACATTCTGAAAATCCAATATTCTTTTATCACTTCACATTTACATTTGTGGAGTACAAGAATCAATATGAGACACAGTGGGAACACACCACGACAATTCCTGTCGTTCCTTTAGAAAATACTTTTTCTTATCTCCCCATAACGACGGGAAGACTGTCTCATTAAAGTGATAACCCACAAATCTAGCGGTAAGAGATCTCCTACCAAAAGGTTCAAAATGCGGATAATTGTTGGGAACTCATTTCTAACATAACTACTTAACAGTTTTGAAAACCCATCATAGTACGATGTGGAGTCGTAATGGCACATATATAGTGCAACCAATAATGCGTAAGAATACGAATGTCAGGCTTAAATCCAGTTACCAACTGGTACGCAGAAAAAGTTGACTTATATTGGGTTAAAAAACGAATTAAGTAAAGATGCGTTAATATCGCATATTCCCCAAGAATTTAAAGGTAGGTTTGTACGCATAACCATGCCTTAGATACCATCTGTAACCTTTGATGGTAGCCTCCACGAGACCATTGGGTATAATATGCTCTATATTGATCCTATTAAACATGCAATATTCATCAATTCTTTTGGATGTAAATTCTCTAGCATTAACAAGGGTGGTGAACCTTTGCACTTTGCATTGTGTATTATATGCTAGGAATTTTTACAAAAATTAAACGCATCGTTTGTTGTGAGCAATAACTGATTCAACGCGTCGAATCATCCACTAGAGCCATAAATCACTTGAATGGTCCGCATTCTGCATGGATATAGTTTACTAACAACACTTTATTTCTTTGAAGAATGAGTTATCTTTCATTTGCATCTAAGTAAAACAGGATGGTCTCAATCATGTTTTACTAAAGAAAGACTTTGTAAGATGCGTGATGTGCTTTATTACTTTAAAGCATAATGGGGAGAGGTAGTGCAAATCTATTAACTTTATAAATCACTGGTTTTGATAGATGTCGTAACTTCGCATTATACTAGTTAATTGTCTTGTACACTCAAATGAAGTGATGCCCATGTTAGTATATTCAAAACGGAACATCGTGTCACAACCAATGTGCCTTATGGTTATGTCGAAGTCTTTATGAATCAATCCCAATCGATTCATTGTCGGGGTTTAAATGGATTCAATAATTCAAGTTTCAGTGATTTACATTTTACTAGATTGACACATTAATTTTCTAAGAATATGCTTCCTTCTACATTCATTAGAAATAATTTATAGATGCAATCAACTCCATTCTCATTGTAAGTTTCCAAAAAGGTAGGTAATAGTTCATGCATGAACACCCTTTGCACTTAACAAAATGTGATTATCCTTTAGTACATACAGAGCTTAGACACTGAGTCTTGAGAGATTTAAGAAGTGGTGTGGTCTTATTATGTAACAAAAGTCGGATTCAACTCAATTACTTTAGAATGAATATATGTTACATTTCATCCAGATATATCTCAAGTGCTTTAGAGAATTTATGTCTCGTGGGAATGATGTACTTTCCATTCCATAAGCCCAGACATTTTATCTAGTTCAATTAAATAGTCAATTAGCTAGGCAAAGTTCTTGTTGCCATTAAAGTTGATGTGAAAATTGGTTGCTACTATGATACACACATATATATCAACAACCAATGCCCCTTGCATTTCCAACTCTTTCATTTATGATGGGAGCTAGAATTACATCATAGCCTCATCCCATATTCAACAGATACTTGTACTTTGGTGTCATTACTACTGGGGAAAAAATATATTTTTGTTTCATGATATAGAAGTCCCTTTTCACATGCTTTATATATTAGTCATTACTTCGGGGTACTTTTCATTTTCAATTTTGCTACATTTAGCTTTATTTGAGAAATTTCTTTATTTCAATAGGCCAAGAGAATCTCACTACACATGTCAACCACTTACTTTAGGTTGAATATATTACTAAAAATAATTAATTCTCTTGTTGTCATACTTCAACATATACCGGTTTGTTAGTATTATAGATGAAGTAGATAAATGGAAATTTCTGACTCATATCATCTTTTGTGAGTTCTTCCACAAAAAGTGGAATACATGTGATTTTATTTGAATATATATCTTTTGAAACTATAGACAGATTAATAGTCGAGCAAGTGGATTACATTCCACGGATCATTCAAATATTGGGAAGAAAAAAAACCATGTACGCATTAATGGTGTTCAAGTACTTCTAAACCCCAAATAAATATATTTGAATTGAATTGGTACAACCAATTGAACAAAAGACGTCATTCAAGTATAGCCAATATCATATTCAATGGAACAAAAAAAAAATTACGACCAAAATTCTTAATGGACAAGATCAATATTCATAATTTAAATTAACCGTTTATATGATATCGGCTTATCTTAAGACAGAAATAAACTAAGCTAGACATGTTTTAAAAACAAGTAAATAAGCCTAGCAAGTATTCAATGAAAGGCTCACATTGGTGTTATAGTTACATACCTTTGGGCTTTGGTTCCCACTGTATATACACAGAACCAGAACACACTTGATCGTGCACAACCCAAAACTGGAACATGAGCTGGAACAGTGAGCCGGAACAGTGCTGGATGGGTCAGGTTGGAACAGTACAGAGCCCGGGTTTGGGCGGAACAAGACAGGGCCCGGGTCTGGGAGGAACAGCACAGGGTCGGGTTTGGGCGGAACAGGACACACCCGAATGATCATTAACTGCGTCATACGAACAGATTCTCCTTTTCTAGGAAGACGAACAAAGTCCCTCCCTCTACGAACAGAGTCCCTCCCTCTTGGCATAAGCATGAAGGATTCTCACATACCCAATCACAACAAAGAAGATACAAAAGTATTATATATTATAAATTTCTAATCTTTTTGATTGGCTATGGTATAATCAACTACAACAATCATATACGAATAATACTATAAGATGTCATCATCTGATTGTTTAATGTTTAGTATAGGACAAACTCAAATCGATTCTCGCAGATTTGATTCCAGGGAAAATTTGAAGATTAGGTGATAGGCATACGTGACCCCGAGTTAATTAACTTCATATTGTGGATGTACAAGCTTTGCATATCAGGGGAACTTTCAAGTAGGGACTTTGCTTAATTTACATTCTTGCATCACAATATTTAGTAGTAGGGAATTTGTTTTTCTTCTGTTCAGTATTTAGTTCCTGAATTTGCATGTAGTGGCAAGCTACCATATAATCTGATGTTTTTCCACTTTGGAGTTATGCTTTTTAGAATTGGTAAGAGGAAGGTGACCCATTGATACTACAAACGCGTACATGGGAGACAACATGTAGATTAGGATTGTTTTGTCATGATCCTTGCATTATTGTGCAAATGTTACTGTCATCTATAGTATTCCCCACCCATAAAAATAATTAGGTGAGTGCTACATGATAATTGTCTATATAGATCACGGTGCTACATTATTGTTCAGTGTTACTAATGTTTTTTCTTCTAATAAGATTAAAACGTAAGAATTGCTAACTACAATCTAAACACGTTGGATAGATTTAAGGAGCCCGATTTGCATTCAAGATTTTGTTTGAGGCATGGGCTGTTGATGAACTTTTTTTTTGTTTGCGACCTCCTGTATGAGTTTCAAGAATAGTGATAAATCACCAGGATTTTTTATTTTGTTATTTTTGAACCTATTCTGTTTTGCATGTTTTAGACTTTGACTAGCCGTATTAGGCAGTCCTAATAAATCATATTAGGTCATCTAATTAAGAGCTAAATAGTTCACATTGGCCGGCCAGTCAGTGCTGATCTCAGATATTAATCATGCACTCCTTTTAATAGTCTTAAATTCGATGGATATCTTTATATCTGGCGGTGGAATATGATAAATGCTTAGGAATTTGTTGTCCATGTGTGTTCTGGAACCTTTCATGTACAACTTCTAATCATGGAATGAAAACCCATTTGGGGCTCAATGTACACAAAGGTGGGCATCCGTTTGAAGGTTAAAAAGTTAATGCGCTTCAGCATAAATTGCAATTAAGTAAACAAATGACAATTCCGTTTTTGTTGTTTAATTCATTGAGTATCTTTTTGCAAGTACCCTTTGGGTCATTATTGATATACCAATTTGTTTCGTTTAACTTTATACATGCAGTCTCTGAAACCATGGGATCCGAGACCACTGATAAATGATAAGCTTTTCCAGTTTTTGACATATTACCAAGTTTTTTAATGTATACTTTACTTAAGCTGCAGGAAAATAATTGAAAGCTCATTTCTCAGGCTTTTCATGAGTGCTGGGTTAATGTTTCTTTTATTGTTCCGCTTTCTGTATTTGTTCATGACTGCCTTTATATGAGCATCAAGTACCAATACTTATATTAGAGGCTAAATATACTTACTTCGTAGAGCCCAACACAGATGAGACTTTTTGGCCTTTTCTTGCTGCTCAAGCTTTTACATTCGGGTGCAGAACTTCAGGTTGCTGAATTTGTTTTTCTTTTGGGAGGGGTTCATTGTGCATTAAGGTGCGCGTTCAATGGTCGAATATGTATGTGTGGATGTATATAACATGATGTCTGGGGGGTTATGCTTATGAACATAGGTTTAGCAAGTATTAGTGTTTATGTTCCTAATATATTCATTTTCACGAGACTGTCACTTATTTATGTTCTGATTGTGGGTCAGCTTCCTCCCTGCTCATTTGATGATACTCATGTTATAGAGATCAAAAATTGCAACCACGGTCTAAACCAAAAATCTTAAGGATGCATCAGGACTTGGCGAGGCGAATCCGAGGCACACCACATCATGACTCGGCGAGGCGAATCCGAGACACACCACATCAAAATTTTAAGCATGCATCAAGGCGAGGCGAAGTCGAATCACCCCAAATAAAAATATTAAGTTACGGGGCAAGGCGTAGCCGAGCCACACCAAAGCATCGCGACGGGGAGGGGCAGGACGAAACCCCACGACAACACATCATACCAAACCAAAAATATGGTCAAAAGAAAAATAATGATGGTGGATAGTTTCATGGTCCGCCCGGTGCGTAGCACGGGCATAAAATCTAGTTACGAAATAAAGAATTAACCCCAGTAGGGCTTAAGATTGTACCTTTCGAGGCTGCAAAGTTTCTGCTCCACCCTCCAGAAGAACCTTGAGACAGACCAATAACCTCATTCGTGACGAAGATAAGGTATTCCAAAATGAATTTATTCCTACCCGTCCAGATTGTCCACGTGATGGCAGCCCGAAGATCTTGGATAAAACTTGCTTAACTGGAGACAGATTATTGCACTAGCATTTTCCAAAGGTAGACTTTGTCCCCTTTTAGCCGTTGGCTTAATGGAAAGCAAGGGTATAAAATTATAGAGGTTGAGTTGGAGTTCCGACATTAGCAAGGGTATAAAATTATTGGATGGACGGTTGAGTTGGAGTCTTTTTTAATATAGGAATCTATCTCCTAACCCTCGCTAGTTGCTACTCTAGCTTTCATCCATTATCCGAGTGTTTGACTAATCAAGATTGCGTATGAAGTTGTGTAAATTTTATATTAGTGTCAAATTTAGGTAGCTAACGTGCATAGGTTCATCCGCTCATGGACTTGGGTATCAACTTTTGGGGTACGTTTCTTTTGCTTCTTTATATTTTTTGACCGGCCACTTGGTTCATTTTTCATAGCACTCTTTTATGCTTCCTAATTCCTTTCCGTCTATTTTATCTGTCCGTCCAACAAATACTAGTAATGAGGAGGTTGTGATTAAGAAGACCATATTTTTTCTATAAGTGATTTTCTTGGAAAAAAACGAGTCTAAATTTGTTCACACTCCTCTAACGGGTGGATATTTCAAATATTTTTCTAATTGGTTGGTTATTTAATTGATGGTCATATTACCCTCCATGTTTAGAATCACCGTCCTCGTGCCATAACTCCCTAAATTAAATCAAGTGTAGAGATTGAAATGTTACGTTAAGGAGTGTGCACAAATTCGGACTCGAAAAAAACTATGGAAAATGCAAGTTATCCCAAGAATTAAGTTGTTTATTTGGAAACTATACAAGAAGGTTCTTCCAACGACAAGCAGACTTGCAGCTCATAATACTAATGTGCAATTTGAAGGCTACCGAAACAAAACATCATCTGTTCAGAAGTTGTCCTTTCACTAGATCCATGGTTTGCTTGTTCCTTAGACGCAAGAAACTCTCAAATCCCAACGTCTTCGATCACATCTTGGATAGAAAAATGGATTACAGATGCAATTTTTTCGCAATTTAGTGAAATAATTGCGAAAATCTTATGATTCATTTGGAAATATAGATGCAAAGTGGTCTTTGGAAATACAACTCCAAATCCAACAGTTTTAATTGAACAAATTAAGAAATTTAATATCTCTTTGAATATCAAGGACAAAATAACACATTGCATACAGAAAGTGAAGAGTCTTAAACCTAGTTGGTCCAATATAAAGACGGATTGGATAATATTCGTAGATGCTTCTTATAAAAAAGTGAACTTACAAACGGGATAAGCGTAAATTCTGTACTCAGTACACCAAGAAGCCTTCATCCACATTATTGTGGGTTTAGAATGTGCATCTTCATCCACATTATTGTGGGTTTAGAATGTGCATCTTCAGCTCTTCATGCAGAAGCGAAACCCTCCTAAATGAGGTAAAATGGTTAGAAGAAAATGTATTTTCTAGCGTAGCTATTGTAACACACTGTAAAAATTTTGCAGATTCCATCTGCAAAAAAGAAAAGAATTCTTCCTGGATAGCAGGGAATGCTATTGAAGAAATCATTACTTCATTAGGAAATCTTCTTGAAGCTCAAGTTCGATATACAAGCAGAAATCACAATGTCGCGGCGGATTCGGTTGGAAAAAAAAGGCGAGGATCTGGAAAATCTAGCACATGTCTATGCATATACATCAACGAGTTTAAAAAACAAGTATTAGTTCAAACGTTTTTGATAAAAATGAAATTGTAAAGTTACTGTATTTCAACTTAAATAATATATTACTAACCTTCTCATAAAAAAAATCTAAAAATAATAATGTTTCCCTTTCAATCTAAAAAAAATGTAGTAGAAACTTTATAGATTAATGTTGTTGGGACCAGTAAAACTTATTAATTAAGCGATATATTAATTAATCATTAAATTAATAATTATTAGTTTATATATAGTTAATGTAGTAGAGTTAACAATATTAATTAACTGATGACGCAATATTGCAGAATTTGACATGGAAGGTAGAGTTAACTTGCCTCCCTTACAACATAATCATCTCTCCTATCCCTTTCGGCTCCTTTGGTTAGTTCCTCATGGGGCTCGCTGATAGGCTAGCACGACAACCTGTTTAATAAATGTAGTAGTACCCTGTTGGTGCTTAGCTTGTTACGCTTCCAGGTAGTATCTTATAATAATACTCTTTATTTATATATTAATTAATAACTTATGAATATCCAACACTTGTTGCTTTAATAATAGTTAAAATTATAATTATTCACCCTAAAATAAACAGGCGGTCCAAAGTGCAATCTTTCATGATGGTCACCCTCAAAATAAATACTCACTCGGTTTCTGAAAAAGAATCGCTATTATTGTTTTATTTTAATTAAAATGAAAAAATAATATTAACTTTTTTTCCAGAAATGAAAGGAATCTTTGAAATGGATAGATTTTTTTAGATAAAATAATTTTACTAACAAAGCTTATAGGAAATTAGTAAGAGCCAACCAAAGAATACAAACCCCCACCAAAAAAAAAACAACTAACCCAGCGAGACAAAACGAGACCCCAACCCAACCTCGTGAAAGGATTAAGTTACAAAAGACTGGCCAAAAAGATTGGGATATTCATAGTCTTAAGCTAACTTGCCCAGGGATCAACCGGCTGTTCTGAGAAGCATGCACAGGTACCCTGAAAATAGAAGCAAGTTTCCGATCAAAAACAAAAAGAAGCCGAAGAAGCGTGCCCCAAAAGTTGATACCCAAATGGCCTTGTGTTACTTAATAAATTGTACTCATCTATTATACGTCATCCTGACTGGTCAAACATTCAAATAGTCAGTCTTCAAAATGACTCCATCTTAACCGTCCATCATATAGTTTAACCCTTGCTTTTCTTTTAATCAACGGCTAATAGGAAGCATGATGCCTACTCATGAATGCATCATGCATGGTTACTGATTCCTCTCTCTTGACATCGGTAGGAATGTCTTGTTATAGGGAACCATTTCCCACTTGTATACGAACTTTAAGCAGGGGATTCCTCTCCCTTTGTATACGAACTTTAAGCAGGGGATTCCTCTCCCTTTAAGCAGGCGAACCAAATAATAATATGAGATGCTACGATAGGCCCCAAGCTAGTGGCATCACAATAAGCTGCCAACTCCTTTTGGTTTTTCTATAATTATCATCACAACCAACCATACGCAAAAATGGTTGGTTGTGATTTGTGAGGGTGCAAGATCAAAATCGATCAATTCAGCAGATACCCATTATGCCAAGGAACTAAAATAAATTTCATTCTTGGTCTCGTTCCTATCTATAACTTTTATTCAGCTTGCAATAGTGTGATGTAATCTTCAAAATTCAAACAATTAAAAAAAAATGGAAAACGTAACCCTAATTTACGTTCCACTTTTCAAGCAAATGATATTTATAAGTTAACGCAAAAAGAATAACCAAAATCTCATTTCTCAGCGCTATAAATACTACCCTACTCATTGACAGGAACTCATATCAATCAAAAACTCATTCTCTTAAACTACTTGCAAGTTAATTAAACAACCTCATTCTTGTCTGCATGGCTTCCTCAGCTTCACCACTATTTTATCTGGGAGCTCTCTTTCTCTTGGTTAGCTTCATCCAAACCAGCAATGCTAAACTCAACGGTACACTATTCATGGAACAAATCTTGGATGGTCACAATGCAGCTAGGGCCGAAGTAGGAGTCCCACCACTTACATGGGACCGCAACTTGGCTGTATTCGCTAGAGGTTACATTGATGAAGATAGACGTGCAGACTGCAAATTGCTTTACTCAGAACGTTGGTCTTTCGGAGAAACCATTTACACTGGTCCGCGTAATATTACTGCTGCAGATGCCGTAGCTTATTGGGTATCCGGAAAGCAATGGTATACCTATCCGGCTAATACTTGTGCAGTAGGTAAAGACTGTTCGGATTACACCCAAGTTGTATGGAGAACTACTATTCACATTGGTTGTGCTCAGATTAAATGTGATACAGGTGATCTCTTCATTGCTTGCGAGTATTATCCTCATGGAAATTATGCCGGAGCACTGCCTTATTAGTAAGATTTGTTCGTGATTATTCAAATGTCATCTGATATGAGCGGCTGATTAACTAAAATATGTATTGTTTTACTTGTATTGTTGATTTTAATTATGTTTCCAGTTTTCTCGGAAGAATAAGTACTTGGTGTGATGAATGTAAACAAGTACCAAAATAAGTTACATTGTTAATGGTGTGTTTGTATTGAATTGAATTTATTGTTTTAAGCTCGTTGATTGTGACATTGCTAGATGAAACATGATCTAACACTACACATTTTCTGAATTGTATTGTTGATTTATTGTATTGTACATTTTCTGAATTGTATTGTACTTCATCTTGTTGTAAGATAAATTACGTGTTATTGTAAATAAATAGGAAGTCCCGTCCAAATTATAAATGAAGACACCCATTGGTAAAGTTCAGCTACGATTATTAACCTTTCACTGTGTAATGATTTTTAATTGGTAGAGAATTTGTGCTGACGAGTTTCAAACTCCGGACACTATTATCATCACCCAATGACTTTATCATTTTCACTGCTATTTTTATTGTGTACTTGCATTAAATAATACTTTAAAACCGCTTGTCAAGACCGCATTCTATCAATAATAAAGAATTTTATCGAGTATCATCACACAGTGACTTTACCAATGTGTTACAGTGCTCTTTTCATTGTATAATTGCATTAAATAATACTTTAAAACCTCTTGTCAAGACTGCATTCTATCAATACTATAGAATTTGTTGGAAATAATAAACCAAGACTGTATTTGGAAGTTTGTTGTCTTGGGATACAAGGTGTTTTGGTTCTATAAGAGTTCTATGTTTAGAGTATAACTATGTTTAGAAGTTCTTTGTGTTTCTAGAAGTGTTCTTTATTTAGAGTTTGATTTTATTAGGGAAGTTCTTTGAGTGGTCATCAAGTTTGTTAAAGTATAAATAGGCTATTAAGCAATGAGAGTTCGTACACCGAATTGATGATCAATGTAGTCTTTTTTGTAAGATAATTTATTATGTAGTTTTAGGATATTGCTGAATATCTATAACCTGGTTTATATAAGGAGTCAGATTCCTAATATATCTCTTTTTTAGTGGACGGTCGAGATATAATGCTATAACTAAACCCTAGGAACTTGGTCCTCCTTCTACCTATAAAAGGAACACAATAGCCATCAGTATCGGGTTCGAGAATTTTAGTATTCATAACGTAAGAGGTAAAGAAGGAGAAATCAAGAGCTCCACAAGGTATTATGGCTACCACCAGTTGATCAACAAAGGACTACGAATTAGCGCTATAAGGTATTCTTCATAAACTGTTCTTGCATATTTATTGTGATTGTCACAAAGTTCACGATCCTAATTTACGTATCTATAAAATTAAAATTTATAATTGGCATCTAGAGCTTGTGTTTGGAACTCATGATAGTCTGCTAATCGTATGCAATAATAAAATATAATTTTGGTTTGATTTTGATTTTTTTTCCAGTGATTATAATCGTTCTTGTGGAATTGCATTACTTTTCGCATCTAACTATCACGCCCCATATCATGCTCACACTTTGTTTTCATGTGTGATTTTCCATTATCTCATCAAAATCAAGTTAGCTGAAAATTATGATATATTGTATAATTTAAGATCCTTTGGCAATTATTCTTTATATTTGTATATTATCTCTCTCTTAATTCTAGAAGAAAATATATTTTAATACTAATGTCCTAATTATTTTGGCATTTAAATTATTTAACGTTTTTGCCTAATGAGTTTAATGGTAAGAATCTTTTTAATAATGGTATATAATGAGCTTGTAAATCAAGTAAGTAGTGGACCTTTGCTAATTAATGAAGTGAATTGGTCTTTAACAATACAGCTAAATGAAATTAATTGTACCATGTT
Source organism: Papaver somniferum (assembly GCF_003573695.1). NCBI lineage: Eukaryota > Viridiplantae > Streptophyta > Magnoliopsida > Ranunculales > Papaveraceae > Papaver > Papaver somniferum. The sequence goes on from NW_020620381.1 coordinate 1,471,679, forward strand.
TCACTTTTTTAAACACCAAATTGGGTTAACTACATCTTATCTAGTTGACAAAAATGTTATCCTTTCAAAGAGATTGAAAGGAAATTATCCATATTGTTTCAATAATTTGCTTACAAGAATTTATTTCATTTTAATATGAAATGGAAAATATTCGGTTTCCGGTTCACAAATATTATGTAAAATAATTTTGATTAATGGATTGATGCTATGTGAACGAAAATCAATGGTTAAAAGTAAAGTATCGGATATTGTTTAATTGCTCGAAGGTCAGTTGTATGAAGGCGGGTCTTTCTGACCTAACACGACTGTAATAGCAATGTTAAACGGTATAAAGCAAGACTTGTAGCCAAAGATTTCACTCAGAAATGATGCATTGATTATAGATAAGTTTTTCTCTCATGTCAAAGACAGACTTATTCAGAATTATCATAGTATTATTGGTAGCTCATTATGACTTAGAAGTTACATTAACTAAATGTGAAAATAACCTTTATTACTAAAAAAATTATGAAGAAAATTTATGCGTGTTAACTTGAATGCCTTTCCTTATAAAGACAAAAAATAAAAACATGCATTCTACAAATTTAGGAAACTGAAGTATGAAATTAAGCAGCCTTCTCCAAAATGGTATATCTGAGTTTCAACCAAACCATTTGTATTTTTGGTTTTGGATGAAATTACTATAGATCCATGCTTGTACCTCAAAATCAGTGAAAGAAGTTCATATTGTTGGTATTTTACGTTATGACTTACTACCTACGAGTAGTGATCTTGACTTTATGTATATATCTATATTTTTTGAAATAAAGGATGCCAATGAAGCTTACCATGTGATAGTCACATATCATGTGTATTATTAAAGCTCTCATGTAATGCGTATATCGAGTATTCAAAGAATTTTGAGATAATAACATATTTAACTAATTTTATTTCATGTTGGATAAAAAACATAAATTTAATCTTCATTACGTATTAATTCCGATATGGAACATATAAAAAGTTGTTGGTGTGTTAGCTAAATGCCTAATGATTTCGAAAGAACAAATTACAAAAAAGTTATCAAGAATCTTGAGATACTAATCTTGAATTATGTCTTACAATTAGTTTGCCAACCCAATTAGAGTTGATTGGGTTTTCAGTCTTCAATTTTGGTGGATGTATGGATTCTGAAAAGACGAGGGTACCCAAATATACCTCAATCTAAAACTTTTCCACATATAAGTCTTTTCTCTGAAAGTGATTGTCTATGGACTGAGTCAAGACAATACAACTAATCGGTTCACACATCGTGTTATCGTCTATGGATACGAGATCGAGACAATACAACAACAAAGTATGTTTACTTGATAATAGGTTTGGACTTAACCAAACTCTATAGGATTGTCTATCAAGTAAAATAGGAATTAATGTTTGTGTAATTTTAAATTATAATAAACGCAATTATAATTGCGGAAAATAAAAGTAAATGACACAACAAGATTTTGTTAACGAGGAAACTGCAAATGCAGAAAATCCCCGGGACCTAGTCCAGAATTGAATACTCTCAGAATTAATCCGTTATACAAAATCAGACCAACTTGGTATAGTTGAGACCAAGCAACTAAACCTATAGTTCACCTAGTTCCATCAGTATTCCTGCGCCTCCAACTTATAATAAGTCACGTACATGGAACAATTCCTTTAGTTCGTATTCCAAACAGTAAAGGAACAACAAATTTGTTCGGTAACAACTCTTTTCAATCAAAGTGATATGAGTCTGACAAAAGGCTCTTCCATTTAACCAATAAACTCCTTTATCGGGTCCTTAGATCAATTCTCTTAACAACTACCAAAGTAATTGTTTAGACTATGCAATCAATACTATTAATCACCAATAAGTGTATTGATGCCGATCTACTCAACTAATCAATCCAATTTATTAAAAGGATAAACCAATTATAGTTGGATCCCTTTCCACCCGAAACAAGTATTATGTACACCAAAGATTATGAACCCAAAAGTCTTCTTTGTCTTCAAATCTTCTTAGATCTTCAATAAGCACCTGCACACAATCAACTTGAATCTCTTGTGATCAATCACACACACAACGGAGTCTGTTAACCTTGGATTGTCACAAGACGTCTTTAGATCTACAAACAGTCTAAAGATCCCCGTCGAAACTTTGATCTAGTTTGAGTGAATATTATATTAGAAGAGAAGATTCTCAAGCATAAATAAACTAGGTGCAATCAAAGTTCAACAACCACTAGTCAATCAAATCAATCGAAAATTAATAATAAACTGCAATTATATAGTTTCCCACCAACGGTACTAATAGAGCTTCTCAATCCCAAAGAAGTCTTTAAACAGAGCGGCCATAAGAGATTTCGTCTAATTAGGGTACTTTCCTCTCCGAATAGGCGGCTCCACCAGTAACAACACAACTAGGTAGTTTTGCTAGCTCTGAGGATTAGTTTGCTAGGAATGCAAACTTCAATATTTATAGACAAGGAAGTTTGGACACCAAGGAATTTCCAAAACCGAATATTCTCAAAGATATGCAACAAACACAAAATCGGATTTCATAATTCCTGGAAATGCATTGTCCAAATATTGACCGAAATCTCAGTAGAAAATCTACAATTAGTAAACGCACATTACTAATTATTATTTTCTAAATACATGCATTTAATTACCGGAGATTAAATAGCATATAAAAAACTAAGCAACCTTAAGTAAAAGATTCTGAAATTATTTCGATCTGGGATTCTCCTTTAGATATTAAGGAATATCTTTGAACAATTAAAGATAAGAGTTACTGCACATGTTCAAAGTATGTCGACATCTTTACTTTGTAAATCCTTTTTCATATTTACAATCTTCGAATCGATATTCAAAACTTACAAACGAGTTTAGAATTGGTTCATCTGTCTTCCAAGAGCTATGTGATTGATTATCCTATCAAATCACCAATCATAGGTTTAACGGTTCTACCAAAACAAGGTTTCGGTTCTACCTCCATGTGAGTATTGTGCATAGTCACGCTAGTTACCAAAACTTGGTTGACTAGGTACTAGGATCGGTTCCCCACATACTTATGGTAACTACTTGTATTCGGTTGCACATGTTCATAGGATCGGTTCCCCCAATAACTAAAAACTTGTTGAATATGTTCATAGGATCGGTTCCCCAATAAATAAAACGTGTTACACCTCTTACAAGGATCGATTCCCCACTTGTAAATTTGTTGCACCTCTTACTATGATGGGTTCCCCAATTGCTAGATAAAAGTGGTACCAATTACAGCGTAGAGATCATACCATCTTGAGTAATTACTTAAGATCTGTTTTACTAATAAAAGTCATACCAATACATAAGTCATGCCTTGTGAATAGTTTTACCAAGATACATAAACAATTTTATGAGCGGTTATACTAATCACACATATTGGTAATTCAAAATATATTTGCGATGAATAAAATACCAATAAGCCTAGCGATTTCCCTTTCGATTCACAAAACAAGTTTATGAACTTACTTCCTTTAAACGAATGTAAAAACATTGCTCCCTAGGATGAATCTTCACTCATACCCATGCATAATCACAATAGCATTCATATGACTATGTCGATATCTTATATACCAAGTTTAATGGTTAATCAATAAACCTCGTATTGTATTCTTAATACTATGTCTAACTAGAGTATCATACACAGCTTCGCAGTTATGTTTCAATATGCACGACTTGAAAGATACGTTAGGGAATGAAACAGTTCAAGTCAAATATTACTAACCTCAAGAGGAAGGATGATGTTGTCATCATAGCTCCTTACTTATTAACATTCTTCAAGTCTTCACGTAATACTTGTAAGTCTCATATCCTAACACTTTCAAGCTAACCTATATGAAGTTGACTCTAGTATATAATCAAATGACTCTTTAAATGAGTTTTGATTCACTAAAATATGACAACCAAACTTGACATACCAACGCTTGGTGGGTTAAACCGAGCTATGCTCTAACAGATTCTATAAAGGAAGAATCCATTAATACTAGTCCCAAAATTAAGTTTGAATATTTATATATATCTGCGAGACTCGTAGACTTAATGTTTGTCTCTATATTGCTGAAATTTATCGTCTTAGCTTCGTAGCATTAAAGCACGATATGATACAATAGAAACAAAAAACATGAACCTTGAGTACATATGCGTGAATCAAGCAATTCGGAAACAATAGTTTTTCATTTATCTCTTAAGCATTTAATGAACAATTATTTTTTAAGATTTCTTAAGAAAAGATTAAAATCTTAGGTCTGTGGGAGCAATTGATTATGGAATTCAGCTAATTTATGTGCTTATTTTTTGAACACTTATTGATGTCTTATTGATGTAATTCTTAATATACTTTTGTATCCATGTTTAGTATACTTGTATGTGAATGGATGAATGTTAGCAGAAATCGTCTTTCTTAAAGACATCATTGGACCATTACTATACTCCTATTTAAGGCGTAGTTAAGTAAGTTGTTTATGTTGTGGTACATGGAAGGGAACATGGTGATAACAAGACAATGTGCAACCGCTATGACTCGCATGAGTAGTTTATTTAATCAAGGTATTACGTTAACCACTAATGTATTATGTTTAACAATTACACGCGCCTTAAGAATCATGTGATTAACCATTACTAGGTAATCACATAGACCAGTGGGAGAATGTAAGATAATTTATTATGAGATTAGTTATCTTTATTTGGACTATGTGAGAATCTTGGCTATAACTAGGATATTGCTAAATATCTATAACCTAGTTTATATCAGGAGTCAGATTCCTAATAGGAAAAAATATTGTTTGGTCTTTTTTTAGGTGGGCCCATGTATGTTTAGTTCTTTGGTCAAACTCCTTTACTGTTTGGTCCATAATTATTTAAAAATATTTAACTTGACAAAAATACCCTCCCGTGTTAGTTTTTTTTTTGTAGCAGTTCATTCTTCAAAATGAACTCCAGTTAATTTCTACTTATTTTTTCAGAAATCACCTAAAAAAACAGAGTTCATTCCAGAAATGACTCCATATAAAAAGCTAAAAAAACAGAGTTCATTCCAGAAATGAACTCCATATAAAAACCTAAAAAAACAGAGTTCATTCCAGAAATGAACTCCATATAAAAACCTAAAAAAAAACAGAGTTCATTCCAGAAATGAACTCCTGATAAAAATCCATATAAACCAGAGTTCATTCCAGAAATGAACTCCTGATAAAAACCTATACAAACCAGAGTTCATTCATCAGAATGAACTTCTGATAAAAACCTACATAAACCAGACTTCATTCCAGAAATGAACTCCTGATAAAAATAGAGTTCATTCGTAAAAATGAACTCCATCATCATCAACTTCATCTTCTTCTTCGTCTTCAACAGCAGCAGCAAAACATCATCGTCTTCAACAGCAGCAGAAATTCATCTTTAACACGAGCAGCAAACATCAGTTTCAAAGATCTTCAACAACAAAATCAAGATCTTCAACATCAAAATCAAAATCATCATCATCTTTATCATCGTCAATAACAAGATCTTTATCATCAAAATCAAGATCTTCATCATCTTCATTCGTTTGCATCATCATCTTCTAAAGAAAACAGAGTTCATTTCCAGAATGAAGTTCATCAAATTCATCATCGTCAACAGTTTCAGCAGCAGTGATGAAGAAGAACATAAATCTTCGTCGTTTTCATCATCTTCATCATGTTCATCATCATCTTCAACCACAATAGAGTCAAAACAGGGAGAAAAACAGAGTTCATTTCAAGAATGAACTTCATCAAATTCATCATCTTCAACAGTAGCAGCAGTGACGAAGAAGAACATAAATCTTCATCATTTTCATCGTGTTCATCATCATCTTCAACCACAAACAGCATCAAAACAGGGAGAAAACACAAAATCTGTGTCAAAAAATCTTCATCTTGTTCATCATCTTGATATACTCATGACGTTTATCATCTCTGCAAATCGTATTCATCATCTCTGCAAAATCAAAACCCTAGAACTCACACAATCTTCATTGTTTATGCAGCAGCAGGAGAAGAAAAAAAAGGAGAGAGAAAGTAGATCTGAAAATATGGAGGTGAGAGAAAATAATAAATTCTCTCTTGATAATTGACTATATATATCATATGGTGACGTCATGGATGATGTAATGGTCCCAAAAGGGTATTTCTGCCACTACAAGATGACATTCACATCATCCATGACATCACCCTAGGACGAAACTATAATTTATATTACCAAATAGGACCAAACAGACAATTGACTAGGTCAATTGGACTAGACTCTCTCTAATATATTATTCTTAGGACCAATTGGTATTTCCTTGTTCCTAATATATATCTTCTTTGATGGACAGTCAAGATATAATGCTATAACTAAACCCTAGGAACTTGGTCCTCCTTCTACCTATAAAAGGAACACAATAGTCATCAGTATTGGGTTCGAGAATTTTAGAATTCATAACGTAAGAGGTAAAGAAGGACAAATCAAGAGCTCCACAAGGTATTATGGCTACCACCAGTTGATCAAAAAAGAACTACGGATTAGCACTATAAGGTAATCCTCATAAAGAGTTCTTGCATATTTATTGTGTGATTGTCATGAAGTTCACGATCCTAATTTACGTATCTATAAAATTAAAATTTATAGTTTTTGCTTCCGCATTTGTGCTCTCCTCTTTCTTGCTCGATCCTACATTTGGTATCAGATCAAGGTGGGAGGAAGAGAGGGTAGAGGGAGAGAAAGTCAGAGAAGTTTTATTGTTTTCGTATTATGTTTTAAAGGGATAGTCGTAAAAAAAAAAAAAAAAAAGAAGTTTGTTGTGCCTATGTTGGTTTATGCTGTTAGTGGATGTTATCATTTAAGCAGTTCACGTGTAAAATTAGGTTTCTTTAGAAACCATTCTTGCGAGCAGGTCAAAACACAGAGAAAGTCATGGTGGTGTTGGTTGCTGTTCCCAAAGATGAAAAAGGGAGACGGAAATTGAGTGCCAATCGTTTTATGGTTACGGCTTAAATTTGGGTTTTTTTGAATTAGAATCCAAGAAGGGTTAGAAGGACTGAGGGAGATGGGTTCTGGTAGTCGTTGTGGAAGAGATTTTGTGGCTGAGTTTATTGTCGAAGAAAAGAGAAGCTGCATCTGTTCATGGGAGTCGGTATTGAAATTGCATGGAGCTGTTACTGCTGGTATTCATGAGAAAGAGGAGTTTAAAGCAGTGATGAACGTCTAGGTCTGCATGGGGAGATGGAGTCCACTGACGTGTTGATAGGTCAATGGTGTCGTTGTCTATATTCAACAAGAATCGAATTGTAAGCTCGAAATCAACACATGACCAGGAAAGGGAGAAGTTGTGGACAGGGTTTAATGTCGACAGAAATTAGTTGAGAACCAATCTTTATGCCGTGAGATGGTGGAGTTTCTTTGCAAGAAAACTACACGAAGGTAAAATCCCTGAAGAAGTACTGAGATGGGTCACGATTGTTAGGACTAAACGGTGGAGATTATGGAATCTGTTGCTGTGAGTTTGTGAAGACATGTATTGCTGCCGCTGATTGTGATGATCGTTGGAAGCTAGAAGTGAAGAAGTCAAAGTATGCGACATGAGTGTGCACATTGGAAGATTGCTCTGATGACTCCCGTTCTCCGTGGCTGCAAGCCATTCTTCTTCTTTGCCACCACGCTTGGAACTCTAATATCAGAGAAGTAGAAATTGACGTTTAGTCCTAAAGTTATTGTACTTTAGACTCTCTAGTCCTTCCATCTCAAGCCTAGCACAAGGAGATCCAAATTTACCAAATCCTAAACGAGTCAGCCCATTGTTAAATGATTTAGTCCAAATTTATTTATTTTTCGGAGAAAAAAATACCCATAAAACAAAATTTGATATTTCCTCTGTCATAATCATTTTCAATTTCATGGTTTCATATGTCGAAACTCTCGAAAGTGCTCTCCATTTACTCCTGTTGAAGACGACGGTAATAGGATTTTGATAAAAACTCATATCGAATTCAATTCATGATCAGGTTTAGATCATTTTACGCTCCTCTACCTTTCCCCTTTCTCTCAACCTTGAAGAATCTCTGGAAGAAGATCTCAAAACAAACAAATCTGGTAAAATTCCATCAAAATCTTATTCAAAATTCATTTAATTTTAGATCAGCCGTTTGTGTTTAACATTTTCCTCGAAAATCTTGCTCCAATTTCTTTTGTGATGCTTTAGGTATCTGTTTTGATAAGTTATCATATGCTATTTTGATCGGTAGATGTGTATTTATGGTTCATTTTGTGTTTAAATTTACCGATCTATTAGATGTATTACATGTATTTGAAAATTCTAGATTTGTATGAGATCTATATGAGGTTTATTGAATTTTTGTTGAGAAGTGGTTGATTTTGTTTGTTGGTCGTCTACATTTTATGCATTGAGATTTAATTTTCTTATATACAAATTTGAAGGAGGACCAAGAGGAAGCTCATATTTCTCAAAATCTTTATCAAATTATTAAAAATCACCGCCCCTCAATATCTCGAACAGTTGGTCCATGCGCAGGTACTCTCTCTGGATTATGGCTATTTTGGGAGGAACACATAATTAGCTTTTTTGCTTATTTCGTTTTCACAATTGGATGTTTGATTTGTGTCTATCTCCATTTTTCTTAGATCCATTTCATTTGATTTTGGAATCTGGGATTTATTAGAATTAAACCCAGTAACAAAATCTCCTAGTATTTTTTTTTCTCCCATTACCAGGTTCTTTTTCGATGTTCACTAATTTAGCCAGCTTAGGCAAGGTAAACTGATCTACGAACTAGTAGTTCGTCGTTAACATGTTATGCTTGGAAAAATGCGTCATCTGGCAATTAGATAAAATGAAGGAAATTTTGATTCTCTAGTATCTAACCTTGTTGAAGGATTTGTTTCATTTATAAATTAGGGTTGTACGCTAATTTCATGAATTTTAGTCACACGAAGAAAGTGACAAGCTCTTTTAAAATTAGACAATTATGTAATGTCTCCTTTCTTTCTGTAGTGTGGTAAGAGATAAGAGGTACACATTGAACTGTAAATGTTATAGTAGTTGGAATGTACAGTAGCATTAGAGATTAATGCCAAGTGTATTTGATTAAATATTTTTCGTGGTTGTAGTAATGATGATAAGGGGTATCGTTCAAACTCGGACTTGTGAAGGTAATGGATTTTTAGATTTATAAAAAATTATATACACAAAAATATTAACAATGGTGCAAGAGGTACTGGGGTTTAGGATTCCACCGAATTCATTTCTTAAGGTTCAAATAATGATTCTTTTAACAATTATAGCTCAGTAAATATATAAAATATATTGACTCTTATATTTGCCAAGATAAATTCTCCAAATATTAGATGTAAATGTTATGCATGAGGCATCAAATCATCTAAGCTAAGCATGCCGCATCAAATCAAATGACAACTAATTTTTTCAAATCATAATTTCAATTAAAATTAGTGCAAAAGTCATGAGAAGAATTAAATATAATTACCCAAGTGTGAAATAAGGCTTCCTCCATCACCCCAGTGTTGGGGTTTAGCTCATCATGGTGTAATTCATCTCAAAATATATTATTATTGCTCCAAAGTTGATTACAAATGAGTAAACAATGCAACAGAGAAATCGCAACAGCAGTTCCTGTTGCGAAGACGATGTTGGACTGATACAGAGAAACAAATGGTGACGGAAAATAAAGTTCTGTGGCTGAATAAGCTGTTGCAAATCGGTTGAAGAAACTGTTGCGCTTCGGATGAAGAAACCGTGGCCGATTCCTTGTTCTTCAGACAGCAGCAGCAGCAGTTTCTCTGTCAATTTTTCTCTCAATTCCTGTGGAGTCTACACTCCTCCTATAGACCCCAAACTCTCGACAGACCCTCTAGTACTCCCAGGGAACATATTTATACACCTACAGCTCGTTGAATCTCCCTCAATTACTCCATATAATTCTCTTTAACTCGGCAGTAAAGAAAAATATTCTTGGGAATATTTTCTTTCCATTCTTGCTCTGGTACGCATAGATTTCCATCCTGGTCACTCTAGAAGTGTTTAAACACGTCCCAAAACGTTGCTAGAGCCCTCATGCATGAGAAGAACACGTTCAAATCTTCTCCAATCCCGTGTCCAACCCGTGTTTCCCTGTTTTTCTTCCGTGAATTGTCCAGCTAATTATGGCCAAATTTGATCGAACCAAAAGCCCAAAACGTGTTCCTTAACCTATATCACATCTTCCTACCAAGTTTGAGCCATTGAATCGCACCACAACACCTTCATTTTGTCGATTGAAATTCTGCCAGTTGATGAACCAATTTTCCCGCCAAAAAGTTTATTTGAATTTGAGAAGAAGGTGCCCCTTATCCAGAGTGCTGGGGTGCGAATAGTAATTTGGGTGGAAATAGTAATTTTGGGGTGGAAATGATAATTTTTCTGGGATCCTCCGGTACATTTCTGGGACGTTTCCGGTGCATTTCTGGGGTGCCTTCGGTACATTTCTCCGGGGTGTAAATCATCACTTTTTGAGCAACTCTTTCCACAGAAGGGTATTTTCTCCAAAAACACCTAAACAAACATAAAAACACCGTAATAAGAACAAATGGATACTAACAAAATACACAAAAGAGATGAAAATAGACACATAAATGTGTCTATCAAATACCCCCAAACTTATTATTTGCTAGTCCCGAGCAAATCTAATCTAGAAAAGTGACCGAGTTAATCTCGGGTGGGTTTATCAGAGGTGTACCCACAAAAACCAATACTCCAGACCCTAGCTATCTACGCAGAACCTTGGAAAGCACTAAAGAACCTCCTTGGTTGGCATACAATTATTGACTCTAAGAGGAAGAACCCTGATGCGAAATTCCAATTGCTGTACACGAGTTTGCACTCAAGCATACTAAAATTCATATAAGTGACAGAGCTCTACTAAGATAGTTTCACGATGGACATCATACTCGGAGTCAGACTAATCACATGAAAAGATTAAGAAGATGGAAAAAGAAAAATGTAGATGGTTGAAAAGTGAACGGTGTTTCCCATATCTGTCTGAAGGCCTCTGCCAAGATGAACCTAACCTAAATGACTGAGATACCGGTCTGACTAATATTAACACACTGGCATATACAAGGGAACCAGTGGTCAATAACTTAAATCTAGATCAACAAACTGGCAAATACAAGGGAACCAGCAGTTGACTACACATAACAATAACCTTTTTTTTTTTTTTTTTTTTTTTTACTTAACGGCATGAATAGATCTTTTGGATCCAAGCGCATGCTTCTTGTCAGCAGATTACACGATAGTTCCCACGGGTCCTGCATTCCACGCTTGCTTAGGCGACGGAAACAGGGAGAACACACGCATATTGCTATCCAAGTGTTAATACTTATTCCGATTGGTCTAACTGGTCCGGTCTTTTTTTTTTTTTTTTTTTTTTTTTTTTTTTGAAAAGGTAACTCAGTCACTCTATTTCACCCTAGCAAAGGTAACAACTTGAATCGTGTGCCCCACCAAATCACTTGAAACAAAAGAAAACTAAAAATAGAAAGTGAAAAGGACTCGACAAGATATGGCGAAACTATCATGTTATTTCTAACACCTGAGCTCTGTGCTTTTATGAATAGACTCTATAGATGTTTCCATCTAGTCAGATTGGTTCCTCAACTCCTAAAACAAAAATGTTTCCATCCACTTAGATTGGTTAGTGCTATCCTAAATACGCATAAATTTCTAGGCTCTGGAGTTTATTTATTGCAACTAAAAAGTTTCTCCCATACCCCCAAACTTAAATCTAACATTGTCCTCAATGTTCTAAAGATGAAACTAAAAGCATGAACAAGGAGAAACTGTTACCACTTGAAGCAAAAGAGATAAGGAAGGATATTACCGTGTCGCAAGAATATTGGGTTACCTCCCAAGAAGTGCTAAGTTTAAAGTCTTCAGCCAGACTTAGGAAAGGATTAGTCAACTCGAACCATAAAGTAACAGTCGAAATAACTGTGGGTCTTCAAAACGAAAAAGAGCTGACCAAAGGAAACTACAATAACCCAAGAAAGTGAACAAGTAACATGCCCTTATCTAGTTTCCTGATTAAGATTTATATCTAATTGTGGTTCAGGTTCAGGTTCTATGAAAGGGTCTAAATAAAATATTTTCCTCGGATGCATTTCCTCATAGGTTGGATCCAAATTATTAGGTCCTAGAGTTTGGAAAAACTCAAATAAGAACTTAGAATCACAAATAATAACCTAAATAACTGAGGATCCTCTAAGTCAATCAGGTTTGACTTACATAATTGACCACAGTGAGAGTAGTGGTCATTCTTAAGCAAATATGTCGATTCTAATTTCCTAAGGCATTTAGGTTTAGTCTCACAACTTAATATTCGACACATTTGGAATATAAACGTTCCCACATTGGAAGAAAACTATTTGGTGGGAAAACAAAATCAATCTTGGTATTATTGCCTGGGTTAACCACATCAACCAGAGGATGGGTTTCTAACATTTGAGACTCTTGTTGGATATCATTAGGTTCTGGAAAACGATTATGAAGATAATCTTGTAAGATGGTTGCGGCGTTGATGTCAAGTCCCAAGTGAGGGAACTTACTAAGAGTTAAAGCACATGGAGAATGATACTCCCCCAAACTTAGAGTTTTCGGCGTCTCTAGATAGACTGGTCATAACCTCCCTAATTTCTAGGTCGGCAATTGATTTTTCTAAGTCAGGTTCATCCTCGCTATATCTACGAGTTCATCTAAGACTATTGTTTCTAAATCGTTTGACTCGATCTCAAGATAAACTGGTTCCTCTAAACCATCATCGGTTTCGTAAACAGGACATACTACATCGTCTGAAACGGGGGTATCTCTAGTCAAATCCTCGTCCTTTTGAATAGGTGAATAATTTTTAAAATTATTAGGATCTGAACCAGAAATAATATAATCATTATAAGGCTCAACTGGGGTAACAAATTCCTGATCACTATTCCCACATATTTCAGATTCTTCATCATCACTATCCTCATCATCATGATACAATTTTTGAAATTCAAGAATTCTCAATCTTTGTTCCAAACTACATGGTCTATGTTTATAATATTTCTCATAGATCGTTAGAGGTGATTCCTCAATAAAAGTTGGAGTATCCATATAACGCTGCCCACGCATATATTCACCAAGAGTCATTTCCGAAGACGTCTCTTGATAACGAGAATTTCTAGACATATATTCTCGCAACGTCATCGCAGGTGGCGTCTCCTCAAAAGGATTCATCACCGAAGAAATATAAACTACAGAGGGATTCTATACAATCACAAACAAGGCCGACTCGACTCCACCAAAGCAAACCTAAAGATTTCTAGCAAACAAAAGCATGATGGCTTCCACTTAGATTGTTTCTAGACCAGCTTCTATCTTTCGAAAGGGAATTCGTTGCAATTTGAGCAAACCCCTCTGGAATCAATCCGAGTCAAAGTAAGTTGAATTGAGGCGAGGGAAGCTCAGTGGAGCTTTGATACCCAAGGCCTCACCGCTATCACAAGGCGGCGCAGTCACGCATTCAACTCACAGAAACCATCATGAACTTTGGAGTCTGCTTAAAGAGCAACCAATATTTTTCGAACGAGTTTCCTATTAAGCTTGTTACCCTATCAGTCTCGTTCTATTCCAAATTTTAAGCTTGGGTTCGCGTTAGGTTTCGTTTTCCTAAGGCGGGCAAGAAGGGAGCGGTGATGAAATCCGAACCCTTATCTTGTATTGGCCAGGCCTTGCCCTTTACTAGGAAAATAAAGACAGTCCGGTTCGTCCTCAAACAATTATCACCTTAAGGCAGACAGTAACCCGCTTGCAGGAGATTCGCGGGTGTTTCGATTGGACTTACCTCCCGTACCAGACGGGCGATGAACCGTTGTCGTCGACTCGGGCCACGACTCCTATGCCGTGTGCGAACCCGAGGGGCCGAGACGATATAGTAATCGTCGTCCTTCCCTGCACACAGTTTATATAATAATTTTTTTTTTTTTTTTTATAATAACCCTTCCGTAGGGTTAAAAAAAGAATAAGTCCAATTGTCCAGAATAAAGTCCAAAGTCCAAAATAAATAAAAACAATTACAGTTTTCCTCACACACTCTAAAAAAAAAATTTAAATCCTAAAATTGTCCTTTTTTCTTCTCTTTTCGCTTTAAGCTTTTTCCTCTCCAAATCCTTAGTGCTCCACTTCGAACCTGTAAATTAAAGACAAAAAGACAAAGTAAAAAGGAACAAAAAATAAAGAAAAAAAAATATATAATAAAAATTCTACCTAAGCACAAATCCGCGTCGGCGGCGCCATTTTGATTAAATATTTTTCGTGGTTGTAGTAATGATGATAAGGGGTATCGTTCAAACTCGGACTTGTGAAGGTAATGGATTTTTAGATTTATAAAAAATTATATACACAAAAATATTAACAATGGTGCAAGAGGTACTGGGGTTTAGGATTCCACCGAATTCATTTCTTAAGGTTCAAATAATGATTCTTTTAACAATTATAGCTCAGTAAATATATAAAATATATTGACTCTTATATTTGCCAAGATAAATTCTCCAAATATTAGATGTAAATGTTATGCATGAGGCATCAAATCATCTAAGCTAAGCATGCCGCATCAAATCAAATGACAACTAATTTTTTCAAATCATAATTTCAATTAAAATTAGTGCAAAAGTCATGAGAAGAATTAAATATAATTACCCAAGTGTGAAATAAGGCTTCCTCCATCACCCCAGTGTTGGGGTTTAGCTCATCATGGTGTAATTCATCTCAAAATATATTATTATTGCTCCAAAGTTGATTACAAATGAGTAAACAATGCAACAGAGAAATCGCAACAGCAGTTCCTGTTGCGAAGACGATGTTGGACTGATACAGAGAAACAAATGGTGACGGAAAATAAAGTTCTGTGGCTGAATAAGCTGTTGCAAATCGGTTGAAGAAACTGTTGCGCTTCGGATGAAGAAACCGTGGCCGATTCCTTGTTCTTCAGACAGCAGCAGCAGCAGTTTCTCTGTCAATTTTTCTCTCAATTCCTGTGGAGTCTACACTCCTCCTATAGACCCCAAACTCTCGACAGACCCTCTAGTACTCCCAGGGAACATATTTATACACCTACAGCTCGTTGAATCTCCCTCAATTACTCCATATAATTCTCTTTAACTCGGCAGTAAAGAAAAATATTCTTGGGAATATTTTCTTTCCATTCTTGCTCTGGTACGCATAGATTTCCATCCTGGTCACTCTAGAAGTGTTTAAACACGTCCCAAAACGTTGCTAGAGCCCTCATGCATGAGAGAACACTTCAAATCTTCTCCAATCCCGTGTCCAACCCGTGTTTCCCTGTTTTTCTTCCGTGAATTGTCCAGCTAATTATGGCCAAATTTGATCGAACCAAAAGCCCAAAACGTGTTCCTTAACCTATATCACATCTTCCTACCAAGTTTGAGCCATTGAATCGCACCACAACACCTTCATTTTGTCGATTGAAATTCTGCCAGTTGATGAACCAATTTTCCCGCCAAAAAGTTTATTTGAATTTGAGAAGAAGGTGCCCCTTATCCAGAGTGCTGGGGTGCGAATAGTAATTTGGGTGGAAATAGTAATTTTGGGGTGGAAATGATAATTTTTCTGGGATCCTCCGGTACATTTCTGGGACGTTTCCGGTGCATTTCTGGGGTGCCTTCGGTACATTTCTCCGGGGTGTAAATCATCACTTTTTGAGCAACTCTTTCCACAGAAGGGTATTTTCTCCAAAAACACCTAAACAAACATAAAAACACCGTAATAAGAACAAATGGATACTAACAAAATACACAAAAGAGATGAAAATAGACACATAAATGTGTCTATCAGTATACAAATGGCACAACAGTAGTTGTGCGCTTGAAAGTAAGTGCGGAGATTTTTTGTTGCATACACCAGCGCCAATATGAGCTTTTCAATCTTTGTATAATTCTTCTCTGCAGAGCTGTAAGTTTTGCTTATATAATAAATTGGCATTGCCACTCCTTCGTCTAGGCGAAGCAATACCGCACTCAATGCGCATGGTGTTGATGAAAGATACATTAGCAATTCCTATCCTGGTTCAGGTTTCTGCAAAATAAATAAATTAGCTAAATAATATTTTATACTCTGTAGCGCCTGTTCACACTCTGATGTTCATTCAAATTTAGTCTCCCTCTTTAAGATGTTAAGGAAATGTTTGCACTTGTCTGAGGAACGCGAAATAAACCGCCCTAATGAAGCGAGCAATCCATTAAGCTTTTGAACATCTTTCACAGTTGTAGGAGAAGGCATGTCGCGTACTGCTTGTACTTTCTCCGGATCCACTTCTATTCCTTCCTTTGATACAATACAGCCCAAGAATTTTTCTGATGAAAGTCTGAAGATGCATTTTGCTGGATTTATCTTCATCTTATACTGACGTATTTGCTCAAATATTTCTTTCAAGTCTTTAACGTGGTCTTTTACTTTCTTACGTTTTACTAGCATATCATCCACATAGACTTCTAACGTTGTGTGCACCCATTTTGCAAATATTTTTTCCACCATCCGTTGGTATGTCGCGCCTGCATTCTTAAAACCAAATGGCATTCTTGTATAGCAATATAATCCTTGCGGTGCAAAGAAGGCTATGTGTTCTTAATCTTCTGCTAGATCTATCTGGTTATATCCTGAGTATCCGTCTATGAGCGATAATGTCTCACATCTTGTTGCTGCCTCCACTATCTGGGGTATGTTTGGAAGAGGAAAGCTGTCTTTTGGGAACCCTTTGTTTAGGTCACTAAAATCAATGCAGATTCTTATTCCTTTGTTCTTCGTTGGCACTACCACCATGTTTGCGATCGATACTAGGTATTTTGCTGGTCTTATGATCCCTGAATCAAGCATCTTTTGTAGTTCCGCCTCCACCTGTGGATGATACGTCTTTTCTATCTTTCTTATTCTTTGTTTGAATGGCTTCATGTTGGGGTTAATGTCCAACCTGTGACATGCAACTGACGGGTCTATACCTGGCATTTCTTCCATGCTCCATGCGAAGACGTCTTGATATTCTCGCAATAGGCTTATTACTCTTTTCTCTTCTTCCTCCTCCATTTTGGTTCTAATTTTCAATATCTTTGGTTTTTCCTCTGTCCCTACGTTTATGTCTTTTGTTGGTTCAGTTGATGCAAAATTGTCCTTTGGTTCTCCTAAGGATGATGGCTCCTTTATTTCACGTATTGGTTCTCCTTCCTCATCTGAGATTTCGCTGGGTATTCCCTTTCCATCTTTCAGCTTAATTAGGTAGTCTTTGAACTCGTATGCCTTCCTTGATTTTTTCGCCTTTATCCATCAATCCTTTCGCTTCTTTCCCCATCCTTCATAATTTCACACATTTATTTGGTTGCAAGTCTTCGCGTTGTTGGTATCGCCCCTTACTTCTCCTATTCCACTTGGCATTGGGAAGCGCAATCATTGATGAAATTTTGACGCTGCTCCCTTTATTGCATGTACCCATGGTCTCCCCATGAGCATGTTGTAAGGCGATTCAACGTCCACTATGCAAAATGTAACCTGCGTTTCTATCTCCCCTAGATCAATGTTCATGATGATTTCACCTTTAGGTTTTTTTACTGCACTGTTGGAGCCATGAATGTTGTATCTCGGTGATTTAAGCTCTACATCGTTGTATCCCAGGCTCTTGAAAGCGTGGTAGAATAGTATGTCTACCGAACTACCTATATCTACCAAATCTTTATTTACCGCTCATTCTTCTGACTGTTTCGCGCTTTCCTTCCTTCACTTCAGAGTTTGCCTTGTGGTTAAAGTGACAACTAACGGATCTGCACGCGTCTGGCTTCTATATGGTACGTCTTTTGCAGTAAATGTTATTTGATGTTTCTCCCATTCTTTCAAAGGAGAAACTTTATCTGCAGTCATTATTTTCTTCCCCTCATGGCCGCAATTTGTGAATCCGCCCTGTAATACCTGCGTGAAATCCTGCAATAGTCACAACTGAGTATGTTATTCAATTACATTGTATACGCCTACTTCCTTATTTTATTTCGATTCATTGCGGTTCTCTTGCATGGTCTTGACTGCTTTGTCATCACATTTGCTCCTTTTATCCTATGTAATTCCTTCTCCATATGTTGATGTATTTCTTTTGTTGGTTGATTCTTCATCCTTTAATATTTTTGCTTTAATATTTGCCTTGAAATGTTAACAAAAATCTAGGAACTACTAGGAAATCCGTATGAGTGAAAATCGATCCCCAAAACTAGAAGAACCACTGTTGAGGATTTCTTAAACAAGACTTAAATTATTTTCAAAATCAATAAATCTGCTCAAAAGGAAGACAAACTTTAAGAATTTGAAAAACAAACAAACGATTCTAAATCATTTTGAAAGCTTTACAGGTGAGGAACACCCCTCTTACTCATCCGAGCTGTTTCTATGCGCCAAAATGTAGTTGTTGGAAATCCTACAACCTACACCCAAGTAATAAATCAAAGAAGAACTAAGACATGATAAGAAATCTCCTAAGTTATTTTATGAAGAACATGAACAAATGCAAAATGAACTATGAAAACCCTAACTTGGAAAATAATCAACTTTCTCTCTCCTAAAATCCTTGCACGATCTCTCAAAAACGGTCTCTCTCATACAATGGTTTCTGGTGCCTTTTATAAGAGTTATACATAGTGGAGGACAGCTAATAAAGCCCCCTATTTCAGTGACGTAATTGCGCGCGTCATAACTTACATAATAAACTTGTTATTTTCGCTTGTGATTAATTCTCTTGATTATCTCCGCCTTTAACTAAAATAACTTCTTCGCGTTCCTATAGGTTGAGCGATATTTTGTATCCACATTTGGGTTTCCTTATTCTTGAGGGAATGAGCTTTTCGGTACAGCAGCTGCAGAAGCACCTACAGCTGAGGAGAATAAGGAAGAGAAAGAGGACACTGATGATGAGATTGACAATTTGTTCGATGACATGTTCGAATTTAGTGAAGTTTAAATTTTTAATTTCTCTGATTTTACTTATAATATTTTGTAATGAACTGGTCAGGAAGTAAGTTCATTTTTCAAGGATTATTAGATACAATCATAGTTTTTAAAATCTTAGAGTTGATTTCGATATTTATTTTTAGCACCACGCTGAGGTGTGGCTCAAGATCCTCTGTCTGAACTCTCAAGAAACTGTCTGTATCCTGTCCCTAACAATAATGTTATCATTTTACGCCGTTAGTAATAATTCGTCAGTTTCAATAACAATCTTTTCTTGATATTTTTTTTAATCAATGACCGTCTTCTTCTTCAACGGTTTCAGGAAACGTGTAGTTTTAATTATGAAATCTTTATTGTAGTTTAGTATTAGCAAATCCAATTGAGATATCTATAATACAAAAAAGAAGGGGTTTTAGAGCCTTGGACGGTCGGATAACATTTTAGAGACAAATGTTGCATCCGACCATCCCATTATCATCCTAGATAAAGACATCTAACGGCCGTGGTGTTTGTAACCTCCTTTCATAATGGATATATCCATTGATAACCATATTAAAGAAAAAGAAATTACAACCATAAAAAAAATATTTGAACCATATCTTTAAAAAATAAAATTATCCAACCTTCAGCAATCTGCAAAACACAAATAACATCATGTTTTCATAAATACATAGAATGATATTCACATAATAGTTTTCTGGCGTTACGACACGAAATATTTATTTGTGTTAATATCTTCTGCGTAAGACAAATGCAGATCTTTTTGTCATTCTAATTTTTCATATTTTTATCTGAAACGAAATGAAAACGAATGTATGGGTAATGACATACACATGTACAGACCATCTGAATTTATTCTAAAAAAATCATTAACTAATACAAAATGTGTAAAATTCAGCAACAAGATTTTGAGGATACATTAGAAACCAACTATATTGTCACTGGAGAAAATAATTAAATTAAATAGATGTTACATTTGCTTTTTTTCTCTTTTTATTAAACGTTATTAGAATACCATATTATAGGTGATTTCTAGGCCTGATTTTAATTTTAAAATAAAAAACAACCACATATCCAAAAAATGACTCATCAAAATTTACTCTTGAATCATAGGCCTGATTTTAATTTAGCAATCCAATAAACCAACCTTCTCAACCTGCAAAACACAGATAATGTTAGTTCATTTGAGGTTATAATGTGTAAAACCCAAAGAACAAAGAACTTCAGAAAAAAATTATAGCATCCATAACAAAATTTTTTTCACTGAGACATTTAACCAATCGAAAATGAACTTTGTTTTCATCCAATTTTTTTATAGCATTCTTGAACGAAATCATGATTATTTTTTCATTCATGACAACATGATTGACAATTGTGGTGGATTGAATTTCACGGTGACCTCAAAATCTGCTTAATTAAGATATGTATGAATTTTTACGGTGATATCATTAATTCCATGAATAGTTTAATCAAAATCTCCTTGCTCTGTAAATTGAGAATATTTGCCTTGAAAGGTGAGATATGTATGAATGTACGGAGCAGCGGTTTAACCTTTGAAATGTATGCACCAAAAGTAACGTTCTGGATGTTACATGCACAACGTAAATAAGGTATATGGTTCACTTTTTTCCTATTTTGATTAAATCAAAAATAAATATCCTTTTATATTTATGATCGAAATTAGGGCTAACTCTAATTTTCTTCCATTGATTTTCCATCTCTATTTACTCCCTTAATTATCCTCCTGCGTACATAAGAAATACTTACCCATACATAAGAAGAAAAATTCCATACTATGAAGAAACTTACCAAAAAAATTACACATGCAAATAAAGGAGCTATTGCTTCAACCATACACCTTCAAACTCATTCTCTCATTCCCTACTTATTTTTTTGGTAATTTTTTTTTAGTGTAAGAGTATCAACATATCAAACATAGCTACCTGTAGTCCCACAAAATACGCTGCATGCCTAAAACGTGTTTGCTTCCTTTTCAAGAATGCATGATTACGATTAAAACAAACCTGCCGTACTCAAGTTTCGTGTTGCAAGAATATGAGAAGAGGTCGATCTGATAGCGACCAACAAAGTCACTACTTTGGATTTTCTAGTGATCGATGAAAACATATGAGTATATTCTTATATCGATCAGAATCAAACTATTTTATTTTAGATATTAGTCATGCATTCTAATTAATCTTGACATACTACACAAGGAGATACCATGTACAACATCGTCCTAGGAATTTGATATGGAAGTTTGGGTCATTGCTCCATGAGGGATGGCTCTATTTACTCTCTAAGTTCAATACCACAACGGAGAAATCCGGACTTCTTCCTTCAAAGAAGTATCATCGGTTATTCTTCAAATGGAATACCGAGGTTGACTGTTTTTTGGGGGATACCAGAGGAATCCCCATGCATGGATTTTCCTTTGTTGAATTTGATGACTTGGAATCTATAATAAACAACATCTATCGCACGGGTGCTCATTGTTTTTCGTCCGACCATATACTCTTACCAAACTTACGTGGTTTATTGTATTTTCTCTTTTTGTAATTTATAAAAACATTGTTTAATTTTGATTTATTATTTTGTCACAAATGTTGTTGGAGTCCTCACAAGCGTGACTAGCATTCAGACTTTAAAGAAACCAAATGGCATGTAATCCCGCATGTGTGAACTGACTCTCCAAAACCTAAGGTGCGGTGACACATCAATCCCTTTTGAAAAAAACTTAATATGATGCAATTATTTATCCATGTATCCACTCCTTATTCATCCATTTTATTTTATTTTTTGCACTAGTAACATGAAGCTGGAGGTAACGTTGTGGGGTGAAATTACCGATCAAATGGAGCATGCACTTTGATGTTGACATCCGAGAGGTTACGGAGATTAAGAATGGGTAATACAACTTAGTCACAATTATTTCATTATGCATTTAAGTGTTGAACTCATTAACCTTGAATAGCCCAGTAACAATATTAATCAGAACCCACGTTTTGAACCCACCATGAAATGTTTCTCCGGCTTCCAGTCGCATGAAATCACTAGCCTTACTGTTAGGTATACATAACCGACTCACAATCAACCATCTCCTGGATGCAAAATGGGATCCTATAAAACCGGTAAAATTCAACTACCTTTTAAAACTTACAGTTGGTTTTGATTAGGCAACAAACTTATTCTAAACTAAATAATATCATCATCTGCAGGTTAAAATTCTATGCAGAGTCATGCCTACTAAAATAGTAGATGATAAGGGATGGAATTACATGTCATGCATCGATTGCAGTCGAAATTGGTCGGTGAACCCAACAATATGTGGTGCACCCATTGTGAGAAGAAGATTGAATATGCAATACAAAGGTGTCATATTGTGACGGCCCGAAAAAATTTTCCCTTCCGATCGGCCGTGGAGTTCGGCCAAACGGCAAGTTCCAAATTCTCCGAGTTGTCATTTGAGATGCACGGATTGAAAACCTGTTTGTAAACAAGAGTAAAAGTCATACTATTATTAAACATAACAAAAGAAGTTTCATTTACATAAACCACTTAGCCAAAAAGTGTGGAATACAAGATATGAGACGTGAAACCTTTTAAACATGACCCACACTTACAAACAACAACTTTAATAAGAAACGATAGTATCAGTTTTCACAAACTAAAGAAATAGGAAACATAATATCCTTTTTCAAAAGCCAACCCAGATACACATGAATACATACATGAACACAAAGTGATGTACTCACTTTGACCCCAAAGCTCAATGCACCAAGCTTAAGAAAACTTACTGCTTCAAGCCAACCTCAACCTCTGTGGAAAACAAAACAAAACAGAAGGCTGACCCACAACCCAGCAGAGAGTTAACGATACGATAACACGAGTATAAAGAATTCCCAAAAACAGATATTGATAAGATATCAAATCAAATAAAACATAAATAATGTGTTAAGTTGTTGAGCACATCCAAATTGAAGTATCAAAGGCCTTACAAAGCCAATACACAATCGAAATCATCCAAAGCTAGTGAGTTCGTAATAATTTACTGTGAGGGTCCGAATAACCATCTGTCGAGGTTTATCAGAAAACCAGCCTTTCGTCCCAGACGATCTTCCGCAGGTCACCATTAATATGGATTTCCCCTTGTGGGACCTAAAAACTCATCAGTAGTGTTCATAATCAAGAGGATGTTCAACGAAGTTCATAAATAGTTCGCAAACATCGTTAAATACGAGAATCGAACAAACCATCAACAAAATATTGATTCATACACCAAGAAATCAACTTACCTTAGATTTTCCCACATACAACAACACCATAAATACAGGTAAGTATTAAACCATAGAGATGGGCATAAATTCATAACCATTAAGTACATTGAAATCAAAGATTTTGCACGAAAACTTCATTTTCCAACCACTATTGTTCAAATCTTACCATGGGCCTCTTCAAATCAAACTCATCAAACTATAACATTTTAGAAACTAAAGCATGCCTATTTTCATACAAAAATCATTAGTTAAAAGAATACAGTCAATAAATCAAAGAACAATGGAAACATAATGTAAGATGAGAACATAATTTTCTGAAACTTCAGTTTTGACAACCTGTTTTCAAAGAACTCTGCAGAATTCGTTACTCAACGACAATAATTGTTTCTTGGCTCATTTTATAGAAGAAAACATAAACTTTCAGATAAAGATTATATGAAGAATCAGTGAGTTGTATATCTGTGTCAAAGTATTTCAGCAAAACAGGACAGAAATGACGTTTCTCAGAAATTGCAGTTTTGACAGTCTACATTCAAAATTTCATACAAAAATCATTACATAATGAAATTCAGAAGTTTTGGTACCATTAGAGAAATGAAAAACCCCACTTTGACATATAAATGATAACCAAAAGTAATAAGGTGCATAGATATGTTTAAACATCTCAACAAAATAGAACAGATGTGCAGTTCTTCAGAAATTTCAGTTTTGATAGTCTGCAATCAAAATTTCGTGCAAAATTCATTATATAATGGAATTTATCAAACTTGTTCTTGTTAGAAAGCTGAGAGACTCCTCTTTGAAATAAAAATAATAACCAGATGAAATCAAGCATAAATCTCATCTGAAAATTCTCAAATAAACATGACAGTGATCAAGTTCTTCAGAAATTACAATTTTGGAAGTCTATAATCAAAAATTCACCCTTCATTACTTATCGGAATTCGTTGATTATTGGTTAGTTTTAAAGATAAAAGACAATCTTTCATATAAAAAATACAAAAAAAAATAATAGTCAAATTGAGTGAGAATTTAGCCCAAAAACAGGGCAGAGAACTGTTTCAGAAATCCTTGAATTGCTTTTAAATTGAGTTTCAAGAGAAAGTAAAGATCAATTCCAATAAATTAATAATACCCATGGCTAATTTTTGTAAGTCAAATACTCTAAACATCAAATTAGATGAAAAACCTAAATTTTCATGAACCCTAGAATCAAAATCAATAAGAACAATCATGAATTCGTTTATAACGTCACAAATCCATCATATAGAGTTTCATAAGAGTATAAAGAAGCTTCAAATTCCATTAAACATGAAATCAGAGATTCGAAATCATGAATTTCAAAATCAAACAGTTTCAAAGAAGAATTCCCCCTACCTTTTTTGTACCAAGAGCTTCCAAAGCAACCAAATCGAATTAAGGACCAAAAAAGATTGTAAATCAAGCTTCAAACAAGTTTTATGATGAAATTTTCTTTTCTTTGATGTATAAATAAGAGAAGTTAAGAATGAAAATAAAAAGCGGAATTCGCAATGAAATTCAGTAGATAAACTTATGAAAGATGGTAAAAAGACTGAAATACCATTCTTTCACACAAACAAGACACATATCCAAGTCAGGTGTCACTTTTTCGCAAATTCGAGTATAAAAACTCTATTAATGTACGCGCACGCTACGGGCAGGCTCACACAAAGATAAGAGTTTGTCAGGAAAAATTCAAGGGTTTTTTAACTGAAACACAACAACAACTAGATTTAACGCTCCACATTGCGCTAGTTGTAGTCTTCCAATCCAAATGGATTGGGTTCCCACCCTAATATTTATAAAAAAAAATGCGTGTATTACATCATTACCTACTTAAAAAGAATTTCGTCCCGAAATTCAAAACAAAGAAAGAGATTAACGAACGTTACCTTCTAGTAACTCCACACTCAGATTCTAGCTCCCCAGTTGCCTCATCTAAGTTATGATTTGCCAAATCACTTACACAAATCTGATCGTCTTTTCTATTCTAGAATCTCAATTCCCTTATCGAGACCCTTCTTTTTATTAGCAGAAGCAGAAAGCGCTGAACTTTCACTAACCGGAATCAACAAAACAAACTTGAAAAAGGTTAACCTTGTTAGTAACTACTCATTACTAACAACCCAATCATATACATATCACGGTATCTGGGTGTTTTTCTAAAATTTCAGAAAGTAAAGAGATTCTTAACACTTTTTCAAAGCCCTGTCATGAAATCAATGTTTCGATACTAAAATTTCTAAACAAAACAGAGTAAAACCGCGGTGCAAAAAACAGAAAGTCCAAAAGGAAATCGAAACGTTTGCTCTGATACCAACTGTGACGGCCCGGAAAATTTTTCCCTTCCGATCGGCCGTGGAATTCAGCCAAACGGCAAGTTCCAAATTCTCCGAGCTGCCATTTGAGACGCACGAATGGAAAACCAGTTTGTAAACAAGAGTAAAATTCATACTATTATTAAACATAAAAAAAGAAGTTTCATTTACATAAACCAGTTAGCCAAAAAGTGTGGAATACAAGATATGAGACATGAAACCATTTAAACATGACCCACACTTACTAATAATAATACTCTTTTTACAAACAACAACTTTAATAAGAAACGATAGTATCAGTTTTCACAAACTAAAGCAATAGGAAATACAATATCCTTTTTCATAAGCCAACCCAGATACACATGAATACATACATGAACACAAAGTGATATACTCACTTTGACCCCAAAGCTCAAGGCACCAAGCTTAAGCAAGCTTACTGCTTCAAGCCAACTTCAACCTCTGTGGAAAACAAAACAAAACAAAAAGGTGAGCTACATCCCAGTAGAGAGTTAACGAGACGATAACACGAGTATAAAGAATTCCCAAAAACAGATAACGATAAGATATCAAATCAAATAAAGCATAAATAATGTGTTAAGTTGTTGAGAAAATCTAAATCGAAGTATCAAAGGCCTTACAAAGGCAATACACAATCGAAATCATCCAAAGCTAGTGAGTTCGTAATAATCTACTATGAGGGTCCGAATAACCATTTGTCGAGGTTTATCAGAAAACCAGCCTATCGTCACGGACGATCTTCCGCAGGTCACCATTAATTATGGATTTTCCCTTGTGGGTCCGACAAACTCATCAGTAGTGTTCATAATCAAGAGGATGCTCAACGCAGTTCATAAATAGTTCGCAAACAACGTTAAATATGAGAATCGAACAAACCATCAACAAAATATTGATTCATACACCATGAAATCAACTTACCTTAGCTTTTACCACATAAAACAAGACCATAAATACAGGTAAGTATTAAACCATATAGATGGGCATAAATTCAGAAACATTAGTGCATTGAAATCAAAGATTTTGCACGAAAACTTCGTTTTCCAACCATTATTCTTCAAAACTTACCATGGGCCTCATTTCAAATCAAATTCAACAAACTATAACATTTTAGAAACTAAAGCATGCCTATTTTCATACAAAAATAATTAGTGAAAAGAATAAAATCAATAACTCAAAGAACAACGGAAACATAATGTAAGATGAGAACATAATTTTCTGAAACTTCAGTTTTGAGAACCTGTTTTCAAAGAACTCTGTAGAATTCGTTACTCAACGAAAATTAGTGTTTCTTGGCTCATTTTAAAGAAGAAAACATAAAATTTCAGATAAAATTATATGAAGAATCAGTGAGTTGTATATCTGTGTCAAAGTATTTCAGCAAAACAGGACAGAAATGACGTTTCTTAGAAATTGCAGTTTTGACAGTCTACATTCAAAAATTCGTACAAAAATCATTATACGATGAAATTCAGAAGTTTTGGTACCATTAGAAACCTAAGAAACCACACTTTGACATAAAAATGATAACAAAAATTAATAAGGCATGTAGGTATGTTTAAACATCTCAACAAAATAGAACAGATGTGCAGTTCTTCAGAAATTTCAGTTTTGATAGTCTGCAATCAAAATTTCGTGCAAAATTCATTATACAATGGAATTTATCAAACTTATTCTTGTTAGAAAGCTGGGAGACTCTCTTTGAAATAAAAATAATAACCAGATGAAATCAAGTATAAATCTGTTCTGAAAAGTCTCAAATAAATATGACAGTGACCAAGTTCTTCTGAAATTACAGTTTTTGAAGGTTATAATCAAAAATTCACCCAGACTTCATTACTTATCGGAATTCGTTGATTCTTGGCTAGTTTTAAAGATGAAAAGACACCCTTTCATATAAAAAAATACAACCAAAAACAATATTCAAACGAACTGAGTGATAATCTAGCCCAAAAATAGGGCAGAAAACTGTTTCAGAAATCCTTGAATTGCTTTTAAATTGAGTTTCAAGAGAAAGTAAAGATCAATTCCAATAAATTAAGAATACCTATGGATAATTTTTGTAAGTCAAATACTTTAAAAATCAAATTAGATGAAATCCCTAAATTTGCATGAACCCTAGAATCAAAATCAATAAGAACAATCATGAATTCGTTTATAACGTCACAAATCCATCATATAGAGTTTCATAAGAGTATAAAGAAGCTTCAAATTCCATTAAACATGAAATCAGAGATTCAAAATCATGAACTTCAAAATCAAAACAGTTTTAAAGAAGAATTCCTCCTACCTTTTGTGTACCAAGAGCTTCCAAAGCAACCAAATCGAATTAAGGACCAACAAAGATTGTAAATCAAGCTTCAAACAAGTTTTGTGATGAAATTTTCTTTTCTTTGCTGTATGAATAAGAGAAGTTAAGAATGAGAAGAAAGATATGAATTTGTAATGAAATTCAGTAGATAAACTTATGAAAGAAGGTAAAAAGACTGAAATACCCTTCTTTCACACATACAAGACACATACTCAAGTCAGGTGTCACTTTTTCGCAAATTCGAGTATAAAAACTCTATTAACGTACGCGCACGCTACGGGCAGGCTCACACAAAAAGAAATAGAGTTTCTCAGGCAAAATCCAAGTGTTTATTAACTGAAACACAACAACAACTAGACTTAACGCTCCACATTGCGCTAGTTGTAGTCTTCCAATCCAAATGGATTGGGTTCACACCCTAATATTTATAAAAAAGAATGCGGGTATTACACATATTTCTTTACAAGTGAGTCATCTACCTATCTGTGTCGTATGAACACTAACATAAGTCTTTGTTACAAATAACACTAACCACATGTATCCATCCAACTTGAAGGTTTTATGGCTTAAAAGTTTGAGGTTGAAGACCCGACTGGATCGACCATGTTTGTCGCATTCGACAGCAAAGTCCAAAAATTTCTCAAAGTAACTTCCTCTGATATGTATCTGCTGGAAGAGGTGATATTTTTCTCCCCTTTTATGTTATATGCGGTTTAGATGTTTTGGCAAATCATCAACAAATTTGATGCTTTGAAATAAATACAACAAATAAACTAACCAAGACCGACAGCCATAAACGTTGCAGGAAAAGGCTCTTGTTGCAGTTGTCATCGGCTTTGAGAAAATTATTGGCAAGTCAATGGATTTCGCCATCACCCTGACAAAATTCAACACGAGAAAGCTCAATATTCTCATATTTACAGTGACCAAGATTTTAATTCGTGGTTCGGTTCTTGTTTCCACTATCAAGATTGAAGATGAGCATCCATCCATGGGAACAGACTCTGGCGATGATCATACATCAAAGCGAAAGTGTGCTACAGACTCTAATGATGATGTTCATGAGGTTTCTGAAACAGATGATACACAGTTACTTATTAAGAAATGTGCACGCTATGAAATTTGAATAGGACATTTAGTGGTTTGTTCTTTTCTCTGTTGGTTAAAAATTTGGTAACCCCAGCTACCAGACTTGTGGGATTAAGAAAAAAATCATTATTTAAGGTAAATTTATTAATGACAAATTTTTATCAAATACTATTATTTTAATCAATTGCAAGCGTAACCAAATTTGTAATTATTTAGATGATTACAAATTTGCATGGATCGAATTAAGTCTTATCATAGTGTGTCGTAATTATTAAAATCATTATAACCAAAGATTATTTTGTCTCATATCGTGCAGTTACGACACGGGTTATCTCTAGTCCAAAAACATAATAAGATGACAAAGTTGGATATATAGATTATTATAAAAGGTTTTACCAAGATGATCATCGGACTTTTCCTCTTCTTTCATTTCCATATCATCAGACAAATCTAGATCTCAATATAATTTCCTTATTAAAGTTCTTCCATAAGTAGAAACTCAAAATCAATATCACTTGGCACAAACAAATTCCATCAAAACCCAGAATATCTATTAAACCCCACATTTTAGAAATTCTAATAATTATTTGAGTTACAATCACGAATTAGTCCCACGCCGTTAGTATCCGCATAATGAACTTAAAATATAATATGGAAGGGTCGTTCCACTCATTACCAGTTGGTTTTAAGTTGGATGCCCACAAACTTTAACATGGTATTGGAATTAGGCCCCTATGTGTAGGCCACGAGGTGTAGGCCGAATTATAGGGCACTTTGACCTAATATCACTTGTACAACCTTGACGTGGTTGGTTCACTCGTACGTAGGTCCACATATTAGGCCGATTTGTTGGCCTTACACGTGAGAGGGCGTGTAAAAGGACATTAATCCGACACCGCTAGTATCCCCATAACGAATAATGAACTTAAAATATACTATGGAAGGTCCACCTCCACTGTTGACAATTGTTTTCGAGTTTAACAAAGATTAATTAGAGACAACATATTTTATATATTTATTTATATTAAATAAATATCTGTTAAGTTCATATTACAACTTTATTAGATTTTTTTTCTTTTTTACGAAGCAACAACTTTATTAGATGTCTAATATGTTTAAACATCAAGTACAAACATGTAGCTTCTTGCAACATCCATGACTTGACATATATATATAAGTAGATCAATATCTCTCCTCTTCCTTGAGCAAATTGGTATCCAATTCCTTGAAAAAATCTTCCACCCATTTCTTTATGTATGTTGGATCAGGGACATCTTCATTTGCTTTCTGAAATCGCGCAGACCACTTCACAAGGCATTTATAGTTTCCATCAATCTGTGTTGGAGTGGAAGTATGTGTGCTAGCAAAACTTGTGAAACCATTTTTGAGCTCTCCTTTAATAACCGTGAATGTTACTGACATATTTTTATGGTCCAGCGCAGTTACATCCACTTTTGTCATGACGGCACGAGGTTTATCTCCTGTAACCGTGAACAAATTTGGCAAAGAATTTGTAATTAAGGATTCACTGACAAGGGGAAAATAATTGGACGTCAGTGAATTAGAGACTTTACGTACCCATTACAACATAGTCTGAAACATAAACACTTCCCACACGAACTTCACCATATCCGGGAATAATTTGGATATTGAGGAGCATATTTTGGAAGGTTGAGCGCATCACGAGTCATCATAGAGTGAAACTTCTCTGCCGAGCACTTAGCTTTATATTCAACCTCAAGATTACGAATTTCAGCCATTTTAGTCTTTGAATTAGACCTCAAGGTTATGTTGCTCAATGAAGGGAATGAAAATGTTGTTCCGGTTTATATATAGCCCAAAAATTATGCTTTCGTAAATAAAACACTAAGGAATTTGATTCGATTAGTTACATATTGATTGGAGCAGCTACGGCTCCAAGCTGGTTTCTTTGTTGAGTTCACCAGTTGCGTACACTTATCTTTAGAATAGAAAGTTGTGTACGAGGTGAGCTTTGGATATATTCTCATTCCCCTTTGTTTTATTCTTTTTATTATATTTGTTCTTTTTTTTTTAGAAAAGCTAGCTTTTCATAATTCCAAAATGGGATAGTAATAGAGACTACCGGTTAGGGGTAAGGAAAAGCCAAATTTGAGGATTTTTGTTAAAGAAAAAACAAAAACGGATCTGAGAAGATCAAAAATCGTACCCGACTCACTAACTCGGACCTGGTCAGTATATTTTTCTAGGTCGGGAAAAATTACCTTTAATAAATACACCTACCACCCAAAACTCAAACCCTTATTCCGAACAGGTCCACCATCATCAATTGGCTACCGATCAATCATCCTTTACCCCACCACCGGTGATCTGTATATCATCATCACCATGAACATCCGTGTGACTATATGCGACATATTTTCCCAAATTTAAAAGAATCTTTTCCTCGAAAACTTTTGCCTAATTCATCGGGAAAAATCTATAAGAAAAAATAGAAATATATTATAATAAATCAAATGATATTCAAGATAATTATGACATACCAGGTAAGAACATCTCGACGAAACAGGTTATTGGATGCGTTAGTTGGTCTTCTTATTATATATCTGTTCTACTCCCTCTGTTTCAAAAAGAACGTTCTCTATTACATTTCCGTCAGTTTCAAAATTGTGTCCAGCTTCTGTTTATAGGCATATTTTTCCAATGAACTCTCTAGTACAGCCTTTAAATTTTTATATTCATAAATGCGTATTAATGGGACCTAATCTAAAATATTAAAGAAATATGTATAATTAAGGAAACAAATATATCCTTCATTACTTTT
The DNA here is from genome assembly GCF_003573695.1 of Papaver somniferum. NCBI lineage: Eukaryota > Viridiplantae > Streptophyta > Magnoliopsida > Ranunculales > Papaveraceae > Papaver > Papaver somniferum. The sequence goes on from NW_020620381.1 coordinate 1,503,603, forward strand.
AAAAGACAATATATTTGACTCCAAGAATTAAATTTTTCTAAAGAGTTTATACTCCATAAATTCGATATCTTTTAATTTTCCTTTTTTATTTTCTATTTGCAATCCTCTTAACAATTTGAGGAAGTTTTTTATACTTGCATTTTATTAACATAAAATAGGTAAATAATTAATGGTAGTCAAGTAAAGTATTATGATCTCCTTAATATTTTGACAAAGTCAAAGCGGACTGTCTTTTTGAAACGGAAGGAGTATTTAGTATTTATAAAACCAAAACAGGGTATGGATTTGTTGGTCGGTCTTCTTGTTGAATTGCTGATCTTTATTGATTTATTGTTTTTCTCCCACGATTAAGTGGGTTTTGGTATTTGTTCTTCCTTTGATGACTGATTTCGTTAGGATCATTTTCATCATTCATTTTCATCTTACACCATATAATTTTTCTTTCTTTTTTCGTCGTCCTTGTGAGTAAATTGTTCGTGGTGAAGGTGTTTTAGGAATGGGTGGGAATTTTCTGTGGTTAGCGGGTGTATGTATTAAGGATAATTTGGTCTAAGTTATAAATATACATTGAATAGGTCCAAATCAGCGAATCAATTACGATTGTCGCTCTCCTCGGATCCGTTTTTGCTCTCCCTTTAATAAAAATCAATTTGGGGCAAAAGTTCTACGTTCACCGTGGCCGGGATTTATCCAGTGGCACTAACACAGAGTTGGGACACACCACATCCTAGAAACTAGCAGAGGTCCATCTGTATTAGTGTTACGGGATAAATCCCGGTTTTTTCCACGGTGAACAAATCATCTTCCAATTTAGGGTGGATTCCATCTTTCAATAGTTACTTTTTATTTTCCATATTATCTTTTGATGTAGGACATCAATTATCATTACTAAGCTCAGAAGCTTCTAGTCTTTATTTTGTTTCCTAGTTTTATCACAATTCTTTTTAAGTTAATTCCATGTTTAGGAAGTCTATTTTAGTTTAACTTTTTTATTTAGATTTCTAGTCGGTTGTCAAGAACCTATATAAACAGGCAGTATCTTTTAAGACAAATATATTGTTATTAAGATTATTTTTATCAAACCATTATTACTTCCGATTCTAAGCTTTTTCTTCAAGTTTATTGTTCCTTCTCGTTTCTTGAACTCTTTTCGATCCTATGCAATATCGGTATTGCTTTCCTCTTATTTTTTTATATATTAGTGGGTATCATTCGACCGTAGATTACATTTTTATTAGTTTCTTAGATCCTGTTTAAGCTTCCGCAACCCTAAAAAAAAGTATATATATAAAAGACTCTCCAACCCTACTTTTATTTCATGGATGATACTACAGAGATAAGGCTTGTTAAGTTATCTTCTGATGTTGAAACTATGCAAAAAGATTTCAACGAAAGAATATCTAAATTGGAAGACATGCCTACACAATTAGCTTCAATTATGGAGTTACTAGGTATCCAACCAAAGGAGACTGTTGAGTCTTCTAAAAAAGTCGTGGAGTCATCTTTCAAACAAGGAGAATCAACATTTAAACCACATGGTTTTGTTTATACTACTGGTATTCCTGAGCACGTTTCAGCAGGAATGCATAAACCAAAAAAACATGAAGCCTATATTCTCAATTCAAGAAGAAAGCATGTCGTTTTACAGGGGGACAGTGACGAGGAAGACAATAGGGAAGATGATCAACACAGAAGATGGATTGAAGATAGGCGCCTTCGAACAGGACAAACACCGTATGTCTCTTTACCTGAATACAAGTTGAAAGCTGGTATACCTGCTTTTAATGGAAGTTTCAAAATATAAGAGTTAATGGATTGGTTTTACGAAGTTGAAGATTTCTTTGAGTTCATGGATGTACCAAACGATTCAAAAGTTAAGCTAGTGGCTTATAAACTTAAAGGTGGAGTTGCTCCTTGGTGGGAAAAGATTTGTGAGGATAGACTCAAGTATTCTAAACCTCCAATACGTACATGGACAGACATGCGTAAATTGATTCGAGAAATTTTATTACCTCAAGACTACTAACTAAAAATCTTTGTAGAGCTTCATAATTGTCAACAAGGAGCTCTCCTTGTAGAAGAATATGTTGCTGAGTTTTACAACTTGATTGATCGTAATCAAATCCAAGAAACAGAAGAGCAGTTGGTGACAATATTTATTGAAGGATTAAATAGGTTGATTCAACACAGCATGACACAATCTGTGTTCACTATGGTCGAAGCTATTCAACAATCTATCAAGATTGAGAAACGACTTTTACGTACTTCTAAACTCCCTCAATCTCGTCAGCCTCGTTATAGTTCCAACTATAAACCACATCAATTCTCAGGTAATAACTATCAAGATAATTATTTTTTGTCTCCTCCAAATTATAGTGGTCCTGAAAAGACCGTTACTCCACCTCAACAAAAACAACAACCACTAGTGTATTTTTGTTTCTCTCAAACAGCACTACCTGCAAATTCTTTTCCTACTTTGACATCTCCTACTGATATTTCACCTATTCAGCATCTACAATCAAAAGCTCCTGGTATTAAGTTTTCTAATAGAAACCAACCAAAATTTCCTCCTCCTACTAAACCAGCAAATATGTACTCCAAATATCGAGGGGATAAGTGCAATAAATGCCATCAAGTTGGCCATTCTTCTGCTGACTGTCGTCGGTTTAATTGTTTCATTGGAGACAACTCTATGCAAAATATATCCAATTAGAAAGAAACATTGGATGACGAAGACTGTGAAGAAAAGGAACATCCCTATTACATGAAGTATATGGTAACCATCCCGTGGGTATGATTCGTTCACTAATGCTTACTCAACTTTATTATTCTCAAAAGCATAATATCTTTAAGACCAAGTGCTTTATCACTACACGAAATCCGGGTATTTCTAACGACCGGATTTCCAACATATCTTTTTTCCCCAACGTCAACTCGGCGTTATTAACATGTCAACGTTTTTTCCATGGCTATTAATGGGACGACCGGAATTAGCAGGGGGTACCGTTTGAGTGATCCGATGACCAGGATCAGATATAACCTTTTTGTCTCATTTGAAACGTATTCCTGGCAATTCCGGTCCCTCCATTAGCATCCATGGTTTTTTCAACGTTAGGTTAATTAGGATACGTTAGGATATAAACCTAACTTTATGTACAATGACTTCCCTACCCCTCTATAATTACTCCTCCTTACTCTTCTACCCTCAATAATTCCGATCCCCACCCAACATTATCACTGTAGTATAACCAAAACCCCAGTCTACTAACAGTTACCCTTTTTAATATTAACGTTTTCGTTTTGATCCAACTCTTAACTTTAATTTGCAAAATCAGAAAACAAAAAACAAAACATCAAAATTATAAGAAAAGGATAAACAGGTGAGAGGAAATTTATTAAGTCTAGTCATTCTTTCCTTTCTTCCATTAACAGTGCTTCTGAAGAAAAAAAAAATCTTAGAATTCAAAATTTCTTCTTCTGATTTGATGCAACTGAAGATGAATATGAATGATTTGAGTCGATGGGGTTTTTTATAATTGGAGAAGATGATGACAGATTTCCCCTAAGTATTGAACTTTGGGTTTTTCTCTGCTCCTGCTTCACTTTCTTATCTCTATAGTCGCACAATCAGATGTGCTATTCGTACTAGCAAGAGGACATCATAATTACTAGCACTCATACCAGCATTTTGAATAGTTTAGAGAAGCTATTTGGGTAATTTTTTCTATCTTTCTTTTACCAGTTTTACTATTTAAGTCACAATAGGAATCAATGACAGAACATTGAAATAAAAATCTCGTTGAACTTTTTTGGTATGCTAAGTGAGCTGAGATAAGAAATTAGAATTTTGAAGCTACAAATCTTGATGTAGTCATTTTAGCACTTACATTGAAGTCCCATTAGCAAAACAGACAGATATGTGTAAGTTTAAACACTCCAATGCTGATTGGCTTTTAATTAGATTCCACTCCGGAGGTGGCAATCCTTGGATAAAATTCTAAGGTTATGTTAACTAGGACAAGAGTGGCCCTCTGCTAAAACTAGGTTGTCTTTGTGTTTGATGATTAACATTGGGATTCTTAGTCTCCTTTGCTATTGTCCAGCGCTGTTAATGATTTTGGACGTCTCCTTTCATGATGAGCTCCATGTACATCATATCTTTTGTATTCTATAGTGATTAGCTCCCGTGCGTCCTTTAGTTGACATGTTAGGATCTTACCTACTCATCCTTACTGGCATGGATCTAGATGGCCCCTTTGTACCCCAAACGGGGCTAATGATACTTGGATTAACTTGGACTTGGCATTTGCTATGTCCCGGCGGAATCCTTTCCTTTTGCTTTGGATATCAGAGTCCGAACCTGTAGATATGGTTATGGGATTAACTGTTCTGCTTTTCTCAGGTAGACAACGTGTTCTGTCTGGCCACACCTATGAGCTCTTACAGTCAATTTTTAGTGTCGGAAGTCAGACCGGTGCTAAGTCGATATGCATGTTGGTTTGTGAAGTGCACGAACGCCTAAAAGAGCAGCTGGATGTGAAGGTGAGATATGGCAAAGGCCAAAGAGATCAGCTTGCAACTCTATTTTGAGACACCACAGTAGTCGAGAACCTTCTTATTCCAAATGAGTTATACCCACAACATAGGATGTTTCCACTTTTTCTGACTGAATTTATAGTTAGAACTCCATAGAACTTAAAGATCTACGCATGTAAGTAGCTCAGGCCTGTTGTATCCTTTTTTTCAGCTTCTAGTAAGTTAGTTCTTATTCACCCATCAATAATTTTTGCTATTATTTCACCATTACAGTAATCTTCTTCTACTATATGGGAGTCACTATTGTCTCAATGAAGGCAGTGATAGTGTTGCATGTGCTAATAAGAACCGAGTTTGTTTGGGGTGATTCAGGTGTAAATGGTGCAAAAAATTATGCAATACTTTTACTTGTATGTTTCCAAGTTGCGTTTGTATTGCTTAATGTTCTTTTATTTTGAGTTTTGCATTTTAATGAAATTCTTCCTACTTCATTTGGACCAATATTTCCCCTCTTCTCCACAAAATCAGTTTGAACTTTGATGTGTGTTTGTCTTGGATGCCAAAGTCAGTATGTTTATGCTGTTTACTGATTCCATGCAGTGCTAGTCAGCAGAAAGAAGTTGGAGGAGATATTCAGCATCAAATCGCTATCAGTGAAATGGTATGTGATGAATCTAGAGTTCCAGAGAAGTAATATGGCAGAAAAAAAGAAGGGAGATTGCGTGAGGGGTTGAGTTGTGAAGGGGTGCATCAAAGTACTACATTTTAAGGTGAGAATGGAATCATCAACACAACCAGAGTGCTAGGCTGGTGGTCTACTTGTTAACCTATGCTCTATAGGTGGTGGTATCGATTCCTACTATCCACCAAGTTTTTTCTCAGAAATGCGGTGCATGTGAGAGGGGCTGGTGGGGACCACTTCTGCCCGCACCTACCCGATGCTAAGCACGCGCATCAGGACCGTCCATGCCCTCGTTGTGCATTTCACGGTGTAAAACCGTTGTGTGTATCACAGCTGGTTTTTTCTTCCATATTTCTGTTCTTTTAATCTTTTACTGAACTAGATGGGCAGGTGTCACCATGTCAACTTCATAACTACAGTATCTCTATCTTTACCCAACGTTTGGCCAGGTGACAGACTCATATTCTTTCTTTTACTAAAAATCTGTAGCTCACGTGAAACTTGTAGTCAAAAGGCAGTCAAATGTCAGTAGGGTATGATGATAAAATTAAATATTTATTTGTGGTGATTGATACTCCGTGGAGGGTAATATGGTCATTTTTGTAATCTTCAAAATATTTATTGCACTTATTCTTATAAGGATGATCTGGTCATTTTTATTTAACATACAATAATATCCGTAATTGTGCTTAAATTGAAGGGTAATTTGGCCATTTTGAAGTCTTCGGAATATTTGCTGCATAATTCCGGTAAGGATAATCTGGTCATTTTATTTAACGTAAATGCGATGAAAATGGAGGGTGATATTGTCATTTTCGCAGTCTCCGAAATATTTGCTAAACTTATTTCGTAAGGGTAATCTAGTCATTTCTTATAAAATAAAAACATCTGTAATTGCGATAAAATTGGAGGGTAATCTGGTCATTTTCCATAGTCATGTTCGTATTTTTTGAAATCAACGAAAATTTGTGAAAATATGAAAATGTGAGAAATTTTTGAAAAGATGTAGTTGGTCATCACGATTGATAAAAACAGATATCATATTTTGTGAAAATATGAAAATTTGGATACAAAAATTTGTGATTAACCAGATTATGAAATTTTGGCTATCACAGATTGTCCGAGTTTCAATCTATTCAAAACTTTTTGGTCTATAAATGTGAGATTTTTTCAAGAACCAATTTTTCGTTCATATTTGTGTAGACTTAGTAGAAATAGAACTTTGATTTCATCTTGATTCAAAAACGGGTTAAAATAAAATTGATTGCAATACAACATAGTATATAATGATAAAAAATATAATTCAATAAATTAATTAACAACCTAAGTTTGTGCAATCAAAACTTTACTCATGATGTGTGTGATTCAAAATTAGAGGTACGACAAACGGCCAACGGGAGGACGCGGCGGTTGTGGTGGAGAAATAAATGGTATTAGATGGTTTTGTAGTGGTGGCGGTGGTTGGTGAGTAGCAATAAGCTAAGTTAATTTTGTGTCGCTACAAAATGAGTAACATTATAAATTAGAAATTGCGGTTGATGGTCTTATTAATAAAATAATCTCGGTTAAAATACGTGAAAGATCAAAAAAATAAAATAAACCAAAAAATGTCATGTTATATAATTACTACAAACAATCGGGCACAAGGTAAAATAAATACACAAAAAATTACTTATTATCGGGAGGTTTCGTTATGGTAAGGGATGTATCATAGGTATGCATACTTTTCTGCTTATTTCTTTGTATTGTATTATTTAATGAAGCTTCACTAAGTTAGGTAGATAAAGACCGGTCCTGATTTTTCCTTCCAATTGGTAAATTCAAGGTTTCTGTCAATCTCACACGTTTATTTGAGAAAAATTCATTACATATTCTTTTATTCCCATTTCAAAAGTCAAAATCAAAATGGAAAAATTTGATCAACTGAAATTAACAAACCTGCCTTCCCATAAAATTGATCAATTGATTAGTCGCTCACATTCGGTAGGATAAGTGGGTTTGAAAACTCTAATTCCTTATGTTGGAGCAAACGAAAATCAGAAATAAAGTTGGGAAGGGAGATAGATTGCAGAGAGGAAAAAACTCAAATCTAAGAGTACAGTTCCGCTCAATATTGTTTCAATTTTCTCTCAATCTTCGTCCACCAAAACGTACATCTGTGACCCTAAACTACTCTGAGCTAACAACATTTGAGAAAATCCTTTTTTTTATATATATTGTTTCATGTATGATTTTTTGGAATTTCGATCATTTTCTTGAATATCATTTGTTGTATTGTATATTTAATTGAAGCATACATTTTCAAAGATAACCTTATTGATTACAATAACCTCATAGTTGAAATTTAGAGGTGCCTCTATGTTGTGATTAGTCACGTTATGAAAATTTGGCTATCACATGTCGTCGGGGTTTCATTTATTCACAACTTTTTTGTCTAGGTTTAGACATTAGAGGAAATAGAATTTTGATTTCATCTCGATAGATAAACTTAGAGACAAACTTATAAGGTTATTCAGATTACACATTATAATTTGACAATAGATTGATATTTACAAAATAATCTTACATGTATACAAAATCCTCTGTTCTCCGGGCTCCTGTTTCAAAGTACAAAATAATTTGACTAGAAGTTATTTTAAATAAATAGTCTAACATGATTATACGTAATTTATATAACACCCTTGCCATTATGGAAAGATAAAGAGCGGGCAAGATTTATTTAGGGAGAAGCTATAAATCAACAGTTGTGGTGATCATAATTGTATCAATAATTTCTCATAATAAATATTTTATTCTTCCTACATTATAAATATCCTAGTATTATCTTCGTAAATAAACTTTCATTAATCTTATGTTATAAATATCTTTTTACATCATAAATATCTTATAATTAACTTTATAAATGAACTTTCATTTAATATTTTATTAATTTTTCATTATAAATGTCTTATAATTTTTAAACAAATTTTCCTTTAGTGAGAAAGAATACGATGGAGAGTGGAACATATTACAAGAAATCGGATGGGAGCCTTGCAACAAGATGGGCTTCAACCTATTTTTGAATGACAACCCTAAGTTCCTAATTCATCATTAAATAATATAGTTTCATTATTAAATTTTTTTGTTAATGTTTTAAATGTTTTATGATTATCTTATCTTAATAGATACTTTTATTAAATAAATAATAAATTCGTTAATAATCATATCAGTCCGGTGGTATTTGCGGGTGGTGGTCCGTGGAAGCTGGTGATGATAGTGATGAGGTAGTGGTGGTGGAAGTGTAGGTGGTCAGTGTGGTAATCAGGTAGCGGACAATTCTTATTCTATGTCGTCAGGACACAAGTAAACTATTATGGAAGTTGTGGTTGATTTTTTTAATATGAAAATGGAAGTTGTGGTTGATTTTTTTAATGTGAAAATAAGCCGGTTATAATACAAAAGAAACAATTGTACAGGATGACCGCAATTTTCCCTAAAAACAACCTTAGAAGAATTCAAGGATGATAGGGTAATAATCTACTATTTGAATAGTAAAGGTTTTCAGTTGGTCCCACTACATATTTCACACAGTGGTTTCTTCGAGAGAGCTATTACGGTCAACCTAGCAATTCTCAAAAAAAAAAACATCGAAAAATATTGTCACTAATATATCCAACAAAAAAATTACAACGATTAAAACTAACATATTTTTCGTTTACTTATTATGAAGACGGTGCCGTTACCACATGTGTGAAGTTCTAGTAGTAATACAAAGCATATAGAGATCACGACTGTAATACTATGGTCGAACATGAAAATATAATAACGGTGACAACAAACATAATATTTCTTTTCACACATGGAAATATGATCCAAGCAATTGAGTGACACCTTGAAGTATACATAATTTTCTTGGACGGGTTCATCTATACAGAACTTGTACAAGGATTGTCAGAAAGAGATAAATGTCAGTACCATACTTGATCATAAGTTAGGATAAGCTTGATATGAAAAATCAAAATAAAAAATTATAGTCGACAGGGGAAAACCTTTTTTAAATCCACACTAAAGTCAGCTTTCCTGTTGAAAGAATGAATAGCTAATTAATGTCTTAAACAACCAAATTATACGATCATATGATCTTTTGCGGAACGAAAGAAACTTGATCAAATGAGGTTCCGAGTTGATATACTTATTTGAGCAATGATATAACAAGCATAATATGGATAGGGTTCATAAGGCTAATTGAATTAACTTATCAACATGTGCACCGAATTTCCTCTTTTTCTCTCTCCTAAAAGAAATCTCTAGTTTCTTTCCTGCTGGTTCTAATTTATTTTTTCAATGGTTTTTCACCGTAGTTCCATTATTTTTATGATGATACTCGATTTGGAGATTTGAAATTTTCTCATGGCCGCTTGAAAGGATTGGTTCAAACTGATCTTTCCACAACAAGTAATTTTTCGAATCGAGTTTCAACAATCAGGATTGGTTTTCTTAACGATCTATTCACCTAGTATGTTTAAAGGGAACGGTTTCAGTAGTAGGCTTGTAGCTACAATCACTCTCAAAAATTATTCTTACTTCAATAGTTCAAGAGAAAGTAGTAGTTATTTCTTGCCATATCTACCCACTATGTTTAAGCAAGATTAGTCGGAGACTGCATATTTTATTAATTTATTTAGATTAGAAAAATATCTGTTAAGTGCATATTACAACTTTATTTAGATATCTCTCTCTATATATAGTCATCTTGGTAGATGATCCATCTTTTGTACTATTCCTTGAGCAAATTGGTATCCAATTCCTTGGTAAAATCTTCCAGCATTTTCATAAAGTATGTCGGATCAGGGACATCTTCATTTGCTTTCTGATATTGTGCAGACCACTTCACAAGGCAATTATAGTTTCCATCACTGTGTGCTGGAGTGGTAGTAAGTGTATTAGCAAAACTTGTGTAATCATCCTTGAGAAGTCCTTCAGTAACTGTAAAAGTTATTGACATGTTTTTATGGTCCACCGCAGTTACCTTCACTTTAGTCATGACGGCAGAAGGTTTATCATCTGTAATATCATGAATAAATTTGGCTAAGAATATTACAGATTTGGTGAACAAGAGTAATTAGATGTCAGACAGTTAGAGACTTTACGTACCCAGTAGATAGTCCCAAACATAAACACTTCCCACGCGAACTTCACCGTCTCCGGGGAAAACTTGGACTTTGTGGACAGTTTGAGGAGTATATTTTGGGAGCTTGAGTGCATCACGAGTCATCATGGCGTAAAACTTCCCTGCAGAGCACTTAGCTTTACATTCAACCTCAAGTTTACGAATTTCAGCCATTATTCTTTAAATACAACCTCAAGGTTACGTCGTTCAGTGAAGGGAATGAAATGTTGTTCGGGTATTTATAGCCCAAATTTAATTACGCTTACGTGAATATGTTACTAAAGAATATGATTCGACTAATACATATATTCTGATTTGACAAGCAGCCACGTCTCCAAGGTGGTTGGTTCTTACTCTTGTTACGTACTGCACTTAGCTAGTTCTTCCCACTTTAGGTAGAATAGAAAGTTGTGTACGAGGTGAGTTTTGGATATATTCCAATCAATCCCTTCCCATTTTATTTATTCTTCAGAAAAAGCGCCAGAATTTATAATTCCAAGATAACCTAGTGGAAGTGGAATGTAAGAAACTTGATCAAATCGGGTACTGAGTTGATGTATCTCTGTGTTTGAACGGTTTGTAAAACAGTAACAGAATATACACCAACATGCACTAACTGACATAATTCTAACAGAGAACAGCTCTCACTAACCATTCTCTAACTTTATGGTGGGTGGTGGTGATATTGTTTCCTTACAAGGTTTCGGTGGAAAAGTGGAAAGAAAAGGAGAAAAGGGTATATATTTGGAATTCTGAACCAAACTTTTGGAAGGTATTGAAGAGACTTCTGCCGGCCAAGTTTTAGAAACCAAGAATGTTTTATTTTTTATTTTGATAAGAGGAGAGATTTTTATTAGAGATTGAAGAATTTACACAAGTATACGAAAGGTAGACAATGCACCCTCTTGAGGCCTATTGGTTTTGGGCTTCCTTGTTCTAGAGGGAATGATTTTTTCGCAAGTATGTATAAATAGTTAAATACCGAGAGACATCTCAAAGTTAGTACGAAATTTTAGTTTTGAGAAGTTGGGTTTTCGTTGAGTTTGCAAGTCAGTGTCTAAACGGAATAAGAAAATGGGTATTTTCACTTTTGTGTGCAAAAGCAAAGATGGAGTTTGGAAATGTTAGCTACACCGGGCTTGATTACCTTTTTACCCAGCACTTTTGTCGGAATTTGCAAAAGTTTAGTAAATGTTAGGGTACATTAATTGAATACCCATAGTTGTGACACCCAATTGTTATATCTTTATACAACAATACTTCTGTCGTCTAAAAACCTTATCCATCAAAAAATTAATTATCTTAATGCCCTTACGTATAATATTATTTTTCATTTTAAAACCTTATCCCTTAACAAATTCATTTTTCTATTACTTCAAAGTCGCCGCCACCACCACCATTCCACCACCACCGCCGCCACCGCCACCACGTACTAACTAAAATCACCACTAATATTCTACCACCCCACTGATATTCCACCACCACTATCATTGGCGATACCGCCACCACCGTCGTCGCCACCACCACCGCCGCCTCCATCACCGCCACCGTCGCCATCAAAACTAGGTGTCAACAACCGAAGTTGCAATATTTCCAGATTATAGTGTCAACAACCAAAGTTGATCCTTTTAAGTAGGCTCAACAATTGAAGTTGATCCATTAAGTGGGATCAACAACGGAAGTTGATCCACAAAAAATTGGATCAACATTTGGAGTTGACACCATTTATACGAGTCTATTTCCTGTAAAAACCAATAAACCCGGAACCTGCAAACTGACATATCGTTAAGAAACACAAGAATAACATTCATAAAAAATAAATCAGAATGTCTGTCATTACAAATATAACAATTCCAAACCAAAAAACATAAAAAAGAGAAACCTCCAACTAGTATGAAACCTAAAAAAGATGCAAAAAATGTTGTAGTGAATCAACTTCAACACATCAAGCGCTTTCATGCTAGAGCAATGAATCAAAATTTTCTGCAACAACCATCTTTGATACAAAAAAAGAGAAGAAATGACATATAGAATGAGTGAACTTGGCGTGAGTCGAACACGCATCATCTGACATTGAGTCAGTCATGCTACCATTGCACCACAAATTCAACATTTGAAGAACTTTACAACTTCAAAATCCAACACCACCACCATAACCATTAGTCGAACGACATCGCACAAACACAAACCATCAAGAAATTAAGCTAATTTTTATTAAGAACCATGATTTAAACTACAAACATGACTATACTAATCCAAGGAAATCCTATCAACAATAGGAGTCAGTAGTTGATCCCATAAAAAAAATTGTCAACAACAGGAGTCGATCCCGTTTATGGGATCAACAACAGTAGTTGATTCCATAAAAACTAAAGTCCAGAGATTTTTTGACCAGGAAACAAAACATCAACGAGAAAACATCAAAATGATCCACCAACAACCTAAAAATCTAACTGCATACAAAAAAAAAATAAAAAAAATGTGGTTAAGATCTAGAACATACAAGAAATTAAACTTATAACCTAATACACTAAACAAACAAGATTGATTTATGTACCATCACAATATGTGGATTTAGTTTGAACGAATACTTCTAAGTAAATTCAATATCATCAATTCTTCTCTTCAATTGAAGATGAAGAATAATTTATAAGAAGTTCAAATAAGTTGAAATCGAACACAAAATAGAGATAAAACTACGAAATAGAAAACCAAAAATCAAATTTGTCGATCTCTGAATTTGAAAAATCAATCTTGAACATAAACATATGAAGAACAATAAATAACATTTTCAAATCAGTTGAAATCAAATATGAAGATATTAATAAATCTGATATTAATAACGGAGGACGTGGGGGTGACGGCGGCCGATCTGGTGGTGGTGGTACTAAGGTGTTGTTCGTGGTTGAAAGAGAAGGAGATACAGAAGATAAAAAAATTTAGGAAGTGGTTCGATCCAATCGTAGGTCAAAAGAAAAAGGAAAAGAAACAAAAAAAAATTGTTAATGGACCCCTGATGGGCTTATAGATGAAGAGGGGTATATTTATTGTGTGATAAGGGTATTTGTGAAACCCATCAAAACAAGGGATAATTATATAATTACCACTAAGCCTAAAAATAGAAACCTGATTTTGGGAAATACCTAAATCTTTCTAGGCATACAGAGCAATAGTCCTAACTTGGTTGACCTTATAATGGGCACCTTATGGGTAGTTCATTTACCTATATGCCCTTAAATCTTTTAAATTCCTAATCTATCCCTAATCCTAATACAAAAACCTATAATCAGTTTCATTCACCTTCTTCTTCCTCTCCACAGCAGCCGAAACCGTTCATCTTTTCCATTTTTTTTTCATCGCATCATCGCCGAAATTTTATCGTCGATTCGTGTAAAGTTAATCGACGACTAAACTCATCTATATAATGGGTCGTCGTAAGCAAGTATCTCGTTCTAATCGATTGATTGAACAACCTGTTGAAGAAGAAGAAGATTTAGAGAGTGAAGAAGAAACTAAAAATCAAACACAAATCCAACCGGATGAAGAGACTGAAGAAGAACCAACTCCTGAAATAAGAATAAGAAGGTTAGTTCTACAAACCCATCTCGCATTTGATATTTTTGGTTGGTATGATTGGTTTAATTCGTCAAAAACATGGTTTGTACGGTGGTTACAGGGTTGGGTTCGGCGTAAAATCAAGTTCAGATTTGCGCCGAACTGTTCTTCAAACTCAACCCTGAAACTTCATATGAACGATTCGTCTTAAAATGTATATCAGTTTTGCGCCGAACCTAGTGACATAGAGCCTTGTATTTAGGATCGGCTTATTCGATGGCATTAGATTTGCGCTGAGTTTGTGGTGTGGAAATTTCATAAATTTTGCACGTGTATAGGATCGTCTCATATGGTAGTACTAGTTTTACGCCGAATAAATGTTGTTTCAATTCCATAAGTTTTGCATGTGTATAGGATCGGTCATATGGTAGTACTAGTTTTTCGCCGAATAAATGTTTGAATTCATAATTTTAGGTTAGGCTTATTCAAAAGTATTGGTTGTGAGCCGAATAAATGAGATCGACTTATAAATAGTTTGTGGTATGAGCCGAACCACTCTCTGTGTAAGCTATTGAAAATTCTAAGACATGGTTCTGCTCATATGTGTTATTTCGGGTAATCCGAGCCTTCTTATTTGTTGACAAGTTTTTGGCATTTCAAATCCATATTTCGTATAGTTTGTATCCCTTTGTTGTTCGAAGTAGTCTTATAACTTTCATACTTGTGTCAGGACTAATGCAGCTAAAAAGAGGAAGAAGATGGAGGTAACACCTTCTACTTCTAAAACTCCCGATCCTCGAGGAGGAAGTAAGAAAAAATTGGAAGAGGGAGGTAGAGGAGGCATTTTAGAAGAAGAAGCTGAATAAGTAAGAGTTGAAAGACAAGAAGAAGGAATAGCTGAAGATGAAAAAGTGGAAGGAATAACTGGAGATGATAATCAAGAAGTTCATCAAGAAACACAATCCCAAGGAAAACCCAAGAAAGTCAAGAAAGGTAAGAAGGTGAGAAATTGAGAATATATATGTTTATATCTCTGTGGTCTAATCGTAATAATTAACAACACATACAATGGTGTTCTTTTAAGCTACGACCAGGGCTGAACATAAAACAGTAGAGAACACAAAGATCTAAGTTATTAAGACAAAAGAATTAAGTACAGTATATTTCAGGGGAATCAACTACCCTGTTGACAGCTACTGCTTGTTATCTACTCTACTTCCCCAGTTCAGTGACAACCATTTTTGGAGTATCAACTACCCTATTGACAACCATTTTTGGGGAATCGACTACCTTGTAGGTGGTGTAAACCGTAAATAATGTTTGGACATCAGTCCATACAATAGAAGGGCAGTTTGCGGTTAATTTATGCCTCACCTCTCGGTAAATGAAGTTATTTTATCAAGGAGTCTAGAGCTTTCAACTTCCCAACCATGTGCAATTACCATATCCACTTTATCTTCTTCACTTAAGCTTTGATTATCTGCAGTTACCTAATGAAAGGCAATGTAGGTTCACCAGGAAGCACCATTAAGATATTTGAAATGGAATGCGATTAGCTACCCGCTGTGATAAGTAAAATAAATGTTCAAAAAGTAAAACGAAAGTTCGAAGTCGATATCCCGTTACCCGTTTTTTCACTACCTTACTTTGTTGCTGATGAAGGATGTAAGACTTAAAACCACATGATTATTAGTGAAAAAATCAACGAAGAGCAAAAATACTCCCTCTCATTACGGGCCTTACGATTTACAAGAAAAAAATACTCATGGATCGTTTTGGACAACTCACAAAACCCGGGCCGTTACGGCACGGGTCATACCCTAGGACAATTGAAGAACATTTTGATATTTTTGACAATTGAGGAGGACAATTGAAGAATACATGAAAACTATATTAGCCCAAGGACAATTGAAGAACAGTTTGTCAATTGTTTCTTCATGGACATCTTGTTTACACAGCGTACGGATAGATTCAATACGAGTGTTGAATCTTTTGATGTTATGCCTAACCGGTAAACCTATATGGAGTAGTTTCCATATAAACAACATAATCTTGGACGAAATGAAAGTAAAAGACCAAAACTTTCTCCATAGGAATTCATTAAGAGAAGAAGAAGACGAAATATTTTTAGCAAGTATCTTGTAACAAGATTTTCTTGAATATTTTCCATTAACTGATTGGGTCCAGATCAAGAAATTATTTTCATCTTCACCGTTAATATAAATACCCAGAATCACGCTTAAGAGATCTTGTGGGAATAAATCTTGGAAAAGATTTTCATTCCATGAATAATTATCTTCTAAAAATAGATCAGCAATTACGTGAATATTTCCATGCATAATATCCGAATATGGTAACGGATGTTGATTGGGGATGCACGGTTCCTCCCAAGCATTTATGTTGTTACCATTTGAGATCTGCCAGAAGATCGTACTTTTCAGAATCACTCTAACTTCCATCAGAATATTCCATATAGATGATCCCTTTTTATCGGCATTCACAGTCCAAAAAGTCTCATCCTTGAGATATTTTTCAGTTAGAATTCTAACCCACATAGCTTCTTTATTCTCAATGAATCTCCATGCCAATTTACGGACTAGAGATTTATTCGCCATAAATGTGTAGCACCACCAACAGATACCTTGAAGGCCATTACAAACCACTCTGAGAGTGTGTAGAAAATAACAATGGCAATAATTTACCATATTTAGTAGCAAATATAAACAGAAGAACCTAATATGCATTGTTGAAATGCAGTTTATTTATTTACATACATTATAGGATAAGCTAATCTACCCGGATCTTAAAAGAAATCAAGATCCGGGGAGAGAAGATGAAGATAACTGTTCACTATATGAAGATAACCGTCTGTTTTAAGAATATGAATGCAGGTCGTTTTCTAGAGAGAAAAAACCAAAAAAAAGAAAAGAAAAATCTTCTTTACGATTAACACATTAGTGACCGAATGCTATAAGGTTTTCAGGTCGGTACACTCTCCTTGTAAGAGTTAAAGTGAGTTTAGTAAATTTCTTTGTCTCTTGTATTGTCCGAATTTTCATTTTCCTTTTATTTTTTATTTTCCCCAATTGTTTTTTCACCTGATATGATGTTACTAACGTACAGTTAAGTATTTGGTATAAACACGGTGTAACGAAATTAATTAGGTTAAAATTCTGATAGAAATGTTGTCCACCTGCCTTTTTATGGACGTCGTTATTAATGAACGTTTAAGTACTTAATGTAAACTGAGTATGACCTTATTTTTAATATTTCAACCAATAGAGTTATGTCAAATGTCTTCACCATAGCTTCTACGTTAGAAAAGGCATATTTTGGCCAATAGGAATCGAGAGTTTCATCACCGTTCATTGTAAGAGATTATTTTGTCAAGACCATTATGGGGGAAGACTTTTTTAATTAACTGGTTGGAAAGTAAGTTAATTTTTGGAGAATTATTAAATACAATCACGACATACATAAACGGTGCATACTGTGACATTAAACATGGAACTGTATGTTTTTCTTTTTTTTTTTGGTCGTCAACCCATTATTATTTCATTACAAATAAGATACGTTTACACGATTATTTTGAAAAGAAAAAAACAAATAACATAAACATGAAACAAATACAATCCAATAAACGCGGTTATTGAATTAAAAATCCCCAGGATTATGTGCATCCAATCCATTGGGATACCAAAATCAAAATCCGCCATACATCAGATTGATTAAGGACACTAGGATAAGGCGAAAACGGGACAAATCGGGACAATGGTTACCATATCAAAACAAAAACCTCATTTTTCTTTAAATGGACCTACGATTAGCCCAGTCCGGCTATGTTTTCGGCCCATGTTACACTACCTTATCGTATCACTCACTACCAACAGAAAACCGAAAAACTGAAACGGCTTATCTTCAACTGAACCCCATAAACTCTGTTTCTCTTCTTCAATTTTCATTCTTTAAATATCCATGGACTTGGGTATGTCTTCCTTCAAACTGTACTCACAAAATGAAATTCTCGGTGAAGATTTTAAGGAAATTGGAACTCAGGGATTGAGAAAACGGGTTACTCAACTGGGAACTTCATGGAAGACTCCATTTCCTGGAGATGAAGTTGAAGGTATGTAAATTCACTCGACAAAATCCTACTATTTGTTTGAAATCTCTCTATTGTCTCAGTTATGTTTGAATAAAATGGTGGAATTTTTCATTTTTAGTACATTACAGTGGATGTATCCAAGGTGGTTCGAGTTTCGATTCGAGTTGGGACAGACATACTCCATTCAGATTCAAAATAGGACAATGTAAGTTGTAATCTAATTATCTACTTGACTTGTGGTAGTTTTTCAGCTTCTAATGCTTACATTTTTCAGTACTGTCGTAAACTTGATTATCCAAACTTTTAGTGTCCGATTTTAATTTCAGCTGCTATATGAATATTAGGTGAAGTTATCAAAGGATGGGATGAAGGGATTTCAACAATGAAGAAAGGTGAAAGGGCAGTTTTCATGATTCCGCCTCACTTGGCTTATGGCGAAATGGGCTCTCCACCAACCATACGTCCCAACGCGACACTAATATTCGATGTAGAGTTGCTATCATGGACTAGCATCAGAGACTTAACAAATGATGGTGGAATATTAAAAAAGATACTAAAAGATGGCGAGGGATGGGCTACACCAAAAGTTTCTGATGAAGTGCTAGGCATATTTCTATCCTCTTTACGAATGTCCAGAAAAAAGTGGTTTATCTACTTGGGAGCAATGAATCTAACATTAATCCTGTTGTTTTTGTGTAGTTAAGTATGAAGCAAGGTTTGAGGATCAAACCTTAATATCGAAGTCGGAGGAGGGTGTTGAATTCTATGTTTGCGATGGTAAACTGGCCTTTCGAACTAATGTATTACAATATTCATATCTTCTGGAAGCAAAAATGTCAGAAGTTAGTTTGCATACACAGTTTCTGAATGACTTTTAGAAGCAGAAAAATCAACTTTTTGTGAAGCAAATTGTTCTTGCTCCTGACTTCTATTTCTGGATACAAATTTCTGAAGAAGCAGAAGTCAAGTCAGAAGCACATTTGTAACCGTGCTTAAATTTTTGGTATGTACATTTCTTGTTTAACCTTTATTGCTTTTTGAGCAGGTTATATATGTCCTGCAATTGCCAAGGCCGTAACCACAATGAGGAAAGGGGAGAAAGCAGAGTTATCGGTGAAATTTTCATGTAAAGTAATATCATGCAACCTAAATTTAGATATCCTTTGATTATGCAACAAAAAATTAAAATATCTGTCATGAGTTGTTATAAATAAGTTAATTGCAAAAAGAATCAAAGCTTATCTTTTTTGTTTATATACAGATGGTATAAAACAGGTTGGAAAAGATGCATTTGGAAGTGGTTATGGGGTTCAATCCAATCAAAATATGATAATTGACCTTGAGTTAATATCCTGGAAAAGTGTCATTAACGTTGCAGAAGACAGGACAGTGATTAAGAAGATTTTGAGAGAAGGCGAAGGTTTCGATCATCCAAATGAAGGATCAGTTGTGAAAGGTATTTCTACTTATTGAACACTTATTATCCATTTCAAACAGGTTTACTAAAGAATTAGTTACCGGCTCGCATGTCTCAAAGGGTAGAAGATGTTTCTCAGTATGAAAAACCTTGATCCTATTGTTGCAGTGAAATACACTTGTAAATGCGAAGATGGAAGAGTCATCGAGACCAAAGGCTCCGATGATGAGCCTTATGAATTTATATGTTTTCAAGGTATGCACGCCATGTTTCGCTTGTGCAAAATTTAAAGATAATGGCAACTCTTATATTAATATATTCTGATTAGTTTTTGGCGGTTTTATTTTAGAACATATTCCAGAAGGTTTATTCAGGGCAATTGTGACCATGAGAAAGGGTGAAAAATCGCTAGTAACAATCTGCTCCGATTACGGTTCCAACTTTGCAGTCTCTAGATGTGCTCCAACAAACAAAACACTTGTTTATGATGTCGAATTACTTAGCTTTTCAAAGGTTTTTCACCTTTTTCTAGCTTCCAGTTGGCTTTATGCAATTAGTTGTTCTGATACATATTTCACGCATAGGAAAAACCGCACTGGAAAATTGAAACAGCGGAAAAAATAGAGGCTTGCGAGAAAAAGAAAGACGAGGGAAACAGACTGTTCAAGGCTGGAAAATTTTGGTGCTCGTCTATGAAATATGAAAAGGTTTAATGTCGTTTACATACATAGAATGAAATGGCACGCCGTAACAGAATTTCCATGCTAAGACTAAGAGTTACGGTTTTTTCAGGCAGGAAAGTGTGTGGAATTCGACCACTCCTTCACAGACGAGGAAAAGACCAGGGCAAACGCATTAAGAATATCATGTCATTTGAACAATGCAGCTTGTAAACTTAAACTCGGGGATTACGTTGAAGCTTCTAAATGTTGCACCAAGGTTTATTTTATGATTCACTCTCTGAGGTTATAATATAGTATGCTACATCACACTCATACTGCTAACATGCATTCTTCCGTAGGTATTAGAACTTGATCCTTCTAACATTAAAGCGTTGTATCGAAGATCGCAATCGTACTTAGAAACCCAGGATTTAGAAAAAGCCGAGATTGACATAAAGAAAGCTCTTTCCATAAATCCAAATAACAGGTTTGTGCCTTCCCACTTTGTTTTGTTTTTGTATAATCTTTTGGCAATAATTTCTTGTTCTTAGTTAGCTAATGTACCTTTTTTTTTTTTTTTTTTTGAATGAATGCATAGAGAAGTGAAGCTAGAGTACAACAAGTTAAGAAATAAGAAGAAAGAGTACGTAAAGTATGAAGCACAGATTTTTGGTACAATGTTTTCGAGTCAGGGTGATTAGAGATTTTGGGCAACTGGAGCGCAACCAGCGCTATGGTGTGCTCATTAGTGTTTCGATACTTCAACATACTGACGGTGTAACCGTGTTTGTTGCCGTACGGTTATTGGGTGTTCAGGGAATGGGAATAATGTTGATGTCAGATTTTACGTGATACTGAGTTTCATGTTGTTGTCACGAGGTCTGTTATTCAATAATAACGAGAGTATTACCCGTGCCGTAACGGTCCGGGTTATTTTTTGTTATCAAAATGAATGGCGATTGAGCATAATGATGGTGCACTACAGTCTGTATGCAGTACTGGTAAAGTCTCTTGATAATATATTTCCTGAAAAGAGCTCACCTAAAACCGCAAGTATCCAGCTTAGTAAAAAATGAAAATTGCATCAACAGTATCCTAGATACAAATGAAGGATAAGATCCCCTCCATTAACAAATCTATAAGAAATGTGCTTTTAAACTTACAAACTATCCATTGAGCATGAGCTTACATATCTGGAGGTATCAGGTATGTAATATGTATGCTCTAAAGAGTATGCAAATACTACCAATGATGAGAATCAACACTTCCATGTTGTGAACTGTTCCCGCCAGCTCACAAACTTCTTGCTCCATAAAGATATCGGTCAAGAATAGAGGGTCCATAAGATATAATAATATACACCCTAAATTAAAATGACATTGATCATACACGTTCATTACATTTTGAAGTATTACATTTGCCATTTTATTTCTTTGTATAAAGAAAAACGAATTAAATTTTTTCTTCACAACGCAAAGAAAGATTTCCAAATCAAAGACATTAAGAAAATAACCATAAAAGTATAGGATGACCATGTTCATAAACCATGTTGATAGGTCCTAACAAAGCTATATAATATATAGTCCAGATTGTTAACCTTGCTACGGGAACACCCATACTCAGTTAGCATTCTTGTCCGCCACAGGTCTCATTATCATCATCCCAAAAGAAAAATTGTATGACACTCAAGGCAGGGTCGATAGTACCGACCATTTTCAATGAGTAGATTGGTAGTGGCCGCGTTGAAACGACGATATTAGCAACCTCATACATAGGCGGAACATCAAAAGGCAAACTATATGGAATGGACCGCAAAAACTCCTAAGTAGGTGGGATACCATTATGAAGAAATATCGTGAGGTGTTTTCCCTTTCCTCATAGCCAGTGTATACGACGCGGAGGTCTTGTATTCAAGCACCTGAAAATGAAATATAGGCATTAAGTGATGCGCAAATAACTGTGCATCACACTCTAAACTACTTTTAGGGAGGTTGTGAAATACTACATTGCTCAAGATGTAAAAATATAAAGAAGCAGCTTGAACATATACAATCAGATAGTAAACTGATCAATAATGACTTATCACAAAATTATTAAAATACTTCTATCATGTAGTCAGTGCGAATGTAATTTTAAAGAGATAATTGCAGCAAGACCTAATGCAATATAATTTGATCGGTTTTGGTTACCACTTACGACCTCAAACCAAGAAGTTTTTCACATATTTGAGCTAAAACAAACAAAGTAGATAACAACATGGTAAAAAAAAACATACAAATTAAATGAACAACTTTCTTTCAGATAAAGTGAAAAACTACACAATCTCCAGTTTTTATATTTCTCACTAAGCCTAATAATAATGATGCGTGCATTTCATATAAATTTGAGCAATTCATTCGTACTGAATACTATGCACTTCAGTTCCCAGGTGAAAAAAATGGGCCATTTGGAATTACCTTGCCTCTTAATTTACGACTTAACAATAACACCAGTTACCTCTTTTCTCATTATGTCCTTAACCAACAAAAATTCTAGAAAAAAATCGTTAAGAACAACTAAATCAAATACAAATTAAAGAAATATTAAATGTAAAAAATCGTACATAGTCAAACTTACAGAGAAGCAATCGAGTAATATTGAGGTTTATATAGTTGAACATCTCCAGCAATTGATTAGCGAAAATAATAGAGGAGTTAGAAAGGAATTTTTTTTTTAATTCTTACTGGCATGTCAGAATAACAAATTTGCAAGTGCTCAAGAATGGTTGGACGTTATCTTACCTGAAGTGGAATTCTTCCATGGCTTTTGGAACCGTACCAACTAAAGAAAATTTTATACTATCGATAATATTCCGAATTGAATCTCAAGAGCTAGACAGTCTGAGAAGAGACGTTTGATCGATCTATTACACAATTGCTTAAATATGGAAAACTTAATATACCTGCCTTCACAATCTCGCCCCAAACTCATAATCCTGTGTGAACAAATACATCAAATAAAAAAAAATTGTCATTAAATTAATAGAAATGTTTACACAACCTGTGGTCATAGATACTCAACAATGGCAGGAGGGTAGGACGTAGTTTTTTCTCATTGAACGACCATCTGTGGCTTCTATAGGAACAATATGTTTTTCTTTTTCAGGGTCCATGATGGACGAAACAGAATTACTCATCAACTCTAATATCAACTCACTGGACTGTAGTTCTTGAATGGTGACTGCAGCAAAAGAAAAACAACAGTAAAAAATTCAAGGATAATTCCAATCGAAAGTAGCAGGGATAGCGATCAATTTCAATACCAATGTACAGGAAAAATTAGAATTCATTAGCGTCTTGTCATTAGTTAAAGATACATTAATTATCTACACAATACTAATCCTAAATGGTAAACTTTCGATTACTACCCATCAAAGAGTTGAAAACATACAGCTGCATTAACACCAAATCAAGGATGAACAAACATTTAATTTTTACAGAAAACCCAATGTTTTCCTAAGTTGTCTTCACCAAGAGACTCTACCTGGCCACTTCACGTAAACATGACGAAAACCACAACTTTATAAGGATTGGTTGGATCGTCTCTAAAATTGTTTGACTGAAGCTTTTCTGGTTTACTGGTCTTATAGCATCAGATAATTGATGTAAACGAATATAAATAACATAATAGACCTATAATAAACATGTAGTGATACATAACATGCACTTAACGAAAATACTCCTTACCTATTCGGTACAATTCTTCTCAACATGATTCCAAAACTTGCCTAGGGCAACTGATAATTAGCTTACATTTGCCAGTAGAGATAAAGATGGGGGTTATGACATAAGCTTTAAGAATTTATTCTTGAAGTTGTAATTTCCCAGCTCTTCATGCTCTAAAAACTTCATAGCTAGAACCCTCAACGTATCCAATACAAAGATGTTACAGAGAGATTTTCTGGTAACTCCACTAAGATAAAGAAGTTCCAAGGTGAAAGAACATTCTTAATATATGTGAGACCTCACCAATCAGATCCAATCCATATTGTAGTGCCTGTAGGTACAAACATAATATTTTACAACAGGCCTAACTGCAAATGAGAAAGACAAAAACTATAGACTTTGAGCATAATATTTCAAACTGCAGAAGATTATAAATCTATATAGTATACAATCATCACAGTCGATGCATATTACTTTGAGCTGTCTACGTAATCTGAGAAAATTAATAAAATCAAGTTTGTAAGAAAACCCGTCCGCATTAAAGAAGGAAAACATGCAAGGATAAAAATATGGCTTTACAAATCAATAAGAATCTGAGATAGAGATGTGAGGCAATACCTGAAGTTAGATCAAAGGATTGAATTTAATTTTGAGCAAGGAAACTAAGAAGCCAAGTTACTGGAAATATGGCACGACAAAAGCAATGGAATTCGATGTTAAGTTTTTACGAACATAAAACATCCATTATTTACTGCTTGGGTACAACCCTAAGGTTTTTTCCTGCTTGACATAAATCTGACATGCATAAGAAATGAGATGTTGATTTAGTACCTAAATCACAAATTTCCTAACCTGTCCAGAAAACCAAAAAAAAAAAATCAATTGGATACAACAATCGAAATTTAAAAATACAATTCAATCCATTCTTAATATATGTGAGACCTCACCAATCAGATCCAATCCATATTGTAGTGCCTGTAGGTACAAACATAATATTTTACAACAGGCCTAACTGCAAATGAGAAAGACAAAAACTATAGACTTTGAGCATAATATTTGAAACTGCAGAAGATTATAAATCTATATAGTATACAATCATCAAAGTCGATGCATATTACTTTGAGCTTTCTACCTAATCTGAGAAAATTAATAAAATCAGGTTTATAAGAAAACCCGTCCGCAGTAAAGAAGGAAAACACGCAAGGATAAAAATATGGCTTTACAAATCAATAAGAATCTGAGATAGAGATGTGAGGCAATACATGAAGTCAGATCAAAGTATTGAATTTAATTTTGAGCAAAGAAACTAAGAAGCCAAGTTACTGGAAATATGGCACGACAAAAGCAATGGAATTCGATGTTAAGTTTTTACGAACATAAAACATCCATTATTTACTGCTTGGGTACAACCCTAAGGTTTTTTCCTGCTTGACATAACCCAAGATGCAAGGCAGATCAATCCGACATGCATAAGAAATGAGATGTTGATTTAGTACCTAAATCACAGACTTCCTAACCTGTCCAGAAAACCAAAAAAAAAAAAATCAATTGGATACAACAATCGAAATTTAAAAATACAATTCAATTACCTGAGATGTTTGGAACTCTAACGATTTTACGAATACAACAAACGAAACCTACGATACAACAATCGAAATTTAAAAATACAGTTGAATTACCTAAGACAATTGAATTACCTGGGTCCTGAGATGTTTGGAACTCTAACGATTTTATGAATACAACAATAGTTATCTAATTAAAACCCAGAGAAAATCAAACTATCACCAAAGAAACGAATAAAAAATAACCGGCCATTACCTAGTAGTGCTGAGAGAGAATGTGACTGAAACTGAGCAAGATGATCACCTCATCTAGGGTTTATGTAGTGGAACATTTGAAACAGATGTTTTTGCATGTTACGTTTGAAGTTATTACTGGGAATATAAAGAAAATCGTTGTTTTGTTCGTAACCGAAGAGGATAATGGGAGAGGGAGAATATTATTGGAAACAATAATGGGATTGATAACGGATAGAGAGATAATAATGGATGCGTAAATCTGGATGGTTGGATAGAGGCGTTAAACATGGGTTGGTTCTTAGCAGCGATTTTTCTCTCAACTTTCTGAAATTTGAGAGCAAATAGTGGACGTGGATCGAGCTAAAAAACGCATCCACAACCATCGTATTTTAGTAAAACCATATGTTTTTGTAAGATAACCGGATTTTACAATAACCGACCATTACCTAGTAGTGCTGAGAGAGAATGCGACTGAAACTGGGCAAGATGATCACCTCGTCTAGGGTTTATGTAGTGGAACATTTGAAACAGATGTTGTTGCATGTAACGTTTGAAGTTATTACAGGGACTATAAAGAAAATCGTTGTTGTGTTCGTAACCGAAGAGGATAATGGGAGGGGGAGAATATTATTGGAAACCGTAATGGGATTGATAACGTTTGAAGTTATTTTTTCAATCTATCTTACAAAAACAAATGGCTTTTTCCCAATCCGATGGTAGTCAATGATTTTTTATGAGCCACCAACGGTTCATGTTGTTCTGAAATGCCTCAAACACTACAAAACAGAAGGCTTCTAGGCACAGCCCATTCTCAAAAAACCGTCCCCAGAATGCAGAAGTTGGGACGAACCCGTCTAGCCGTCCTTAGCGATGTGTATTTGAGACGGTGCCAAAAAAACCATCCCAACTGGTCCATTATTAGGGACGAACTATATCCGAGTGTCACTACTGGTGTACTAGTAGGGACGAATTTTTCTGTGCGTCCCTAAAAGCTTCTAGCCGTCCCAGTAAGTAGAATCATCCAATGGTGGTGATTATATCGTCGGTAACTTAACTTCTGTACTCCCTAGAACATAGTGAAACTAATCTATTTCATTTTTCCTCTCAAGTTTTCATCGCCTATTCTGCTCATGTTTTCATCGACTCTACTAAAACCCTAAAACTCTCCTTCGTGCGATTCGTCATCACTTTCTTCTCCATCTCCTTCGTATACTCATCAGAAGTGAAATCTTCACTTTCTTTTGCTATAAGTCTGTCAAATCTAGCAGATGCCCATCATGCAAACTTAGGGTAAGAATCTCTGTAATTTATCTGGTTTGGTATTTGATTAATTTGCACGATTTCATCTTTGATGTTTTTGGATTCAAAATTTAACCTAATTCTCTCGATTTGCGTTGGGTTTATTTCTGTGATTTGTTTTTTGCACAGATTGAATTCTCTCTATTGTAATTTTGGTTTGCCCTAATTGATTGTTTGTTTAGTTGAACTATTAGTATTGTTATTTCAGTTTCGAGTGTGATGATTACATGAATTGCTATTTGATTAATTTGCATGATTTCATCTTTGATGTTTTTGGATTCAAAATTTAACCTGATTCTCTCGATTTGGGTTGGGTTTATTAAGATATCTGTGGGAAGAGTCTCCTTCATGATTACAGTTTGAGCAGTATAATCTTTTTTTTGAGGATATGAGACGGTATATTTTGGAAAACTTAGGTTGTAATTTGAACTTAAATGAAAGTGTAGAGGACATATCACCTGATTTTACATGGTGCTGGAGAGAATTTGAAAGACTATCAGAAAAAATTGGATGATAGAGCTAGAGACATGATGTAGATGATAAATCATTTTGTTGTTTTAATCCTATGATTAGTAGCTAGACATTGTGAGCGATGAGTACACTGGGTCGATGGTACTGATAGTAATAAGCCATTTGAACTTGCTGCATCTTTGTTATAGTTGGAGTTTCATTTCAGGATTTTCTTTCGTGCTGTTGTGTATTTTTCCTCTTAGGGTCTCCTGGCATCTTTGTAAACCCCTGACAGTCTTAATTTCCAGAGATTACAGATTACAGTTGATGAAGAATGAAAATACAGATCTATAAAAAGTACATACTGATTGTAGTTTATCCTGTATCCTACTTGAAAATTGAATTCATAATTGCTAGTTTTTTGAACTTGAAAATAAAATCTGTGCATTCAACTTAAAGCTAGTGACAGAAAATAAAGTTCTGTGATAGGTGCCCTCGGGACAACCTAAGTTTTCCAAATTTATTGCAATTCCTGCAGTACAATACTGTCATTGCATTTTCGTGCTTACTGCTTGCAAAGAAAAGAAATTTGAATTCTAGTGCTTACGCCTTACAAAGAAAAGAATTTTGTAAAGAAGAATTGGTCATTTTGGGAACGTTTTGGAGTAAGAAACTAGATTGTTCAGAGGGCTGGGATGGATGCTAATTGGTTTTAATATTGAGTTTGTGCAAAATCTGAGAGGAATCAGGAAGCTAAAAGATTGCCATGATTATGTATATTGCAGCCTTGTTATTTCTAAATCTAACAGCGTCATTGCACTAGTAAAAGCAGCTAACCCATCAACTAATTGTTTCGCTGACCCACCACTAGTTGTATTGTACCTGCTTAATTTGGTTGGGTTCATTGTGATTTTTTAAAGGTTGCATAGGTTTATCTGTATGGTAGTTCATCCTAATTCCTTTAGTGGTGGTAGTTCATCACTAATTTTATTGTGCCTGCTTAATTTGCCAGCTTTTGAGTTCATCCTGATTCATGCTGCTTGGTATAGTGTTAAACTCATGTTTATGTTGGATCATAAGAACTAAGAATGGCAGTGATGAATAGCTTTAGTGATATGATACCGTTCTTAGGTTGGTGCTGCCTGGGGCATTGAACACATTTGATAAAATTAGGAAAAAAGGAAAGTGTTTATCATATTCTTTACTGTTTATCATGCCTGTTTAGCTTGTTATATTGTAGTATCACGTATTCACATGGACTGTACCACTTGTCTGAGTTAGCATATGCTGCTAGATTCCTTACCGTTACCTTATTTTTCTTAACGATGCTCTATCGACTATATTATATCTATGTCCAATGTACTACATCTATCTTCATATCTATCCTGTACTTATTTTATTTTATTTCTATCAATGTACTCACTGACTTAAGGTGTGTTCCGCCAGGTGCATATTGCTGGTGTTGGCGATTAGGTTCATATCATCGCAGGATCATTCACTGGCTTGCATGCTCATAATCATCGATCGCTACTAACTTATAAAGTAATGGTATTGTTAAATTTGTCAAGTTTTATGTAACTATCACCAAGTAATTCATTACTAATTTGGGTATGTTCTGCGTTTTTTCCTCTTTCTGTTGTGTATGGGACTTTTATGTGCATGTGTGACTAGTGATTTCCGTTAATCGTAAGTTTATTCCTTAATCAGTTTGTAGAAACCATGGATAAGAGTTGGGTTTACAAGGATCGGTCGGGTAAAGAGTATGAAGATGGTTTGAGGATGTTCTTGGACCATGCATTCAAGGAAGGGGTTGTTACTGAAGATAACAAAATGAAATGTCCTTGCAGAAAGTGCAATAATGTTAATTACAAAGTTAGAAGTGAAATATTCAGTGACTTGATATTGCACGGTATGATGAGAAATTATACTACATGGTTTCATCATGGTGAGAGTTTAAGCTCAACGGTCTCATCAAGTATCGCACCACAGGATACATGTTTTGAGGTCGGAAATAACAATAATGATGGACCAGGGGATGACCTTTTGGGCATGTTGCGAGCTGTGTGTGGAATACCAAGAAAGATAAAGTACGTATTTTCTGTCATCCATGCTCTTATTATCCCTTTTATCATTTACCCACTAGCGCAAGGCTCACAACAAGCATCGTTTGTTATTATTTTCTTTTGAAACAGGAGTTGGCGGCTAAAAATAAACTAAATAGGTCCAAACAAACAATTCAACACACTGGTGGCTCCAAGCCACATGGAATATGCAAAAGAGGTAAAGCTTCTGTTTAGTTTGATCTTGGTGAGGATGTTTCGTATGTTATATGCAACCAACAACACAAAATTTCATTTTACAGATGCTAGCCGAAACAGGAAGATTCCTTGAACGGCATGAAGTATTTCTTAGGACCAGGACAAAGAAAAGAAAAACATCAGATCCAAATGAAGAAGTGATGGATCCTGTTGCTTCTGAAAAATACGTATACCTTTATACTTTTTAAGTTTTCTTTCGGGTCATCTGTTTTTTGCATTTGTAGTTCGAATTGACCTAACTTTAGAGATTGATTTACTTGTAGGATCGAATGGTGGAAATACATAACCAGGCTAACCAACCTGGATCTGGAGTCGTTTTAGGTGGATGAAATGATGCATTTGCAGCTGTTATGGGACCAGATAGACGTGGTCGGATTCGTTGCTTTGGCAGCACTGTGAAGCCGAAACAGTTTTGGGGCGAGTCATCATCATCAAGTAGAGTTGTTCAATTGAAAGAGGAAAATGCAATGCTCAAACGAAGGGTTGCAGAATTGGAGGCTCAAGTTGCAGTATTACCACCAAACCAGAACAATGAAGGACTCAAGGTATCGTGCATCATTCAATTTTTTTTTACATAGAATTTGAGTCATTGTGAATTGATAAGATTAGTCTTAGACCCAGTGGTTATTTAGGTATGCATGAGCTACCGTGTTATCTAATTAACTATGTCTTAAGCCAAGGCGAGTATAGGTTTTTGTCCCATGTAGGTTACTTATAAGTTTGATAACTCTTCCCAGGTGCAGTTTAAATGTGACTTGTATACAGTAATCTGCTTTATCTAGTACTCGTTCACTCCCAATGCACCACTGTTGACATTCTATATGTACCAACTAACAAATGGTAATTTTCACTTTAAGGAACCGGAGATGTTCATTACTGCAGAACTGATTATGAATGTGTTGAGCTTTTTTTTTTCCTGACTGAGAAGAATGTAACTATCGATTATCTATTGAGTAGATTTCTGTTTGTTGCAGGATATGTGATATGGAAAGGTGCAGGAAGGGTTAGTTTCCAGATATTAACAGATGATAAAATAGCACTCAAACGTCGCAGGCCACTGATTGTAGTTAACAGATGATAAACAGAGACACCATTTACTGTAGAGAGTGTATGAACCTAAATTTTTGCTTGTTTTTTGAGAATGGGAGGTCTCTTTTGTAAACAAATAACATGGTTTTTGAGTATCTATAGAAAAATAATCTTCTGTGAATTCGTCTATGATTCTCTATTCTGTGGATGTATGGCATTCTATTTGTCTCTGTTTTGTGGATGTATGGCATCTAATCCTGGTATGTGAATGTATTAGGGATGGCATTCTGCCAATTAAAGCAGGGAAATGGAGCTTCAGTAATATTCAGATATTAGAAACGGTTGATTAACCGTCCCCATTGTTCCAGTTTATACTAGGGACGGTATTGTTAAACCATCCCTATGATGCACTAGGGGCGGTTTTAACTTGTTTTTCCGGCCGTTTCAAAACCGTCCCTAGAAGATGAAGCCGTCCCTAGAAGTATTAGTGGCGGCCAAGAAAAAACATCCCTAGAAGATGAAGCCGTCCCTATTAGTACTACTGACGGCCACTCAGAACCGTCCCTAGAAGCAAAATCCGTCCCTAATAGTATTAGTGACGGTGGATCTGAGGACGCAGCAACAAACGTCCCTAATATCTTTTTGGGACGGCTTTCCGGTTGTTGGGACGTTTTTCTTACCGTCCTAGAGGCCTTCTGTTTTGTAGTGAAAATGCAAAACATAAATCTCGGTTGAGAATGATCCCCCGTTTTAAGCCTTAATCCAACGTCCCTGGATTACCCCATTCAATTGTATTAATATCACCGTTATTTCTCATTCACAGGTAACCTATGCTAATTAATCTCTTACGTTTTCAATCCTCTTTGTATTAATTCCCAAATAGTGCCCTTTCTTTTGAAACTGAAGTGAACCAGACAAAAAAAAAGAAGACGAATACAAATCGGTGCTCATCACTAAAATCAGTCAATGATGCCAAAACGCAAGGTGGAGGCGTTTCTGTTTAGTCTTCACTTAAATGCGTTTGGACTGTCTTTTCATAAATGAACATATAAAAGACCAAGGATGAGGAAAAGATTACTCATCGAAAATTCCAGAGTAGGGTTCTTTCTATGATGATGAGTACAGAGAAATCAAGCTGGGTGATTCAAGATTCCATTATCTGAGGTATTTTTAGATTAACATTAGGGTTTTTTTTTTTTTTTTGATTACAGGGTTCTTCTTTAATACGCTCTGAAATTCTAACTGCCGAAAAAATTATTAGGGTTTGAACAGGTAGAATGGAAGGATAATTTTGTTTCTTGAATTTGTTTTTTTCTGAAGCTAATCAACATTTTTGGTTTGTTGATTTATGGTTTTACTAGAGTTACTTATGGGTAACATAATATCATCTGTTATCAATCGCGTTGATTCTAACTGCCGAAAAAAAGGGTTCTTCTTCAGGGTAAAATTTCCTTTATTAAGATCTCTGTGTGAAGTTTAATTAGTGTTTCAACTAGCTTAAGAGAGAGATTCAAGGTTTCCTTTGAATAAGTCTGGGTGACATCTTTACATTCAAAGAAATAAAGAGAAGGAAAGATCGATTATTTGATATTTATTTGATGAAATTTTTTATGCTAGGGTTTTGTTATTTATGATTTTAATGACCCAAAGCCTTATTTTATTTTAATTTTTTTTTTTTTTTTACTAACAGAAATTGGTGTTGCCTTTCACGCGAGTTCGATGAGTCTTCTTTTTCAAAAGGTAAGTTCCTCAGAGGGTGCGTTCTTACTTCTTAGTTTAGGTTTGAACTTTTAATTGTAATTAAAATTCTTAGTTTGTCCAATACTTTTTTTATTCACCTGAATTTATAATCCTAAAGTTTTCATTCATGTTCTGCAATTACGAGATAAAGCCCTTTATGTTTTGATTTTTCATTTAGGGTTTCTTTGGTTCTAAAGGGTCTACAAAGTTGTGCGGTGTTATTATTAGATTTAGATGCCTTACGCATTCAAGCTTTAGTGTAGTAACATAGTTGAATTTTTATACTCTTTTGAATATTGTTGTAGTTCTTAACTCGACAGCGGACTCTTATACTCTTCTTCAACCTATTTTAGATCAGCTGATCATACTGTATGAAATAAGAAAAGATTCCCAGCAACAGCTTACTAATGTGTGGTGATCAATCCATTGAATTGTTCGACTACATAAAACTAAGAAAATGTTCTTAGTTTGTGTCTAAAACACCCTATCAAGATTAGTGTTGGTGAGAGACATGCAAGCTTGATTTTGGATGTTTTCATCTCTTAGTTTTTCTTGATTTTTTTTTTTAGTTATGTCGCTGCAGTAGTTTTTCTAATATTTGGGTGCAATGTTTTTCAGTTTATTGGTAGAGGACATACCGAAAAGAGCCAGCAATCATTTCCAGTGGTTAGTTTTTCTTGATTTTTTTTAGTTTAGTTGTGCCGCTCCGGTAGTTTTTCTAATAATTTTGGTATGTTTTTCAGTTTATTGGTAGAGGACGTACTGAAAAGAGCCAGCATTCATTTCGAGTGGTAAATGTCAATACAATTTCACTTGATTTGTACCGTTTTGGGATCTGATGGAGATCGATAAATGAATCGATTGCATGCTACAGTTTAATTCATCTATTCAAATACAACCAATGGGGAGCTTATCACGGAAATAACACAAACCAGAAAGGAAAGAGATTGCTCGATTAACAATTAACAAGTTGCTTCATAGATGAGGCAGAATTATTTTCTTCCCTTGATTTTGGGTCATTGTAGTAATTTAAATTTGAACTTTTGTAACTAGAATTCTTAGTTTGTCCTTTACTTTTTTTGGTTACCTGAATTTGTAATCCAAAATTTTGATCCATGTTTTATGAGCTACTGAGCTGCAAATGTTGCCAACTGTTCTTTTCAGTGATGTAGATTGAAAGGGCCAGACTTTAGGCGCATCATGAACACAAATGTGTGGATGCTCATTTTTTGTTGTCCTCTACAACATTTGTATATTTCACGGTGCTTTCATTTGTATATTTCACGTTTGTAGATTAAAAGTTGTTGTTTACCTACGTTCTTTGAAAGTCAACAGTATGTCATCGTTCTCCTAACTTTGCAGTCTAGAACTTTATTTCTGCAACTGCAAAATGCTACGTTCCATTTTACAGCCACGACCGTTCAAACTTATTCAAAAGATCCAAATGTTATCATTATGCACAGCTCCCAGCTCTGTATTCTTTTTAATTTCGTGCGCTAATACTACCTGCAAGGACAGTCATGGTTAATGGTTTACTCGTATCAAAGATATGGAAGTGGCATGAGAATACTGTATAAGAGTTGGCGGACTGTGATTTAACCGAAATCTCCCATTTGGACTATAACCATTTGGTCGCTAAATTGGACTGTGATTTTTTTTTTCTTATACGCCCCACAAATTTTGATTATATTCTGTGTCGGTGTCTAAATTTGGTCCCAAATCCAAGAAAAGCAGACTATATCTGAGTTTAGTCCAACCACTGTGATTCCCATGCCAAATTTGGTTATAGTCCACAAATTTGGTTTAGTCGTGATTGTGGACACTATGGGGGACCGGTTGTGGCTCGACACATTTGTTAAAAAACAGTGATGCTACGCTGACACTAGATTTCTACTGGAGACCCTAGTTAGTAAGTTCGCGAATGATTCGCGAATTATTCGCGAATTTTTCCGTTTCACGAATTTTACCGTCTTATTCGCGTACGTTTGCAACTCCGAACCCAAGTCGCGTATTATGTGGCATTCCCGGATTATTCGCGAACCGTTCACGAATTTTACGTATCCCGAATGATACGTCCGCTTAATTCGCCATAAATTCTTTAGCTTTTACTTTTCAAACTTCAAAGACTCCACTTTTTTGCTTTACTGCCTCCCGAGCATACACGACCGAATATTAGACGTGTTGTAATTTTTATGAAACAAAAACGACTGAAGAGATTTGAAGGTGAAGGTGAGAGAGATCTCAAACTCACTAACCAAGCATCTAAACCACCATACGACGTCCTCTTGGATAACTAATGTTGTATATATTATTAATATCATCATATTAAGTTTATTTTTTCTTTAAATAACTCACACATATGCATAAAATTGGTCTATGACCTTATAAATACAAATTATTTGTTATATATAGATACCGAATTTTCAGAGCCGAACTCACATTTATAAATCGAATTATACACGTACGTATGTAGTTACGAATTACTGACGAATCACGTCTCGTTGACCGAATTTTGGACCGAATCTGGATTTTACAAAACCGTATAATACTCGTACGTTTGCCGTCCCGTACGTTTGCCGAATCCCGATTTGCTAACTAGGCTGGAGACCCGGTAGAAACTGCTGCGTGGGCCCCTCAACAGGAATAAGCAAGGGTGGACATTACCCACCATGGATCCACATGATCTGTCTCTAGGAACTTCACCGGTATTTCTTACGGGATTTTGTCCCCGGTAGAGAATTATTGGTTAAAAAGGGTGCTTACGAAACCATCATTTAAAAAATAAAAAGAAAAATTTATTACCAAATATTACAAGGAACATAAAGTTGGTGTCATACGAGTTAATAATGTGCAATTTTATAGTAACACCAATCCAATCCCGGAGCGTTACTGCACGGATTATATTCTAGTCAATAATACAAAACATCATAGGTTTTTAAGTCTTGCACGGTCGGATAACATTTTGAGAAATAAACATGTGACCTGACCATCCCAGTCTCATCCTAACAAAAGACATCTAACGGTTATGGTGTTTGTAACCCCCCTCTATCCCTTTTAATTACTTCCTCTTCAAATAAACGTTACAACCATTAAATGGTAGCATTACAAACAAAAAAAATTAAAATATAAATGCCACAGTAACTTTAACCATGTCTTCAAAAAACAAAAAGTGTCAATCTTCAACAATCTGCAAAACAGAACCAATATATTCTGTTTAAAAATAATAGGAATAATTTTTATTCTACTCATGAAAAATTTCAAAAATACAAATCGTAATTCCCGTTTTACTCATTGAACAAATGGTACAATCGAGTAAGGCGAGGAAAGTCACATGGAGTGCAATACCTTGGGAGTTGTAATATGTAAATCCCAAAAAATAAAAAATTGCAATCGAATAAGCCAACCTTAATCAACTTGCAAAATAAAAACAACTTTAGAGTTGTCATATGTAAAACCCAAAGAACTTTAGAAAAATGGAACAATCGAGTAAGGTGAGGAAAGTTACATGGAGTGGAATACCTTGGGAGTTGTACTATGTAAAGCCCAAAATAAAGGCAGTCGAATAAGCCAACTTTAATCAACCTGCAGAAAAAAATAACAATAGAGTTGCCATATGTAAAACCCAAAGAATAAAGAACTTTAGAAAAACATATGCTTAGAAAGGAAACGCTGCAGAAATCTCTTTGGGAATAAATATAGGGTCGCAGACTATTTCGAGGAAATGGATGATCTTCAAAAACATTTTTTTTAAACTTTTACATTTTTTGAAATCAATTTCTCATTCTGATTGATAAAGATTATTTTGTTGGAATGATATAAGAATAATAATAGTTTTAGAAAGGAAAAAAGGAAACGTTATTTAAAGATATGAAATCTACTCATAATAAACGGAGCTAATACTTAGGGCGTGCACGGCTAAATAAGGATTAAATCTCACCATTTGAAATACTTACCTAATTTTGTGTGGGCATGCACGGCTAAAGTTATATTTTTTGAAATACTTACCTAATCGGATAGTATATGGGCATGCACGACTAAGATTTAAGATTAAATCTCACCATTTCATCTCGGCAAACGATACCGATTTCAGAATTAAAGCATACAATACATGCCTGAAATACTTACCACATAATAGGTAGAATTAAAGCTTAAGAATTAAATCTTACAATTTTCCTCCTAATTATCCTCCCACCATCATGAATACCATGCAACGAAACGGCTGTTCCTAATTATTCATCTATAATAGGTAGGAAAAAAAACACCTAATAAATTAAAAGGTACACTTATTACAATTGTTCAATGAGTGTGTATATAAATACATGAATGTATTTCTTCCACCACACTCATTCACACATTTCCCATTCATTCACTCATTCCCCACTTTTTTTTTTGGTGAATTTTTTAGCTTAGAGAATCAACATGTCAAACATGATTAGTTGACAGTCCCAAGAAAAACGTTACCCAAAACGTGTCTGTTTCCTTTTCGAGAATGCATGATTGTGATTGAAACAAACCTTCGGAACTCAAGTTTCGTGTATATTTAATAAATGTTTAAGGTTTTCATAGCGACGAGTTCTTACGAGTCGGCTGCAGTCTTATGATGATGTGTGGTAATTATTAAAATTAATATCATAAAAAATTATACCTTCACATGCCGTGCTGTTACGGCACGGGTTATTTCGAGTTTGACACAAAAAAATTGGATTTGGTGTCCGTCTATTACTAAAAATCCTAAAATACCCCTCAAAAAGACGCATGCGTAATTTACTTTCTCTTTTCTTTTAGACGGTTTCGTGTATAATAGTCGCGTACATTTAGTGGACTGAAAAATGGACACGGAGGTTGAACATCTTTTATTTGTTGAAGGCAGTTTAGTAAAAGTCGAGATATACGTTAGAGGGTCGAACCCAACCTCCTCCAAAAAATTTTTGTTTTTCCTTTCTTTCTTCTTCTTCTGCTTCCTCCTCGTCCTCTCGATTTCTTCTCAGGAAATTTTTGTTTACCCCTCTTGGGAGACAATCTCAGCCCCCATCCGTTGCTTCGGTTCCTTTGGCTAGGTTACCCATGAGGCTCGCTGGTAGGCTAGCACAACAACCTGTTTAATTAATGTAGTAGTATGTCGTTGGAGCTTAACTTGTCAGGCTTCCAACTAGTTTCATATAATAACCGTTATCCAATAATGTAATAGAAAAATTACGTACTATGCAATTTATATTATATTTTATTCTTAAAATATTTCCTACAACAATACTATCCAATTTATAGTTTTTAACATATTAATTTTAGTTTTGGTAATAACATAACAATTTTACTTTATAAATTTACAAGTCCGACTCTGTGCCATTATGACGAACTGAATTATGAGTACAGAATTTAGTTTTGCGTCAATCTTTTCTGTCGGCTGTTCCACCGTGACAGCGGTCATCTAGTTAAGTATACGGGGAAGTCCATATTAATCACCACTTTATTTAGATGTCTAATATATTTTAGCATCAAGCACAATCATATAGGTTTCTGAAACAGGAATGACTTAATACACACACATAAAGCTCCTCCAAGGCAGCAAGAGTCATGATTTTACATATATATATATATATAGCAATATAGTTCGCCATATTAGTAGATCAATCTTGTTTACTTTTCCTCGAGCAAACTGGTATCCAATTCCTTGGTAAAATCTTCCAGCATTTTTACAAAGTAAGTTGGATCAGGCACATCTTCATTTTCTTTCTCATATTGTACAGACCACTTCACAAGGCAGTTATTGTTCCCATTCCTCTTTGTTGGAGAGATAGTAAGTGTGTTAGCAAAACTCGAGTAACCTTTTGTGAGATCTCCTTCAAAAACTGTGGAAGTTAGTGACATGTTTGCATGGTCCACCGCAGTTATCTTCACTTTGGTCTGGACGCCAGAAGGTTTATCTCCTGTAAATCATGAATAGATATACTAATTTGGCTATGCATTAGTAGTTAAACGAGAAGAAGTTAAAAAATTGGATGTCACACAGAGACTTTACGTACCCTGTACATAGTCCCAAACAAATACACTTCCCAGACGAACTTGACCGTCTCCCGGGAGAACTTGGCAATTGTGGACTATTTGAGGAACATATTTTTGAAGCTTGGGTGCATCACGAGTCATCATAGTGTAAAACTTCTGCGCGGAACACTTAGCTTTGATTTCAACCTCTAGCTTATGAATTTGAGCCATTTTGCTTTAAATTTCAACCTCAAGATTATGTTGCTCGGTGAAGGTTATGAAAGTGATGTTTGAGTTTATATAGCCAGAAATCATGTTTACATAAATATATCATACCAAAGAATATGATTCTACCACTTGTTTATGTTTTTAATGGAAAGTGATTCGATTATTTGTTAATTGACAACAACTATTATCCAAGGATCAAAATGGGACACTGATCAGCGCAGCTACTAGGAGGATTACAACTGTGTCTGTTACCAGTCAAGAAATGCATAAAAATGGGGTTGGGGTTCCAATCTGTTTCGTATAATTAATTCTTCCTGCTTTATGTAAAATAGAAAAAATTAAGTAAGTGGTGCACTAGCCGAGAATTGGATATGTTCCAATTCCCTTCCTCTTCTTTTGAAAGGCAAAATTCAAGATGCGACCATTGAATGAAGAGATTATGCGTTTTTACTTTTGTTTTTATTTATGATCGGTAATTTGATCGGTAAATATTTTGGTGTTGACGACATCAGCGAGATTTCCTTTATTTGGTATTTTTTGCACCAATCGCTTGTTGTAATCTTAAATAGTTTCAATGTCTGGATTTTTTTTCACCAATTTAAGGTTGGAAAAAGAAGTAAAAAGTGCGTACTCTTGTTCAGAGAATCACAACGACTTTGTACCTAAGAAACTCAGAAGAAGCAGCAGGTAAATTTGTAGTTAAGCTTGAATATTCAAAAGCAAAACTCAGTATAAACGCTAATTTTATACTAAGGTCATTAAACACAAGTTCAATTAAGAACTCCCCACAGAGTCAAGGTCATTCCATCAAAAAAATTCCTTCTTCAGCTCTCAAGGTCACCCAATTACCTGAGTTGTAGATGTAGACATACAGCTAGATGATGAGAAATGAAGACAAACAAATTCAAGAAAAATTTATAAAGTTTTTAAGAAACAGCAAAAATGAAACATTTAGAATGATACAATAGAAAAGTTGTATGGAGCTTTACAACGAGGTAGTGGGGAGTCACATAGGCCAGAGTTGCCCTTAAAAGAAGAAGCAGGAAATGCTGTGGTATGAGGAGGAATTTTCCCTGACAACTTGTTGTATGACACATCAAATTCTCGAGGCTCTTCAAGTTTATTACCCCTGAAGGTATACTTCCCGTAAACCCGTTCTTTTCAAGCTTTAGAGTCTTAAGATAACTCAACTTCCCGAGAGATTCTGGTATTGATCCTATTATTTGATTAATAGATAGTACTAATGTTTCAAGATATTCCATAGACTCCAGGTTTCCAATATCATCAATACGACCAACAAAACTATTGCAAGAAAGATCGATAAATCGAGCCAAGGATCTATCTCTTGGAAAAATCGAGCTTAATCCTCATGTGAAGTTGTTCAAGTGAAGATCAAGTTTGTCCAATGAAAGGTTCTTGAACTCTATTGGTATATGTGAATGGAAACCGTTGTTAGATAAATTCAGGGAAAATAAACTTGTCATGTTCCCTATCCATGCCCGGCAATACTCCGGCTAACATATTAGTGGATAAATCAAACTTGTTGAAGATAACCATTCCGGTAGTTTTCCCATTAACCCTGTTCGAGCTAAATATAGTTCCTCAAGGCTCATTTTTGAAATCCAACTAGGTATGTTCACTAGACTTGGTGGGTTGAAAGACAAATCTAGGTGATATAATGTTGCATTTAGCTTAACTGGTTCAGAAGGAATTGGACCTGAACTAGTTAAGGTCAGTTTTCAGTTCAGAAGGAATTGGACCTGAACTAGTTAATGTTGCATTTAGCTTAACTAGTTCAGAAGGAATTTTCAGTTAAAAAATTGTTTGTAACGTGTAAAAAATAAACGGATGGTCCAGTATTCAAGCCCGTCTAGCCGGCCCGTGACAGAAGATTCCAGAAGTTTTCGGAAGTCATGTTATCCAAGTTGCTTGCACATCAAGTTTATATCATAATTAGGGTATAAATGCATATATCCTAAACCCTAAGGATATGGAATCCTAGGTTAGCTAACCACACATAACTATTGTAATCTCATATCAATATAATACCCTCCCTATGGGATTCCTCCGTGGATGTAGGCAACACTTGCCGAACCACGTTAAATCTTTGTGTTTTCTATTCATCTTTAATTTATGCTTTCTAACTAGTTCCAACAATCAACATCAAATCATCGTGTTTAGTGCCTAGAAGTAATTTTCGGTACAAACATTGGCGCCGACTAAGAGGAACGTGTAAAACGGCGGTGTTTTTCCGTTGAGAAAGTTGTGGTATAAATTTGCACGAAATTCCATGTAAGGTACAGCAAGGAACAAAAAACAAATATGGTAAAGAAAAAAAAATAGTGAAACCGTTGTGAACAGATGAAACACCGTTACGAAAAGGTGGCAAAAAGTGTGGCGAAACAGTATAAGAAGCTATACAGAACAGTAACAGAAATAACTGTTGCAGAACATGTTGCAAAAGATTCTTGTTCATCTAGCCTCCCAATCCAGAGCTGACACGTGTATGTTCTGTCATGTCAGCAACAAGGCACAGTCAGCACAGCCATGTCACCAAGCAACCTGGTTGGTTAAGCCAAATGTGGTGACACGTCATCCAACACCGTCCAGTAAGCAGCGACAAGTAAGCGACGACGAAGGCCACGTCATCAACGGTTGTCCAGTCAGCATATCTGCCACGTCATTAAACTTTTGGCAACTGTCACGCCTGCTTTCGCCATGTCATCACCGCTCGGGTGCCACGTCAGCGCCGCCGTCCTTGTCACCACTGCTACGTCATCCTTTTGATCCAGTCAACACTGCCACGTATGCAACAGCACGCGCGCTTGGTTCAGATCTTGTTTCGTCAATAACTTCTTTGTTTTAAGTCTGAATTGAGTGATTTTTGGCTCGTTGGAATCGTCTTTCAAGTCCCTACATCGTGGAATCAAAAATTACGGTGTTCAAGAAACTTTTATACGCACTTGGGGTAGCAACATGATCGAGTTCGAGGTTCGTGGATAGCGACGTGATCGAGTTCGATGTTCGTGGATAGCGTCGTGATCGAGTTCGAGATGAGGATTTCCTATACCCTTCAATATTTATCCTTTCATCACTTCGCAAGCATCTAAAGCCTCACCTTGCACGTGAGCACATAAGTCTTGCTCTAATCGCAAGCATAAAATATCGCCTTGCACGCGAGTATGAAACACTTGCACCTTGGCAAGCATAAAGTCTCGTCTCGACCACGAGCTCAATGCCCGATATTGGTCCAAAGACTCGTACTCAGCACAAGCAATACATCCATCCTGCCCGAGCAGCAAGCGCTATAACCTTGTTACGTTGGGAGCAAAAAGCCTTGCCCCATCCGCAAGTACACTACATCACACTCAAGACTCGACAGCTCTAGAGAATCACAAGTACAATACTTGGCAAAAAGTCTCACCTAGCATGTGAGAAAATTTTATTACAGGTAACTACAGTTGGGTGCGTCTTGGTAATATCTCTACTCACGCTTGGGGGCGAGTTACATCATCAATGGTCGACTCCGAAGGAAAAAGAAACTTCTTAACCTCCAAGGGCGATGTTTGTACCGTGTAAAAAATACACAGATGGTCAAGTATTCAAGCCCGTCTAGCCGGCCCTTGACAGAAGTTTCCAGAAGTTTCCAGAAGTCTTGTTGCCCAAATTACTTGTACATCAAGTTTATATCATAATTAGGGTATAAATACATGTATCCCAAATTGCTTGTACATTAAGTTTATATCATAATTAGGGTATAAATACCATGTTTTCCATGTGGTTTGAAAAAAAAACTCTGGCTCTCTGATTAATTAATTAAATGAAATCTTGAACGGATTTGGAAAATTATATTTTGCATAAAATATTACTGATTTTCTGGTATCATTAGAAAACGAACATGTTGAATTTCTGGGTAGTTGAACTAAATATTCGTTATGTCTCTCTACTAATACAACAAACACTAGCACATGAAACTCATGGAATGTATTGAAATTCGCAGCCGAATTCTACCTGTAGAATATACTGTGGACACCGTCAAAATGCATTGCTCATCTTGGGAAAGAAATAAATGATCCAAGTTCACATCTTTGCTGGGCATACACGGTAAATGCTCTAACTTAACCAAGGATGTTGAATACTAGTAATTTCGATAATTGCGGTGTAGTTACGGAAAATCCCACAACTACACTCAACGAGATGATAATAACATAAAGTCTAAGTCAAAAAAAAACATCTTCCTTTCTGATAAAGAAAAAAACACAAAGTCTAAGTCATGAGAATCAACTTAAACATTAATGATATTATACACCACTTTGACACTAATACGATCTTTCTCAATCACTTTGTATTGAATGTATGTTGTTCTTACAACGATTACAAAGATATTTGATATACAACAGTGGAAGAAATAGAGCTTGGAGTAAACTTTAATGGCTTCTCTCTTTTCTCTATAAGTGTTTCTTAGCTCTCTCACTTGACTGAATTCTACCACACTTACTATTAAAGGATAAACATGCATGTGCTATAAAGAGATCAATGTGCACGTCAAATGAAGACACCCAAGTGAATGACCATGGGCTACCAATCAAGATACATGATGCTCAGTCAATGGAAATACTAGATTATAGGATCAAGTCAAATAATAAATCCTGTAATGTAGATAGATAAAGTTTCACCTAGTCAAGATATAGGTTGTTACTCTATCTTCTAGGTTTTGTATCCTATCACCTATAAATAGGATCAATCATATAAACGTAATTTTATCCCACTACATTAAGTTCGGGAGATCAATCTAATTCACCCTATGGGGTTCTGTCAGTGAACGCAGGCGTTAGTGTCGAACCACTTTAATCATTGTCTTCTTTGATTTCGTTTTCTCTAATCGATGATCCATTGATACCCATAATTTATTATGGTATCAGAGCTGGGAGATCCGCTCAAACTGCTTCCGCTTTCTATCAGTTTTTATTATGGTCGCCTCGAATTTATTCCAGATAATCTTCAGTAGTAGTATGGTTTGCTTATTAATCAGCGACTCTTATCTCAGTTAGAGTTATAATCGTATGACTCTTTCCAAATCTGTAATCATTGTTTATGTTTTATTCTCCTCGAATATATATTGCTTATATGTCTGGCTAATATCACCATAGTCTTCTTTGGTTTAGGGAAAAGTTGTCTCTTTATTTGTAAGATTGTGTCTATGTCTTCAGTCAAATTTTATCTTTATTGTTGTTATCAACTTAGATTTTTTTTCCCGCTCTTGCCCGATATCTTAAGGGATTATTCATCAAATCACAATCCATTCATCATGGGTTATCAAATTTCCTTTTAGATCTTTATCTATGATCTTTTTGTTTTCATCAGAGATATATGTGTTATCATGACTCAAATTTTTTGTTCATTTTGTCAGGAACATTCAAAGGTTTTGTTTCTTCCATCAATTTTTTTTTTAATTTCTGCATATGGGTTACAGATTGCAGAGTCAAGTTTTTATGCTCATTGTTGGCTCATAGTTCTTATCAGTGAACAAAGATAATAGTATTTCTTGTTATCTCTCAACTTCATGAATTTTCTTCTCATAGTTTATGACTATGTATGGGTTCAGTATAACCTAAATAATAGATTTTTGCGTCAAAATCAAAATCGGTTTAGTATAACATAACTCCAAAATCTTTTCGAATTGGATATCAATAACTAAGCCATATCCGGCATTGTCCCGTTGGCTATCAGATCATCGTGTGAACTCATCCACGGTATTTTACCTTTTCTCACATCCATGAATCAATCTAGATATTTTTCATCTCCAAATTGCATCTTTTAATACCCATGTCTGTTTGCGCAATTGGGTTTGGATCAATTTTTCACAGTATGGAGGATTTATTATATAAAACTATACCAGTTTTTGTATGGCTTATCTCTATTTCTTTGCAATCAACAATCCAATATATTAGTATCCAATCAAGTCCATTAAACAACCAGAAGATCCACCATTCCGTATATCTTCTCAAACTTTGAATATTTTTCTGCTGCTTCTGTATCTTTGTTCAAGTGTTCAAGTTCTGTGGTCCGTGATTGAAGCTAAAAGTTCAACTTATAGGGTTTAGGTTATAGAGTCTTTTCCCGAAGATTTTTCAAGTTGTACACTTCAAGAAATTTTTGTGTCCAACTTGAGGGGGGTATTAGAGGATAAACATGCATATGCTATAAAGATATTAATGTGCACGTCAAATGAAGACATCCAAGTGAATGACCATGGGCTACCAATCAAGATACATGATGCTTAG
This sequence comes from Papaver somniferum, assembly GCF_003573695.1. Taxonomy (NCBI): domain Eukaryota; kingdom Viridiplantae; phylum Streptophyta; class Magnoliopsida; order Ranunculales; family Papaveraceae; genus Papaver; species Papaver somniferum. The sequence goes on from NW_020620381.1 coordinate 1,548,539, forward strand.
TCAATGAAAATACTATATTATAGGATCAAGTCAAATAATAAATTCTGTAATGTAGATAAATAAAGTTTCACCTAGTCAAAATATCGGTTGTTACTCTATCTTCTAGGTTTTGTATCCTATCACCTATAAATAGGATCAATCATGTAAATGTAATTTTATCTCACTACATTAAGTGTCGAACCACTTTAATCATTGTCTTCTTTGATTTCGGTTTCTCTAATCGATAATCCCTCGATACCCATAATTTATTACTTACCTTTATCTTTATCTTTTGAATCCTTATATGGGCAAATATATCAGTAGAAGAAAATTGAGGATCACATGCAAGATCTCTGCTAGCTGATCATATTTTAGTTTCTATTATTTTCCATGATTTGGGGAGATGTCACTGTCTCTTGTGTTACTACTTCGTCCTCTCCTTGATAGATGTCGTGTTGTGCTTGTCGCGTGGTTGCTCTTCGTGCTTCTTTCTCTTTATCGCGTGATTACTCTTCGCCTTCGTGTTGGTGGTTGTCTTAGCTGAAGCGAAGTTGTGTTTTTGTTCTGTGCGATATTTTTTGCCCCTACACTTTGCCTCTTCTCGCATTGTTCTTCTGAAAGTGTAATAATGCGAGAATCCCTGGTCAATGCTTCGTGGCAGACCTGTCTTTTTGTTTTCTCTATCTTACCCGACATGCTGCCGTAATTTCCGTGTAACTGTCACACGTGTTAGCGGTTTCTTTCTCTTTCAGCGGTACGTCTTTACTGCTCACCTTCGGATAAATATCTAGGATAGAGGTAAAAAAGAAGATTTTTTTTTATTTTCTTAGTCTTCATTCTCTCCTCTGTTCATCTTCTTCTTTCGAGTTCTTCTTTTCAGTTTCTTCATTTTCTACTTTCATGGTGGATCAAGACATGCTTCTGCTGTTGTTGTTCCGCCTTCTTCTAGGTAAGTTAGTTTTTCATCAGTTAATTATTTAGTGTTTTTCATGGTATGATTATGATCTTTCTTATGCCATTGCTACTGTTTGGAGTTCTAACATCCCCATACTCATTCCCATGTGTTTGATGCAGTGCAAAGCGTAAGCCTGCCAACAAGTGGGTTGATGCTCTTAAAATCTACCGAGCTATACTAGAGGATAAGGGCTTCAACATTATTGTTCCATCTGGTTCGTCGCCTGACATCCCTCTAAGTGAAAATAACATTTTACAGGGCTCCTGTAGCGCGAATCGTATTCCTGTCGCCTTTGGTCAACTAAAGGATGGTCTTCCATTTCCTCTCTTTGATCCTGAGGTTCCTTTGTTCTATCAAATTATCGCGAAGATGGAACGGGCTGCTTATCAACTGAGTGGGGATGCGATCTGTTTTATCTTTGAGTTTTCGCTTCGAGCAACTGGTGTTGGGAAGTCTCTCTGTCCAGATGTGGTGGACCCTTATGATCCTGCAGACTATACTGTTGAGTCTTTATTTCAGCAATATATTATAAATTGGGTTCTTAGAGATGGCTCGCGCTGGGGCATTCGCTTGACTAGGGAGAAGTTGAAAGCCAATATGAAGAAGCTTATGGACGTCGTAGACCAACATAGCAATACTAACACCCTCCTCCGGCATTCTAGCGACCCTAATTTGATGAACTTTTATCTGATCATTGAGGGTCCGCTTTTGTGGGGTTGTAATCCAGATGGGAGTCCTCAGGATGCTCCGGATTCTTCGCTTGTAGGGCACGATACTCTTTCGTATTGTCCTTAGAAGTTCAATTGGCCTAATCGGGAAGATTGTGTATGTCTTCTTCTATGCTTCTCTGTTTTATTTCACTTTATGGTTTTTCCTTATGCATTTCTTTTGAATTTATAGATGGCGCAAGAGCTTGCCTCGCTTGAGAAAAATGCTAAGATTGCTGCTGAGAAGAAGAATAAGGAAGTTACTGAAGAGAAGTCAGGAAAAAGACATTCGCGCTCTAAAAAGGTAAGGCGAATCGCTGCTTTATGGACAAGCCTTTTTGATTATGTTTGATGATTTTATCTTCTCTTCGTTTTGTCTGTTCTTGATGAGGAGGAAACTGAAGACGAAGAAGGTGATGAGGGTGACTACAAGGAGTTTGATCGTGACGATAATCCTATTTCGCATAAATCCAAGAAGGCGAAAACCAATAAGTATAGTGAAAAAGAGGGGGTACAACAACCACACCCAGTATTTCGATTAGAAATCTGTATGGACTAACTCCAATATACATTCAAGAGAATCAACTAGACTCAATCTAAATAAAGTATATCAAATAGTTATATCTCTCTTTATCGATTCAATTCTTGCTCAAGAAAATAGTACTCTGCGAGTCTAATTGAATACAAGAGAAATCAGTTGAATGGTACCAAAGACCAATATTCAAGTATCAATCAATTTTAATCAAAAACCAAAGGTCGGATTTCCAATTGATTGATTCTAACGCATAACCTGTAATATTTCAATTATATAACAAAATATAATGCAGAAAAGAAATAACACAGGCACCAGAATTTTGTTAACGAGAAAACCGCAAATGCATAAAAACCCCAGGACCTAGTCCAGATTGAACACACAATATATTAAGCCGATACAGACACTAGCCTACTACAAACTAACTTCGGTCTGGACTGTAGTTGAACCTCAATCAATCTCACACTGATCCAAGATACAGTTGCGCTCCTTCCGTCTCTGATCCCAGCAGGATACTACGCACTTGATTCCCTTAGCTGATCTCACCCAAGACTAAGAGTTGCTACGACCCAAAGTCGAAGACTTTAATAAACAAATCCGTATCACACAGAAAAGTTTACGGTAATAGATAAATATGTCTCTCACAGAAAATACCTACAAGTTTTTGTTCCGTCTTTTGATAAATCAAGGTGAACATGAACCAATTGATAACCCGGACTAATATTCCTGACGAACATCCTAGTATTATCAATCACCTCACAATAATCTTAATCGTCGCGGCGAAAGAAGATATTGTGGAATCATAAACGATGAGACGAAGATGTTTGTGACTAATTTTATATCTTTCCTATCGGAGATACTAATCTCAAGCCAATTGTTACGATTGTACTCAACATGATAGAATATGAAAGATCAGATCACAAAACTACGAGAAAGTAGTATCGGTCTGGCTTCACAATCCCAATGAAGTCTTTAAGTCGTTAACCTGGTTTACAAGAAGAAATCTAAGGTTAAAATAGAATCGACTCTAGCTAATACAACTAGTATAACACAGGAGGTGTGGGGATTAGGTTTCCCAGTTGCTAGAGTTCTCCCTTATATATTCTTTAAAATCAAGGTTTTCAATCAATATTAGCTTGGTAACAAAGCATTCAATATTCAACGTTAGACGAAAACCTGATTAGATTCAAGCTAGTATCTTTCAACCGTTAGATCGAAAACTTAGCTTGTTTCACACAAATGAAAATGCACGATTTTAGGTTTGTGTAACCATACCCAAAAATGTACATTTGTTGGTTCAACAGTAGTTAACCAAATGATTAGCCATATGAGCACTTTCATATCAACCATATTTTTCTTCACCATAACTAGTCTAAATGACTCAAATGAACTAGTTAGAGAGTTGTTCAATTGTATAAATCTTATATAATTGTACAATACACAATCTAAGCAAAAACGATTTGATTCACTTGAATGGATTCATGAACTTTATAGCCACGATTCGCAATTTTCATTCCTTAGTTAATATAAATATAAGTTCACAAATAATCGTCTTTATATATAACCAAATCAAGTTCGCGGATTTAAGTTCCCGGAAGGAGTTCACAAACTCCAGCAGATATTCTCGGGATGAGAACCTCCGCCAGTTCGCGGACTGAGCTCACAACTCTTGTTCCGGTTTTCTTGATAAATAAAGTACACTTACTTTGCCACACAATGCTTATATCCAACATTTGTTATATAATCTAAACTCTCATTTAAAATATTGAAACATTCTTAGAGGACGTTATATAGTTGTTATTCATAAACCATTTTTCGTCAAACCATTTTCAAAGTGATTGAACCATAACATGACTTTCATCACTAGGTAAAGATGAACTTGGCCAAAGAGAAAGCTTACCAACACATATTTCGAGAAATAGATAGGCGAGATAAACTCGGCTCGAAATAACAAATATGTATAATCAAATTCTATACAACAGAACGACTTTTGTCTCAAGATAGGATATAGAGTAGATAGACTTTTGAGTGATAGATAAGTTCAAGTCTCCACATACCTTTTAGTTGATGAAGTTTCACCAGTTCCTTGAATAGTTCTTCATCTTGTATGATGATCGTCATGGAGTTCTTGAGCTCAACTACACTTTCTATCCTAGTCCGAGACTTAGCTATAATAGACTATAAATCAAGACTTATAGTTTTGATCACTAACATTGACAAACATGCGTGATATATCAACCCATGCGAGTTCGACCGAGCAGTGTCTAAGAATCTCCCTCTTTGTCAATTTTATTGACAAAACTATCAATACATATGGAATACAAAAATAAATAAATAAAATTTGTAGCTCATATTTCACATGCCTAATCTTCAACATTACTCGAAATCTTCGTCAATTCCAAGTACTCCAATGATCCCAAAGGTTGTAAGTTCAGCATCATCGTTGTTGAAAATATGTAGCTATAACAATGAGAAAACATAATTCTCAATCATTGTTATACAGTGTCATAGTATTATTATGCATCATCAAAGTTCAATTGTATCACAACTTCGACAACAATACTATGGTGATATGTATCACTCCCCTTTAGTCAATACTCCATCTCACATGGAAACCACTCCCCCTTACATAATGATCCGAAAACCATATGTATTTGTAGTGTGAACTACATATTAATTCTCCCCCTTTTTGTCAATAAAATTGGCAAAGGTACGAAAACGGGATTCTAGTGAAATTTCTAAAAGAGATATTGCATGACCAAAAGAAAGCATATATCAACTTGTTTAGATGCAATCATAAAGCCGAAGATAAATGCATTCATCAAGGAGTTTATAAAGATACAAGATAACCCCTATAATATTCCACAACCGCACTTCCCACAAAGATTTGGCAATTAAGCACAAGTTCAATTAAGAACTCTCCCCCATAAAATGTCATTCCCTAAAGAACAACAAGAGCGACCTTAATTTCAAAATGAAAGAATTTCTTAGGACATAAAAAATCACATACGAATATGAATTTGAATCCAAAAATACTCAATTAGATTAATCACAAGAGAACCCATAATTAATCTAATCGGAAAAATACAACCAAATTAACCACAAAAAGTGATGAATTTAATTGATCAAGCTCGACATAAGAGAACTTACGGAGCTTCACAGTAATACATAAAAAATATGGATCAGGGAAGATCAATACTGCAAAATATACAAGGATTCATTCTATTTTCCATCACTATTCACACAATGACATACAATAAACATAATCCTTTTCAACAAAAGTTCATCCTATCTTCCATCAATAATGATATAATAGGATTCAAACTTTTGTGATGTCAAAAGTCCATTCATTCTTTTATCAATACATGCATGTCGACATAAGAAAGACTTAACTTTTGACATCGAATTTGTGCTTCTTATGGTACTAACACATGTAGCAATTTTTAGTTGAAAGATAATATCATTCAAAGCTAAACATGCAAGTTATTAAAGCAATAAAATATCAGTTAAAAGTAGTTCCACATAAGAATTTTAAACCGATAACAGAAGGAACTAAGCTTGATTGCGATTATATTTCTCAGCAATCTTACACACGGGTTCAGTTAATTCAGGATGAATTTACAGCACATAGCTTAGTTGTTCCTGAAGGCACTCAATTATTTCATTAAGAAGATTGTCTTCATAGGAGGCTGGCTTCTTCATATTGTTGATGTTTGTCTGAGAAAGAGGAGAGGAATAACCAGTGCAGGTGCCAATTGGTTTAACCTGAAATTGGATGCAGATTCTACTGATAAGACATGGGAACCCAAGATTCTTTTTCTGTGAAACCATATGAATCATCTGAAGAATAATCAGACTGCAGAAATCAATCTCTTCTCCTGAGATAATATAGCAAACCATCTCAGCGAGGGTTGTACTCCACATATTCTTATCAAGTGTGCTTGGAATCAGATTTGCAACAGCCAATTTACTGAAGACTTTCAGATGAAACCTAATGTTGTCAACAAACAACTTGCCTCCTGACCATGATTCACTTCTGTTTAGAAGCAATTCGGATAGCTGACCCTGAGTTGGTCTGAGATTCTCAGGTTGAGGAATTGCAAATGAACGATCCAGTGATAAGTTCAACAAATATTCAATCACTTCATGATTTACCTCAAATGTTATCCCTCCAACCATTGTCTTGAAACAACAAGTTATTTTTTTGGCCGCATGCAGGTAAGCATAAAACTAGCAGGTCATCTCAGGATATGAAGACCCAATACCATCATGAACGTAGCCCCACTCATGTTGGTTCATAAACTGATGAAACTCAGGTTCGTTAACAGTACGATCATAAACCCTCTCTATAACAAATTTTCCTATAAGGAACTTGACATATTTATTCCTAGCAAGAAGGCTAGTGAAGCTAATTTGAAGATCAAGGTCATAAAAAGGTTGTAAAACGTCTAAACCAATTTCATCATCTTCAAACTCATTATCACTATCTATGTTTCGATTCGGTTGAGTTGAGCCTTCACCACGGCATAACTTTTTCTTAGGAGCCATTTTTGAAAAAAGATACACAAGTGAAGAAGAAAAACTTACTTGGTACATGAACTGGTTAATGACAAACTAGCACTCGTTCTTCAAACACACAAATGGTTTGACCCAACATTCAGGAGATAATTCTGGAACCCTTGGATCAAACCAACATTGATTTGGTTGAGAATCAAGATGATAAGGGTATGAGGACTGATCGGTTTCTTATTGCGTCTGCGAACTGGGGAGAAGAAGAGGGGTGAAAGAAACAAAGAGATTTTTTTTCTCTTTTAATTGTTGAGTGAACCATTTGAACCGTTCGACAACTGGATTCGTACGTGAGATGGTTCTGGTTCAGCGTATGTGAACCGCTCGTATGCAAGACAAGGACTTGTTTGTTACAAAAGGAGCAATAACTCAACGTCCATCTGTAATTGAGTAATTTTCGTAGAGACAAAAAATCAATTTTGCACAAGATGACACCATGAGAGATTCTCTTTCCAACAGCTCTTATATCTCGAAATATAGAGATCATTCCATAACATAATTTTTATAGGACTATCAAAGAGCATTATCAGAACCAAAGAATTATTGAAATTCTGATTTCTCCTTTTCTATCTTTCATGTGGATAGTTTTTTGTATTACGCAAGGAAATTCTTTTGGTAAAAGAAGACATCCTGGATTCTTCAAGAGTGAAGACAACATTACTATCATGATAATTGATAAGGAGTGTCAGGAATTAATTCATGAAACCGTTCATGCATTGAGGTTGATTTCTCATTTAATTGAGATTTAAACTCTTCATGTAGCTTGTCTAATTTATTACAACTAAACGAATACAAAAGAGGAGCACTGCTCTCACTGGTTAATAAATCAATATCAACATCGACACGAACATTATCCATCATAACTTTCTTTAGACTATCAAGAGACTTTTGTCCTTTCTGGATAAATAAATCAACATCAGACGTTAGGCTTTCAAGATCCTTTTCAATTCCTGAAAACACTTCGAGGGATTTTAAGCCAGGTGGCGGCTTACATAGAATTTCTTATATAGGTTTAATTAGATCATTCATGGAAGAGCATTTTGGAATCCCTGGATCTGGTGGTGCATTAATTGAGATATCACTACAGTTCATAGAGTCGGATCGCTAAAAACACAGACTTGTAAGGTCTTTGAACGTGTTTTCCTTCTCTGATACCAATTGAAAAGGCGGGGGTACAACAACCACACCCAATATTTCGATTAGCAATCTGTATGGACTAACTCCAATATAGTTTCAAGAGAATCAACTAGACTCAATCTTAATAAAGTATATCAAAGGGTTATATCTCTCTTTCTCGATTCAATTCTTACTCAAGAAAATAGTAATATGCGAGTCTAATTGAATACAAGAGAAATCACTTGAACGGTACCAAAGAGCAATGTTCGAGTATCAATCAATTTCAAAAAAATATAATGCGAAAAATAAATAACACAAACACCAAAATTTTGTTAACGAGGAAACCGCGAATGCAGAAAAACCCCGGGACCTGGTCCAGATTGAACACACACTGTATTAAGCCTCTATAGACACTAGCCTACTACAAACTAATTTCGGTATGGACTGATCCAAGGTACAGTTGCGCTCCTTATGTATCTGATCCCATCAGGATACTATGCACTTGATTCTCTTAGCTGATCTCACCCACAACTAAGAGTTGCTACGACCCAAAGTCGAAGACTTTAATAAACAAATTTGTATCATACAGAAAGGTGTACGGTAATAGATAAATCTGTCTCCCATAGAAATACCTACAAGTTTTTGTTCCGTCTTTTGATAAATCAAGGTGAACAAGAACCAATTGATAACCCGGACTTATATTCCCGAAGAACATCCTCGTATTACAATCACCTCACAATAATCTTAATCGACACGGAGAAAGAAGATATTGTGGAACCACAAACGATGAGACAAAGATGTTTGTGACTACTTTTATATCTTGCCTATCGGAGATATTAATCTCAAGCCAATCGTTACGATTGTATTCAACACGATAGAATATGCAAGATCATATCACACAACTACGAGAAAGTAGTATCGGTCTAGCTTCACAATCCCAATGAAGTCTTTAAGTAACCTGTTTCACAAGAAGAAACCTAATGTTAAAGGATAATCGACACTAGATAATACAACTAGTATCACACATGAGGTGTGGGGATTAGGTTTCCCAGTTGCTATAGTTCTCCCTTATATAGTCTTTGAAATCAGGGTTTGCAATCAATGTTAGCTTGGAAACGAAGCATTCAATATTCACCGTTAGATGAAAAACTGATTAGATTCAAGCTAATATATTTCAACCATTAAATCTAATACTTAGCTTGTTACACACAAATGAAATGCACGATTTTAGGTTTGTGTAACCGTACCCAAACATGTACATTTGTTGGTTCAACAGTAGTTAACCAAATGGTTAGCCATATGAGCACTTTCATATCAACCATATACTTCTTCACCATAACTAGTTCAAATGATTCAAATGAAATAGTTAGAGAGTTGTTCAATTGTATAAATCTTATATAACTATACAAGACACAATCGAAGCAAAAACGATTTGATTCACTCGAACCGATTCATGAACTTTATAGCCACGGTTTCCAATTTGCATTCCTTAGTTAGTATAAATATAATATCACAAATAATCATATTTACATATAACCAACTCAAGTTCGCGGACTTAAGTTCCCGGAAGAAGTTCACAAACTCCATCAGATATTCTCGGGATGATAACCTCCGCTAGTTCGCGGACTGAGCTCACAGCTCTTGTTCCAGTTTTCCTGATCAACAAAGTACGCATACTTTGGTTCAAGTAATAAGGACTTATACGTATATGTGTTGCCACACAATGCTTATATCCAACATTGGTTATATAATCTAAACTCTCATTTCAATCATTGAAACATTCTTAGAGGACGTCATATAGTTGTTATTCACAAACCTTTTTTCGTCAAAGCCATTTTCAAAGTGATTGAACCATACCATGACTTTCGTCACTAGGTAAACATGAACTTGGCCAAAGCGAAAGCTTACCAACAAATATTTCGAGAAATAGATAGGCAAGATAAACTCGGCTCGAAATAGTAAATGTGTATAATCAAAGTCTATACAGCAAGACGAATTTTGTCTCAAGATAGGAGATAGAGTAGATAGACTTTTGAGTGATAGATAAGTTCAAGTCTCCACATACCTTTTAGTTGATGAAGTTCCACCAGTTACTTGAATATTCCTTCGTATTGTATGATGATCGCCATGGAGTTCTTGAGCTCAAGTACACTTTCTATCCTAGTCTGAGACTTAGCTATAGTAGACTAGAAATCAAGACTTATAGTTTTGATCACTAACATTGACAAACATTCTTGAGATAGCAACGCATGCGATTTCGACCGAGCAGTGCTCTAACATCTAGCCATAGTAGGAACAGGTCCAGGGGTGTGTCGAAATACAAGCCCCTCATCAACTTGGTTAACCCCTTGACTTTGGGATCTGCCAATGTGTTCGCCTCATAAAATATTGATGATCCCGTCGTGCTATCTTCAATTTAGAAGTTCTCAATTGAGGATTCCAATATAGGAATGGGATCGAGTGGTTTCACTCATTCTTCACGTGCGATGTCATCTAAAAAATCTTCCCTGAGGGCGCTTCTGTGGATTTTTCTCCTAAGATAGCTTCTGTTGCTCGATTTTCCATGTTTGATCCCAACCTCGCTGTTGTTCACGAGTTAGCATTAAACCTTGGTCCACATCCTTCTGCTGGTGCCTCTAAACCTGGATGGAGTTTCTCTCCAAGCTTTCCCTTGATCAACATATCACGTTCGATTATTTGGTAGGTTCCCTATATGATAATTTTGCTCTTTATTGGTCATATCTCCCTATTGATGTCGTCCGTGTCTCTTTTCAGAACATGTGTCGTACGATCGCTCAGGTTGAGGATTATCGCAAAGTAGCGAACGTGTTCGCGCTCAATTTTCTCAGTTATCTTTTCTTAAATCCAAAGTCGCAAACCTCCAAGGAGAAGTTTTGTTTCTCCAGAAGGATCGAAATAGGCTTAATGATGAGCTATCTGCCAGTGTGAGCGCGGTGAATGGTGCTTGAGTTCGGAATGATTTATTAGCAGGTATGTTTCGCACCCTCCTTTGTATTTTATCATGTTGGACTCTTAGGGATGGATTTCTTGAGGGTCATGAGGTTCCTTGCAGAGGTCTTCGATCTGTCTGATTTTGCTGTCGCTGCGAACATAGATAGGGATGCTCTTCTAGTACATTTTTATTCTCTTAGACAAGACTTTGTGTTGGCTGAGAATGGGGAGAATGATATTGAAGATGATGCTGAAGATTACAGGAAAAAGTATGAGCATCTGAAGCTTGAATTTAGGAAGTTGTTCGCAGTTGTAGGAACTTCTAGGTCTCACGACGTTTTCGGGGTATTATTAGGCAATTGAATGATGATAAAGTAGCCCTGATATATGAAAAGAATGAGGCCATCGAAGATGGGGAGGAATCTCTTCAAGATTTTCGAAGGGAGAACCATGAGATTCGCGTGATTCTTGAGAAGATTCAAAATCTTCTTAGTTACGAAGCCAATGATGACTTTGATAAAGCCTTAGGTGAGACTGAAGAAATAGGGCTGCAGCGACTAAGTATGTTAGTTGGGTAGAACAACATCAGAAGACGCTAGATTATGTTATTATACATAAAGAAGGTGTCCTTGATATCCTATCTTGGTTTCTACGACTTATCTTCTTGCTTAAGTGTTATGACGTATTTTTATTCTTTGCAGAAAATGAGAAAAGCTTGAAGGCTGAGTTGGATTATCTGACGAGGAAATTTGAGAAGTCGCAACAATAGTTGGATATGTTCAATAATGGTGATGGTTCTTTTTCGCAGTTGGCGACTGACTTATGTTGGAAACTTTCTTTAGCGAATGAGGAGCTTCTACGCGTAAGGACACAGGATGATCAATATAAGGAAGTCATGGGTGCCAGGTATGCGTTGTTGAAGCGTCATATGAAATCCCAACTTACTAATGCTGGTCGCGAGGCACAGAGGATATGAAATAGGGTTGCCAGGGACACTGCTGATTCGTCACCACCGAGAACAATATTCCTACTAGGGAATTTGCTAATGTTCCCGTACCTAAGGACGAGTTTGTGGAGCCTGGGTCTATTGATGAGGGAGATTTTATCGAGGAAGAGCAGTTCAGAAGCAAGGAGGAAGCTGACGAGAAGAATGTTGACGAAGAGGACGCTGATTTTGAGTCCGTAGAGGAGGTTGGGCGTGATGAAGCCGACGAAGCCATTGCTGGTGATGGTCATGGCAATCATCAATCATCTCATGTTGCTGGGAATGGTCACGATCGATAAGGACTTCCTTTGTCTTCTCCAAGTGGTTTTCCCATTGTCTCGCAACCCGGGGTGGGTTATTCTTCGCAAGTAACTTTCCCCTCTCGTGATTTGGCTTCCTTTTTATCGCATTCTTTTTCAAACACTCTTCTTTTTGCTACATGGTTTTTTCTGGGCGCTCCCAATCTTGGGGGGCATGACTTTTAGTCTGTGTTTTTCTTCATGTGTTATCATTTTGAAAACAGAACAAGTATATCTATATGGCTAAATGTCTTATTGTTGTTTAATATTTTGTGTCCCTCTTTTGTTCATGCTTTTGTTTGTGTGAAAATATTTATCTGACTGAGGAGATGGAAAGCATATAAATATTTTAACATCCCCATAATTGCCTCTTCTTTCCATCTTCGAAGGAAGACTATAGTTTAGTAAATACTGCTCTTAATTTGCGGGGTTAAAGTAGATTTTTATATGTGTGAGCTAAGACATGAGTATGTATTTATGTGATTCTAAGATTTTTCTGTAATACTATGTATTGTTATATATACTATCCTTGCAAACAATTATATCGTGTAATTATGCTGATATAGAAATCTTAAGACTTGCTTTGAGTTTTATCTATACTTAGCTGGATAAGGATGTGCCTGCTTCGCGCTTGTTTGTGTTTTGGTGCGAGCTTTACTTTCCTCGGCATGATATTTCATTCGCTGATATGATATTTTAGTGACTCAGTTTCCTTTGCGCTTCCTGAGTCGTTGGTATTCACGTGAACTTTATAGGTATTATTTTCCTCCTAAGTAAGGTCTTATTTCCTCCCCACATAGAGAACTTAAAGGAATTATGGTCTCCTTGGGTAGGGTCTTCAACATTGGGCGACGAAATCTTAGTTCAATATGCTCTAGCGAGTCATTGGCCATCAATCTCGCCTTAATTGTGTTAGTATTTTTACCTCCTCAGGTTGTATGCGCGACAATATACCAAGCCTTAGATACTCCCGTGAGTAAGAAGCCCAATACATTGCCGTCTTTGACACAATCATCTCCCTAGTTGAGGTTGTCGTCCATTTATATTCCCCCTCAATCGCCCCTTCAAGGAAGTCACCCCTAACCATTTCAGTTGGGCTCTCCCAAGTCAGTTATGCAACGACCAGTGTTGTCGTGATCTCTTGCCTTTCGCCTATGTGGCTCTGGGCGCGAGATCACACCCTAAGTGGGGTTTCTTTGGACCAAGTGCAGAACCATGCCAGGCCATCTACTATCTCTACTGGCTATGTTTCGATACCCCAATTGTGGCGCGCGTTAGAGCTTATGGTCGCCTCTTACGCGATCGTGCTAAAACGTCGTGGCACGACCACGTGAACTAAGTTGACACGTCACAATCGTAGTCCCAGCCTCCCTAGTTAGAGGTTTTATAATAGTAACTTGCTGCCCCCTATTCAGGTCTTACGAGAAAATTTTGTAGCTTTGTCATGGAGACTTTGTTTCGCCTTTGTTTGCTCTCTTATAAAAAGAACTTTGCTTCATATTAAAGTTTCTTCACCTTGATACATGGTTTGCTTTCATTGCTGCATTTCAGGTATTGTTCCTTTTTATATAGCTTTTGCGAGGTGCAATAGACAATCTTCCCTTCTCTTATTCCCTTAGTTTTCAGATTTGGGTATGAATTTGATTATCCCCCTTGTGGATTCGCCTTGGAATTCCTTTGTGTGATTCTTCGATCTTCCTTAATACGGATGTGGTTTGTAGCATATTTTCGGTTCCTTTGTTTCTACTCATCATGGTTCCGATGTGACTCCCGTGTTGAGCCACCTTTAACTCTTATTTCTTCTGATACAGTGCTCTTCTGCTCATCTTTTTTCCCTTTCGCTCGTGGTGGTACACTTTGTTCCACAGTTGTTCGTTCATTTCCTCGAATTTTCTTCCCCTTCAATGTATCTTTCTCTACATGATCTTTGTAGCTTTCTTCATACTCTATTCCCAATTCATACTCTTGCACCTTTCTTTTCAGGTTTTGGTTTTCTATCATCAATCTCCCGCGTTCTTGAGCAAGATTGATTCATTCTTTTATCGACAACTTTTCTGTTTCCTTCCATTGTGCGAACTTTGCCTCGTATTCGCGCTGGAGGGCGAAAATCTCTTCATTCTGATTTTGATGGAAGAAATGGTTTTCTTTCCTCTTGTTGTTTATACCGATATCTATCATTAGTCTTTCTGGATCATACAGACTGACCCATTCCGTCCAATATTGTGGATTTTCCATGACAGCTGCCAGTTCTTTTCCTTTGTTAGAGATGTCTCTTTACATGGCTAGGATCTCCGATGTTTGGGAAGTTTGGGAGTGAGTAATCTTTAGAGATTTTTCTGAGTCAAGACAAGGAAATTGGGTCAACTTGACGATAGAGAGATTGGAGGCTTTGCAAAATCACAGTGACATTACGATAGAGTGGCGGGATAGAGGAGGAAGGTAGATTTTTGAAGCAATGATTACTTCAAACGATGAAATAACGAAGTCTCATGACTGACAAGAAAATGGTGGTGGTAGGAATAACAAATGAACTTAGATAAGTGACGATTTCTAGCTGAATAGTAGCGGGTGAGGATAAATCCTCCCTGTTTCTAGCGCCAAAATGTAGTTGCGGAAAATTCCACAACTACACCCAATGAAATGATAATAACACAAAGCATGAGTCATGAGAATCAAATTAAACATTAATGATATTATACACCACTTTGATACTAATATAATCTTTTTCAAATACTTTGCATTGAGTGTATGATGTTCTTACAACGATTACAAAGGTATTTGATATACAACAATGGAAGAAATGGAGCTTGGAGTAAACTTTAATGGCTTCTCTATTTTCTCTATGAGTGTTTCTTAGCTCTCTCACTTGACTGTATTCTACCACACTTACCTCTCTCTTTGTCTTTTGAATTCTTATATAGGCAAATATCAGTAGAAGATAATTGAGGATTACATGCAAGATCTCTGTTAGTTGATCTTATTTTAGTTTGTCTTATTTTCCAGGCTTTGGGGGAGATGCCATTGTCTTTCGTGTTACTACTTCGTGCTCTTGCTCTTCGTTCTTCTTTCTCTTTATCGCGTGATTACTCTTCGCCTAATTTCTTCTTCTTCGTGTTGGTGGTAATCTTAGCTGAAGCGAAGTTGCGGTTTTGTTCTGTGTGATATTTCGCCCCTACATGTGGGATATAAAAGCACAAGTTCATAAATGCCTTCGTCTATAACAATTTGGACATCTCATGTTATTCCACAAAAGTATATGAACTATAAAAATAAAACTTTCTGGATATTTGTTATTATAAATTAATACTTCAGTAGCTGATGATGGTATTGAGGGTGACATTGAATGGGATATGAGTTGAAAGTTTACATACCTTAATAAGAGAGTCTAATATTGCCTGAAAATTTGAAGTTACTGGATACATATCTGCACTCGGTAGCAAACCCGACATGATATCAACTAGGGGATTGACAACTCATCCTCACACCTTCGTCCCTGAATTAAATCAATTCGATTACAACACCTTTTTTTGATTTTCATACCACCATTAACAACTATCACACTAAACAAGCAACTTTAATTACACAACAAACACAGGCTTCACAGATAATCTATAAGGATATAACCGAAGAAATGCAACGCCCACAACAAACTAGCAGGAACTTTCATTTAAATGCCTATTTTGCATCCTAAACTATAGATTGCATTTCATAACGACTTAGGGATAAGGAAAGAAAGGATCCCAAATACAGTGGATATGATCGTAAGTGTAAGAAGTAGAGTGGCTGCGAGGACCGAGACAATTGCCCACGGAGTATTGAAATACTCACGCTTCAAAGTTGCTTTCCAATAATGTCGGCGCTTCTTATAATACTTGTTTATGTCCCTGATATGTGTAGAATAGTAATCACCACCGGCAGACATCCCAATGCATAACTTGTTAAAGATGTCAGAAACGTCTTCATCGCAACCTAACATATTAGTTATTATTCCTTTTCTACGAAGAACATGGACATCATCCGCAGAGATTATGAGAAAATCCATAAAGCTAGCGTATGAACTCATAAAGTATCTACCGCTGTATATTTGCTCACAAGCGATGAGATTTCTGAACAATTGATCAGTTCCATCGTAGACGTATAATGGAGGAATTTCCAAAATACCTATACTATTTAATATCCAAAAAACTTCCTTCTGTACACCCCTTCTTGAACCTGACTCCTGCACGCCTTAGCTCTGTCGCACTTGGTATAAAATCCGATGATGTATCTGAAAGATTTCCCCTTTCCTCGTAAGCAATAAAACTACGTTTTAGCTTCGTGATTTGAGTGTTCATGAAAACTTTTCAATGATGAATATCGCGTAATTGTGAACTTGACTACCTTGTTGTGTTTTACCTCCGTAAGATTCTTTACTATTCTCCATGAGGATGGTGAGGATGAAGAGCATGGTGACTTATATACGGCCAAGTTTGTATGAGCAGGAGGTTGGATTAGTTTAATAAGGAAATCGATTAAATGCTCCGCGTGTTCACATTGACACGGATGCGCTTCAAGAAGCGTCATTCCATCTGTTGGCAAGCTATGCCGCAAAATTTTGGTGAAGGAAATAAGAATAACCTTCTTAAGGGGCATAAGCCTTGACTCTTCTGCACCGAAAATTATGTTAGACAAGCATTGAAGGACAAACAATGGAATTTGGTTTTCAAGAAGTAACATATCCTGTTCGACCGTTGCCAAGAGCCATTCATTACCATCTAAAGGATCATCTGCAACGTAACTCCCAGAAATGGATCTCATTAACATCCCAATAACGAACAACCCATCAATTACCATCATTTCTACAAATTCTGTACTGTTGAGGTCCACCGGTTCTGAATAACACTCACGAATTTTTCTTTCCATCTCTCCAATAGAGGAAACACACTCCTCTACTGTTCTGAATCATGCTTCTGTTGCAACTAGCTTTCCCGATGAGTCCAACTTAATTGTGCGAGTTTCTTCTTCTTCTTCTTCTTGTTCCTCTTCTTCTTTTTCTTCTTTAATCTCTTGAACTGATCGCACATACCACTTCAATTTTTTCCCTCGAGCTCTGATGGTAAGTAATTTGTGTGCATACAAAACTTCAAATCTTCCTTTGCTTTTAATCTTTGGTTTGTTCGGTGATAAGGACCAATTGAGATGGCCTCAGGCAAGTATGCACTAGGCTCTGTCATTTTGTGAAACTTTTCAGGAACTCTATGAATAGAACAGCCTCCTGAAATACGTGAATGGGGTGCACTAATTTCAAGCTTTTTCTTGATAGAATTAGCAATCAGTTTTTCCATTTCAATTGAAATGGATCCTTCACCGTCCCCAATCATCTTTGAAGGCATGGTACCCAAATCCGTGCTATGGATATAAATTAGGACTTTCGAACTGTCGTTTACACAACCAAAAGGTAAAATAATGATCAACCAGAGAGTTTGGGAGAACCTTTGGAATGTGTTGTCCTTTGATTGCCAAACCTTTGTATACATATAATCAAAGCAGGTGAAAGCCGTCATAGTCGTTAAGATGGTTAACGAGTTAGAACAGGATTGCCACGGGTATTCGGATATGCATTGACAGACCATTTGGGGATTGCAGAAAAATTAGGATGCTGAACTCCTGAAAATCTTATAGTACGTATTGTCTCTCTTTTTTTTGATTGATTGTACGTATTATTTTTCTATCAGAAAAAGATGTTATCTTGTATGGTTGCGTATAGATGTGCACATGGAGATGTATAAAAACCATGCTATTACATTTCTTCATTGTTTAGTTATATTTATACGTACACATGTGCACATGCAGCTCTATAGCTATAACGATATATGTTCTTACGGAAATCTCCATTCACGTTATGCAAAAATGTTATCATACTGTTTGGTAAGGTTTAA
Source organism: Papaver somniferum (assembly GCF_003573695.1). Lineage (NCBI taxonomy): Eukaryota > Viridiplantae > Streptophyta > Magnoliopsida > Ranunculales > Papaveraceae > Papaver > Papaver somniferum. Next base: position 1,566,551 of record NW_020620381.1, read on the forward strand.
AAAACAGATGGTGACATCTAAAGTTGGGTCATGGGAGTGACACCTAAAACTGGGAGGAGAATAGGGAGACTCCGAACAATCTCGATGATGTCAATGATTGATCTTCTCCTCCTGGTGAATGAACCTGCAAAGATAAATAAGAGACCCCGAAGCATAGGAAGTGGTCGGCAAAATGGGCCGGTGGAAATGGGCTGACGGACTGGTAGATGTTTCTGGCTTCCGAAGCTAGACTGGCAGCAGTTGCACAAAGTGAAAACTACCGTTTGTCAGATTTTTTTTATTGTGAAACCAACGTCCAAAAATCTCAAGACGCACATCCATTTTAAAGGAAGAATTATTTTCGGACCCAAAATTATTGAAATTAAGTTTTATCGTGAGATTTTATATGTTCATCGTACTCTTTTTCTTTCTTCTTCTTCTCTCTTTCTCCTCCATCTCCAGGAATAAAGTTCTAACATATTCCTTCAATTACATCCGGCATACCCTTACTGGAAACAAGTGCAATAAATATTATGGAGACTGTGAAAATGACCAGACTATCTTTATCGAAAATAAGTAAAGGAAATATTACACATTTTGAAAAACGACCATATTACCCTTACTGTGAAAATGACCATATTACCCTTACTAGAAATAAGTGCAATAAACATCATGGAGATTATGAAAATGACTAAATTACCCTTACTAGAAATAAATGCAATAAATATCATGGAGACTATGAAAATGACCAAACTACCCTTATCAAGAATAAGTAAAGTAAAATATTACATACTATGAAAATGACTATTTTACCCTTACTGGAAATAAGTGTAACAAATATTCTGGAGATTATGAAAATGACTAGACTACCCTTATCAAAAATAAGTAAAGTAAATATTACAGATTGTGAAAAGGACCATATTACCCTTATTGGAAATAAATGCAATAGATATGGAGAGTATGAAAATGACCAAACTACCCTTATCAGAAAAAAGTAAAGTAAATATTACATACCGAAAATGACCATATTACCCTTACTGGAAATAAGTGCAATAAATATCATGGAGACTATGAAAATTACCAAACTACCCTTATCAAAAATAAGTAAAGTAAATATTACAGACTATGAAAATGATCATATTACCCTTATTGGAAATTAGTGCAATAAATATTATTGAGGGTGTGAAAATGACTAGAATACCCTTATTAAAAATAAATAAGTTAATATTTCAGACCGTGAAAATGACCATATATTACCCTTACTAGAAATTAATGCAATAAACATCATGGAGAATATAAAATGACCGAACTGCCCTTATCAAAAGTCAAGTAAATATGATAGCCTGTGAAAATGACCATTTTACCCTTACTGAAAATAATGTTAATGAATGTTATGGAGACTGTGAAAATGACCAAACTACCCTTATCGGAAATAAGTAAAGTAAATATTGCAAACTATGAAAATGACCATATTACCCTTAATGGAAGTTAGTGCAATAAATATTATGGAGAATGTGAAAATGACCATACTATCCTTATCGGAAATAAGTAAAATAAATATTACAAACTATGAATATGATCATAGTACCCTTAATGGAAATTAGTGCAATACTGTGAAAATGACCAAACTACCCGTATTAAAAATAAGTAAAGTTAATATTTCAGACTGTGAAAATGACCATATTACCCTTACTAGAAATTATTGCAACAAATATCATGGAGACTTTAAAATGACTGAACTGCCGTTATCAAAAATAAGTAAAGTAAATATTGTAGTCTATGAAAATGACTATTTTACCTTAGTGGAAATAAGTGCAGTAACTGTTATGGAGACTTTGAAAATGACCAGACTACCCTTATCGGAAATAAATAAAGTAAATATTACAACTATGAAAATGACCATATTACCCTTAATGGAAATTAGTGCAATAAATATTATGGAGATTGTGAAAATGACTAGACCATCCTTATCGTAAATAAGTAAATATAATATTACAGATTGTGAAAATGATTATATCACCCTTAATTGAAATTAGTGCAATAAATATTATGGAGATTGTGAAAATGACTAGACTGTCCTTATCGTAAATAAGTAAATTAAATATTACAGATTGTGAAAATGATCATATTACCTTTATTGGAAATAAGTGCAGTAAATATTATGGAGGCAATGACCATTGCTGTAAGGGTAAAATGGTCATTTGCACAGTCTATAATATTTACTTAACTTATTTCCGATAAAAGTAGTCTGGTCATTTTCTTTGTCACCATGATATTTATTGCACTAATTTCTAGTAAAGGTAATTTGGTCATTTTCATTGTCAGTGATATTTATTTTACTTATTTCCGATAAGTGTAGTCTGGTCATTTTCACAGTCTCCATAAAATTTATTGCACTTTTTTCCCCTAAGGGTAAAATGGTCATTTTCACAGAATGTAATATTCACTTTACTCATGTTCGAAAAGGGTGGTCTGGTCATTTTCACAGTCTCCATAATATTTATTGCACTTATTTCCAATAAGGGTAGTTTGGTCATTTCAACAGTCTCCATAACATTTATTGCACTTATTTACCCTAAGGGTATAATGGTCATTTTAGCAGACTGTAATATTTACTTTACTCATATATGATAAGGGTCGTCTGGTCATTTTCACAGTCTCCATAATATTTATTGCACTTATTTCCAGTAAGGGTAGTATGGTCATTTTCGCTGTCTGTAATATTCACTTTACTTATTTCCAATAAGGATAGTCAGGTTATTTTGACAGTCTACATAATATTTATTGCACTTATTTCCAATAAGAGTAAAATAGTCATTTTCACAATCTGTAATATTTACTTTACTTATTTTTGATAAGGGTAGTCTGGTCATTTTCACAGTCTCCATAATATTTATTTCATTAATTCCCAATAAGGGTAGTATAGTCATTTTCACCGTCTGTGTGATATTTATTGCACTTATTTCCAATAAGGATAGTTTGGTCATTTTGACAGTCTCCATAATATTTATTGCATTTACTTCAAGTAAGGGTAAAATAGTCATTTTCACCGTCTCTGTGATATTTGTTGACTCATATCTAGTAAGGGTAATATGGTCATTTTCAGAATCTGTAATATTTATTTCACTTATTTCCGATAAGGGTAGTATGGTCATTTTCATTATCTCCATGTTATTTATTGCACTAATTTCTAGTAAGGGTAACATGGTCATTTTCACTGTTTGTGCTATTTACTTTACTTATTTCTGATAAGGGTAATATGGTCATTTCGTCTGATATAGTTCGTCTTCAGTTCATCCGAACGAGAAACTCAGGTTTAACTCTAGTAATCTGATATATTTCGTCTTCAGTTCATCCGAACGAGAAACTCAGTTCTAACTCTAGTAATCTTTGAACTTGTGATGTTTGAATCTGATATATTTCGTCTTCAATTCATCCGAACGAGAAACTTAGGTCTAACTCTAGCAATCTCTGAACCTGTGATGTTCGAATCTGATATATTTCGTCTTTAGTTCATCCGAACGAGAAACTCAGGTCTAACTCTAGTAATCTTTGAACATGTGATGTTCGAATCTGATATATTTCGTCTTCAGTTCATCCGAACGAGAAAATCATGTTTAACTCTAGCAATCTTTGAACCTGTGATGTCCGAATCTGATATATTTCGTTTTCAGTTCATCCGAACGAGAAACGCAGGTCTAACTCTAGCAATCTTTGAACCTGTGATGTTCGAATCTGATATATTTCGTCATCAGTTCATCCGAACGAGAAACTTAGGTCTAACTCTAGTAATCTTCGAACCTGTGATAAGTGCATAATTCATATAATTTTAGTATCCATTCCATACTTGTTTTAGATATTATTCTGGCATGTATTCGTATTATTACTCTTGTTTTCTCTCATTTTCTTCTAATAGGTGAATCATCCAAAAAGGAGCTACAAAGTGCTGAAAAGAGCTAGAAAGAGAAGTATTCCAAGTATCCAAGTGCCAAAGTCCAAGAGAAGTGGAAGATATGCGACGAAAAGGAGAAAAACACACATAATCAAGAGACGGGCCAAAGACTGATCTTAACTCATTCAAAATAAGGATTTCTCGTCACCTTCTTGAAGAGAATTGAAAGATAAAAAGAATGCAAAAAGAATGAGGTCATTCCGGGTTCGGATGAAGAAGTTATGGTCAAAACAGTTTTATCAAATACCGAAGACAATGATGTCCGCGAACTGGGTTCGCATACCTAATTCCGAAAATTTCTGCTGGATTTTGAAGTTTGCGGACTGGGTTCGCGAACTTAGCAAGTGGAAAACGTGTATTAACACCTTGGAAAGCCTAAGGGAACGTTTGGATTCGTTATTTCGGGTCGGGTTCTTGAACCGAACTAAATACTTGAAGAGCAAGCAATGTAAACCTATAAAAAGGTATTAGGTTATGTAAGATCATAATCGAATCTCATATCACAAGTTTTACATCAAAAACCTTGGGTTTACCTCTTTAGGGGGAAACCACCATTATTCATCTTCTTTGTAATATGAATAGCTAAATCCTTTGTTGGTTAAGGATGAATTCAATGTTCCAAGAGTGAAGCTTTATTAATAATACAAATCCATCGAGAGTTTTAATCATCATCGTTTGTTTTCACTATATCTAGGGTTTATGATTGATTTATTAGATCGTTTGGAGTGCACGCTAGATTAATCTATTGATCATTTTATTGCTAGTAATGGGTTAGGATATCCGTGTAATTGTTGAATAACCCTTACACAAGTAGAGAACATGAGACCTCGCAGAGGGATTCTGTGGAGCAATCATGTGTGAAGACAACACTAGTAAGTGAATCTTGCGCTAAGAGTCTAACTTCTAGGATCAATCTAAGTTCGCATAGCTTAAAGCATCCGATTGGGTAACACCTTGAGTGCGCTAATACTTGGTGTTTCAGTTGGATAGAATTTGATATGCGAGCGCTTCGGTATCAAGTTACACAAGGAGCTTTGTGGATAACACTGCTCTAGCTGTTATTCTACGGTTGGTGATGAATGGTTCTTAAGAACAATAGATAAGTATTCTAATCCTGTTAACGCTTGGTAACGGCGAAGGATTCCTTAATCATCTCTTTTTTTTATTTAAAATATCTTACAACCAAACTCCCTCTTTTGTTATTTACTTTATCTTGCTGATCAAATAACCTATCAATTACACAGCTCTCTGTGAGAACGATCTCTTACTACCGCTATATTACCAGTTAATTAATGGGAAATATATTTATTATTTGTCTTACGACAGCCCAAACAACCTGTGATTTTCCAAGCTGATATATTTCGTTTTAAGTTCATTCGAACGAGAAACTCAGTTCTAACTCTAGCAATATTCGAACCTGTGATGTTTCAATCTGATATATTCTGTCTTCAGTTCATCCGAACGAGAAACTCAGGTCTAACTCTAGTAATCTTTGGACCTGGGATGTTCAATTCTGATATATTTCATCTTCAATTCATATGAATCAGAAACTCAGGTCCAACTCTAGTAATCTTCGAACCTGGGATGTTCAAATATGATATATTTCATCTTCGGTTCACCCGAATGAGAAACTCAAGTCTAACTCTAGTAATCTTTGGGCCTGTGATGTTAAACTCTGTTATATTTCATCTCCAGTTCATCCGAACGAGAAACTCAGGTCTAACTCTAGTAATATTTGGACATGAGATGTTCAATTCTGATATATTTCGTCTCCAGTTCATCCGAACGAGAAACTCAGGTCTAACTCTAGTAATCTTTGAACCTGTGATGTTTAGATCTGATATATTTTATCTTCAGTTCATCCGAACGAGAAACTCAGGTCTAACTCTAGTAATATTTCAACCTGTGATGTCCAAATCTGATATATTTTATCTTGTGTTCATCCGAACGAGAAACTCAGGTCTAATTCAAGTAATCTTACAACCGGTGATGTTCAAATCTGATATATTTCATCTCCAGTTCATCCGAACGAGAAACTCAGGTCTAACTCTAGTAATCTTTGAACCAGTGATGTTCAGATCTGATATATTTTATCTTCTTTTCATCCGAACGAGAAACTCTGGTCTAACTCTAGTAATCTTTCAACCTGTGATGTTCAAATCTAATATATTTCTTCTTTAATTCATCCAAACGAGAAACTCTGGTCTAACTCTAGTAATCTTTGGATCTGGGATGTTCAATTTTGATATATTTCATCTTCAGATCATCCGAAACAGAAACTCAGGTCTAACTCTAGTAATTATATTTGAACTCGAGATGTTCAATTATGATATATTTCATCTTTAGTTCATCCGAACGAGAAACTCAGGTATAACTTTAATAATCTTTGGACCTGTGATGTTCAATTCTGATATATTTCATTTCCAGTTCATCCGAATTAGAAACTAAGGTCTAACTCTAATAATCTTAGGACCTGTGATGTTCAATTATGATATATTTCGTCTCCATTTCATCCGAATCAGAAACTCAGGTCTAACTCTAGTAATCTTTGAACTCGTGATGTGTTCAATTCTGATATATTTTATCTTTCGTTCATCCAAACGAAAAACTCAGGTCTAACTCTAGTAATATTTGGACCTGTGATGTTCAATTCTGTTATATATATTTCGTCTTCAGTTCATCCGATTGAGAAACTCAGGTCTAATTCTAGTAATCTCCGAACCTGGGATGTTCAATTCTGATATATTTCATCTTCAGTTTATCCGAATCAGAAACTCAGGTCTAACTATAGTAATCTCCGAACATGGGATGTTCAATTCTATTATATTTCTTCTTCAGTTATTCCGAATCAGAAACTCAAGTCTAACTCTAGTAATCTTCGAACCTAGGATGTTCAATTCTGATATATTTCATCTTCAGTTCATCTGAATCAGAAACTCAGGTCTAACTCTAGTAATATTCGAACCTGGGATGTTCAAATCTGATATATTTCGTCTTCAGTTCACCCGAATGAGAAACTCAGGTCTAACTCTAGTAATCTTTGGACCTGTGATGTTCAATTCTGTTATATTTCGTCTCCAGTTCATCCGAACGAGAAACTCAGGTCTAACTCTAGTAATATTTGGACATGAGATGTTCAATTCTGATATATTTCGTCTCTAGTTCATCCGAACGAGAAACTCAGGTCTAACTCTAGTAATCTTTGAACCTGTGATGTTCAGATCTGATATATTTTATCTTCAGTTCATCCGAACGAGAAACTCAAGTCTAACTCTAGTAATGTTTCAACCTGTGATGTTCAAATCTGATATATTTTATCTTGTGTTTATCCGAACGAGAAACTCAGGTCTTATTCTAGTAATCTTTCAACCTGTGATGTTCAAATCTGAAATATTTTATCTTGTGTTTATCCGAACGAGAAACTCAGGTCTTATTCTAGTAATCTTTCAACCTGTGATGTTCAAATCTGATATATTTCGTCTCCAGTTCATCCGAACGAGAAACTCAGGTCTAACTCTAGTAATCTTTGAACCTGTGATATTCAGATCTGATATATTTTATCTTCTGTTCATCCGAACGAGAAACTCAGGTCTAATTCTAGTAATCTTTCAACCTGTGATGTTCAATTCCAATATATTTCGTCTTCAGTTCATCCAAACGAGAAATTGAGATGATAAAATATGTTATTCTACATATTCGGTTCCTCGGAATGGTTTGCGTACCAGGTATGGATACCACACCGGTTTCGAAACCAACAGTTCCTTTACTGTATGCATACTTGGTATGCAAACCATTTCTAGATCAGAGCAACAAATTTTTTTATGGTATTCATACTATATATGCATACCAAAAAGTTGTTGTCGACGTATACCCATGCTGGTATGTGTACTGGCTACACGTAAGACGGCTCCAGATCTATAATATTGTTTCCCATTATGTGAACCGGTATGCATACTGTCCAGTATCTAGATTTACAATATTTTTATATTTTTTCCCATTATGTTAAAATCTGTTATTCTACATTTCGGTTCATCGGAATGGGAAACTCGGATTTATCTCAAGTAAAATGTCATTTATTTCATTATAGTTCATCGAAATTTATCAAGAGTTAGATAAAATTAGCTCTTCGTATCCACTGATCCAAAAAAAACTTGTATAAAGTCTAAAAATGCCCCAAAGATTTACAAAACCCTATGAACCATTAGATTATCTTCTCTTAACACGTGGCTCATCATCTGATATTCGTCCACCAATCAAATATGGGCCAGAGATGATATTTGTTCAACCTCGGTACACTGAAATTAAATGTTAGGACGTGTGAAAAACACATGCCTGAAATCAGTACCCTACATTTTTCTAATCTTGTGTGTGGACGCTAGAGATGAAATATCTAACATGGACCTTATCCATATTAAAGCAAAGAGAGAGAAATCACCCCTCATTCTCTCCCCCATCACCTTTTTCTGTTCTCTCTTTCTCCTCCTTCCACTACCTCAAACGAGAGAAATTTTTCTCATCAATCTTAGTTTGTCTCCGACGAACAATTTTTCTCATCTTCACCTCTACCTCCACCTACACCTCCTTAGTTTTCTCAATCAACATTTTTTCAATTTTTTCTCTGTAAAAAAAAATAATTAAAACTAGGGTTTTCATTAATCTCTTCATCAACACTTGATTTCTATTTTTTTTTCTCCGAATCTGGTGTAAATTATATGAAATATCGAGCATTGGGTATAAATCTAGGTCTAATTTTATTCTTATAGTGTTGAAAATCTAGGATTTCTTTGGTTTCGACTCTAGGGTTTATCCCTTATTTTTCTTGTGATTTTTTTTTGGTACTGGAGAGATTGAATTAATGGAGGAAATAGGTGGATCCTCTCTGCCTTCATCAAGATCAGCAGGTAAAGATAGGGTTTTTAATTATGTTTTCCATGAATATAAATTAATCTCTCTTTTGATTTGTTTTTAGTTCCTTTTGTATGAGTTTGGGTTTACATTAAATCAGGATTAGCTATACATATAAGTGTGTATTTTGAAGTTCTGTAATTTTCTGGTTACATGAATAAAACGGAATTTTTGCAATTTTGTAGGCTTGTCTTGGCTGGTTTTGCGAGATTTTCTGCTGAAATTGTTTTTTAATGGTGTATGCATTTGGTTTTTGTTAATGTGTTTTCTTTTCATTGAGAGGTTTGAAATGAATCTCTCTATTTTCAGAACATTTACTTTTTAATTTTGAAGGGTACATTGTTTTTATATGCTGTGTGGCCGGTATAGAATGGAAACCAGAGATTCACTATATATGTGCATATTGTGTTTAATGGTGACTCACTTTTCAGGTCAACAAAGTGGAGCTTCCACAGAACATGAAGATTGTCGCTATGCAGACCGACAGTCCCAATGTGATAAACTAAGCATTTCTATGGTATATACTTCGATCCTTCCTCTCTATATATTTTTTTCTTCTGATTCCTCAATTACAAACCAAATGTTTTGATTACAGCGTTGTTGATCGAGTATTCTTTGCTGAAGTTAACGAATGCACATTTTTATTATATTTCTGCAGGTAGATGCTGCGTAACTACTGGAAAGGGTTTGGTTTGGAGAATGTAAGTATACCTTGGTCCTTGATGATTAAATTACAGTGGTTTATGTACTAGTACATCTGTGCACAATTCAAATATGTCTTTATTTTATCCAGGTTAACATAAAAACACGAAGGGGTTTTGTTCCGGTTGATGAGCGAATGCGAGTAATTGATAAGGATGGCAAGGTTGGAACTATGTTTACTAAAATATACATAAAAGGTGTTAGTTAATAAAGCTGTAAATGCATCTTTTCGTTCTCGTTTTAAAGTTTCTTAACATGTATAATTTAGCAGTAGTCAAAGATGTCAGTGCTTCATTTTAGGTAACTAATGGAACTCTTTTTTCTTTTCTTGTGTGTTGTGGGCTTGCATTTCAAACTTGCACTAACAAAAAGCAGGTTTTTAAGCAACTTGATTTTTCTGTTATGCAGCGCCAAGAAACATGCCACCTATTATGCTCCTATCAAATCAAATGAAAGTCTGATTTTCCATGTTGGTTTTCACCAGTTTGTTGCTAGGTGATATCCGTTCAACTAAATAGAAAATGTAGTTCGTTTAAAGATTTCGATACCTAAGTTATAATAAAACTTATACCCGCACATGGTTTGATTGTTTAACTATAAGTGTTGTTGATGTTATGTTTTAAATCCATTTTGTTTGAATTTCTTGCAGCTGGATTTAAAGTTTGTACATAAACTCTTAAGGTATGGTGTTATGGACCTCCATACGAGTGGAAACTGGAAAGTCTTCTGGGTAAGAATCTCATTTGGTGAAATTTATGGTTTCTCTGTGAAGGCTTCTATTAATTCTACGTGTTAATTGCTTGGTAAGTTTGATCCTCTGCTAGCATTTGCAAGCAGTTTACACTGTTTCCTTTTACTAAAAATAGCATAAGGAGTAGAAAGTAAGTGGAAGGAAAATAAATTAAAGTTCCGAAACCTGTAGTTGGCAGTAATGGTAATGAGTCTTAAACTAGTGTTCAGAGATGGATTATTTTGGGAGTTTATATATTAAATTTCAAAGCATGATTCAAGTATTGGTTCTTGTAAGATCATGTGATCTGTACACCCGCAGATTTGGAAGTCTTAGAAATGAGTGCTCTTGTATTTGTGGTGGAAACCTTGTTACATATATACTTATGCTGTTAAGAAAAGTTTTTTTTTTCTCTTAAACTCACTTCATTTCTGTGTTAGGATAAACCAAGGGGTATTTTTCCTTGACCATAAACTTATGGAACCATAGGATTGGTGACTCAATACTTCAGTTCGGTTGATGTTCATGTTATTCTTAAAATTGTGCGCCTCCATTTATACTACTTTAAGTCTCAGTGTTTTTAGTCCTTGTTGTCTTTTTGAAATCTCGTGTCATTTGTCTTTCTACAACATGCAGGTACACCGCTGAATGCGAAGACAAAGTACAGATTGTGGGAGACGATCTCTTGGTCACTAGCCCAAAGGCATGGAACATCCCAGAATCTAGAAGATTACTGACAGCCAAACAAGAGAGAAACAGAAAAAGCTAATGTAAAACAGTTTCCCAATTATGAATAACTTGGCTACTATCAACACCCTTGAATGTATCCGTATCGTAACTCCAAAGAACTAGAGATTTCCTAACCAAAACTATGACTTCTTCCACATCTTTTGGCCTACCACCAAAGACTATAATTTCGTTCATTCCACACGTTCCAAAAAATTGCGAAGTGCAGAATATTCCAAACTTGCTTGCACTTGCCAAAAAAGATGTTATTATCCCAAGCTTCAAGTAATTGCAGTATCAGAGCACTGGTATCAGATTCTAGGGTTGTGGGTATGAGAAGTTAAGTTGAAGAAGATGACGAGTTTAAGTTCAATTAAAGTACCAGTGTTTGAAGGTAAAAACTTTGAACATTGGAGGTTGCAGATGGAGAATATTTTTACATATCAAGAAGTATGGGATATTGTGAGAGATGGTTATGTAGAACCACCAGAAGGAGCTGTAGTTGAAGGAGCTGCGCAAACTCTATTAACTGAAAACAAAAAGAAAAATTCTAAAGCTACATATATTCTTCATCAAGGAGTTCATGAATCTCTCATGGACAGAGTTATTTATATTAAGAAAGCAAAAGCAGCATGGGATGGTTTGGTTAGCTACTACACAGGGTCTGACAAGGTCAAAAAGGTTAGATTGCAAACCCTAAAGACAAAGTATGAACTATTGCAGATGGAAAGTACTGAAACAATATCAGATTTTTTCTCAAAGACTTTGAATCTTGTCAATGAGATGAAAGTTAATGGTGATACTGTAGAAGATTCAAAAGTTGTTGAAAAGATATTAAAGTTTGCCAGAGAAATTTGAATCAAAGGTGACTGCTATAGAGGAATGCAACACAGTTGCAACTATGACTTTTAATGAGTTATTGGGCTCATTAAAATCCTATGAACAAAGATTGCTAGAGAAGACAGTTGCTGCAAAACAAGTTGAAGAAGCACTTCAAAGTCAAGTTAGCTGGAGAAACAACCAAGGAAAACCTAATGCTGGAAGGTTTCAATGAAGATATAACAATGGGGAAAGATCTAATACTAGAGGTTATAAAGGAAGAAAACCTGTTGATAGATCAAAAGTTCAGTGTTTTAACTGTGGAGATTTTGGGCATTTTGCTACAGAGTGTCCAACACCTAGAAAGACTTCTGAAAATAGTTATAAATCAAATTTCAAACCTAATATTGCTTAAAGTCAAGAAGAAAAAGAAGCAGAAGAGCAAAAGGCTGAAAACATGTTACTAGCATGTCATATGTGTGGAAGAACAACCTCAACTGAAGTGGTATTTGGATACAGATTGTAGCAATCATATGTGTGGCAGAAAAGATTTATTTGACAGACTAGATGAGTTTGTAAGATTCACAGTGAAGTTTGGTAACAGTTCAACAATTCTAGTTATGGGAAAAGGAAGAATTGGAATTGTTCTTAAGAATGATTCAAAAGAATATATCATGGATGTATTTTAAGTAGCAGGATTACATCAAAACTTGCTGAGTATAGGACAACTATCTAAAAGAGGATACTCTAACTACAACATAACACAGATTTTTCAATGAAAAATAGCGTCACTAATATTTGATTTTGCGTCACAAATATATTCTTGTGACGTTTTTCAGTTGTCGATCAATGCGTTATAAAAACAGGTGTTGCAAATAATCTGTCTGACGCCAAAAGCGTCACTTATGCCGAGGGGCTTTCCTAACACAATTTTTCATCGCAATTACGTTTTTCATGCGTCACATAAGATATTTTTAATTTAATTATAAATATTTATTTATTGCAATTTTTCTTTTTTACAATTATTATAAATAATACTCCATACGTATTTTTAGGGGTGACAATATTCAGCCAATTTGTTGTTGGGAAGACAAACAAATGTGTGCGGCATTAACATAAGTTGCACATGAATAAATAAAAATTGTATTATTTCCAGATGAAAAAATTACACAATTCAACCAAAAAAAAAGAACTTTTAAAAATAAATATTATATAACCAAAATTCATAAATTTTAGATTTAGATTGATTTCTTCCGTCAATAGAGCGTTTTGGCTTTTGGTGTTATTTGAGTTGCAGAAGTTGACTCTTGGAAAACGATCAACCATCTTTTTCCTTCTCTAAAGATTAGTCGCCTTGCTTACCTGGAAATCCCATGTACACAAATCAAAATTTTGGATTAGAAGAAATTCACAATTGAATCAGAATAACGAACTGAATTCCAAGAGAAATTTGATATTTGAAAAATGTAATCGAAAATCCAAAAACAGAATTACAAAAAAAGTGGTCATGAAAGTCTGCAAAAACGAAGGAAAAAAATCCATGAAAATCAATCACATAAAAAAAATTAACCAACAGATGTAATTATTCCAAGGTTTAGATTGTTAAATCCGTAATTCTAAGATCAACAAAAAAAGAAGAAGTAATAATCGAAATTGTCATATAAAAGCGAAACCGTAAGACTGTAATGATTTCGATAAATCTAAATTAAAAAAAATATAACGATGAATACCTATTTGAATATCCAAATCCTTATATAGAAAGAAGTTCCGGTAGAAATTCAAACCATCAAAAACAATTGACTACTGAACAGTAAGCGAAATCAGGAACCACTTAATAACTCCATACAACTTTTGGAAATGAATCTCCAATTTTATCCACAACCCTCTCAATTCCCACATTAGAATGCAAAATTTGTTTATAATAATTAATTTATGCCATCACTATATCAGTAGTACCACTTTATCACAGAGAGTTTTAGAGAGGTGGGGAGTGGTAGAAAGATACAGAGAGGTAGACGGCTTATTTTGATAATGTAGTTTAGAACAAGGAAGAGAGAAGAAGGCGATGGCTTAACAATTAGGGTTGCTCGCGTATGTGTATATGGCAACACTTGGTGGGCGGTTAATTTTTTTTTTTCTTTTAACATCATAAGTTTGGTGTGCAATTATATTTTGACCAAGTAATCAGGTAACGTATTAATTTTTCCTGCCACTTATGAGGTAATTATTTATTTTTAATTTAAACATTCTTTTTAATTTTTTCTCACACTTAAAGATGTTGATAAACATCATTTATTTATTTTTAAAATTTATTTAATTTTTATTTTTATTTGCGATGCTAGCAATGCTGTTGCAGATAACAATGTTTACACTATCCCACGCCTCCAATTGCTCTCCTAACTCACCTAATTTACCAATTTTTCACACGTTAGGGTTTTGAGAAAAACGTGTATAAAAATGGGAAATTAGGTGGCTAGATAGGTTGTAATGATGGTAGTGGAGATGGGTTATGGTGTTTGGTTGATTTGAGAGGAGATGGTGGTGGTTGAGGTGGTGGTTGAGCGGGGCAGTGGAGTTGGTGGCGCTGGACATGGAGTTGCAGAAGAGAAGAAGGGGGAAGAAGAAAGAGAAGGTCGATGGGATTAGGGGTTAGGGTAGTGTTTGGTTGATGGGTATAGGTATTAGGTGTTTGGGTGTTGAGCGGATGCATCAAGTCTCGAAGATTCACAAAGCTGGGCCGTGGGATGCGGAAATGATAGATCGATCTAACGGCTACAAGTGAAGAGGCTGGTATCGACCGTCGGATGCTTGATACAACGAAACTGACGGCTCAAGATGGAGTTAGGTGCTGTAGTGTTAGACAGGATCTTCAAACTTTGATGTACTGGCGATGCTGCGACCATAGGATGCTGAGATGATCCAATCTGACGGCTAGAAAGGGAAACGGGTATGGATATAGGAAATGGATTTGGGGAGGGTTTTGGGCCTTGGGTATCCCAAGCCCATATCTTCTTTAAGAACAATTCTTCCTCTTCAAGCCCACTTCTAGCCTTTTGGTCTCGTGCACAACATTCTTCGAGGCTTCCTTGTGTAATTCCTCCCGGCTTTTCACCACTTTTATGCTATTTTCGCTCCGCAATTCATCCAAACTTTATTTGGTACCTAAAAATGCAAAATTAATTAATAAAAATATTTATTCTTGAAAACAATGAAAATACAGAATATGGGTTAAAATGGAGAATTAGAGCACAAAAGATGAGTTAAATGCCAACAAAAAGATATATAAATATGCACTTTTTAGGACTCATCAAATACCCCCAAACCTGAATTTTACTTGTCCTCAAGTAAAACAAAACTAAGGAAATCCTACCTATACCACTGTCGCTGGTCTCTCGAATGCATTTAGCCTTTTAAACCACTAAGTGTCCCTAGTGGACGAGTGAAGTCTCGTGAAGGTTTGCTTAGAACGTACCTACAAAGTTCTAGGTCAAAATATAAGCTCATATTCCATCAAATGTGACATGTGCAAGACAGTAGAAGCTCACAACAAAATGGAGATGTCAATCTAGCTATCAAAGGCACAATCCTAGCACTGATAACACAAAAAGACATGTGATAAGAGTGTAAAGTGTATCTACACATGTGTCTAGAATGACCTGAAGTTATGACTACTAATCACCAAGAGATAGTTTTTAGGCTAAGAACCGAATTCTAAGCCAAGCTAGCTGTCCGGCTTTACGAGAATTGTGAATGTTCACCCAATGAGTTGGTGATATTTCAGTTTACCCGCGTTATACATCGATGGTTGCACCCTCCTTGCTTATTACAAGACTATTTACAACAAAAAGATGACTCTGTACATGACTCTTATTTACATTGATTACTCTCTTTTATTTTTGGAACAAGAGAGAACTATTGTCTTTAACATGACAAAACATGGAATAAATAAATACTTGATTGATTTGATTTTTTTTTTTTTTTTTTTTTTGAAAAAATAACTTTGATCTTTACAACATAGTGACACTTTTGATACATGAACAAAAAAGAAAAACATAATTACATGACTCTAAGCAAGAGGTGGCCCTTATCGAATGCATCCGGTCAAATTCTATGGTTGCTTTTCTTAACGTATCCTCCAACTTCTACCCCAGCCAACCAAAGAATCAAGATGTGAGAACTGTATCTTTGGCAAGTTCCTCTTTGTTGTGCCAAATGCATTTTGAAACGCGAAATTCCCGCAGACACTTCTTTTTCACAAAAATTACACTTCAAATTTTTACCATCACTCATTACAGTACAATATGCATGAAAAACATCTCGTTTTGCAGATGTTGATCCTTCCATTATATTCTGTAAGTAGGAAATTTCACATAGCAATAAGTGACATATATAAATACAAGTTAAGTGGACATATTCCATCAATATAAAAATGGTTAGAGTAGCATTATAATTAGAAATCACAAGTTGCATTAGTCATTTACTCAACTTGAATATTAAAAGTTGAAATTAAAGATCGTGTAGCCTCTCATTTTTTCATGATTGAGAACAGGAATACAAACATACCATACATCAATTCATCATGCCATTTTTTTATAAAGAAACAATGATTTTTTACGTGCCAACTGATTCAAGTTGATGGACTATTTAATTATGAATATTAACATTTATTAAAACATTTCTTAAATAAATGATAATAAAATGAACAAAAAATCTATATTTCTTAAAACATTTCTTAGATAAAAACGAAACATTTATTAAGTAAATATACGTTAATAGAATGAAACATTTCTTCACTTAACATTTCTTAAATATTTCTCAAACATCATGAAAGAAAAAAACATCGATATTTCTCAAACATCTATATTCACTACTCTAACATCATGAAAGAAAAAAACGATAATAAATAAATTAATAACGTATTAATAAATTATATCTCTAATTGAATGAAAAATCTACAAAAAATAATTAATATTACCTCTTAAACTTGTATTTGAGAAATTCAAAATGTAAAGCATTCCTTTGAGCAAGAAGCAGAGAACCAGAGAACCAGAGGTATTGATTTCATTTCAATTCTCTTCTTGTCCTTTTAAAGCATTCCTTTGGGCAAGAAGACATAATAGCTAGCAAATCGAAATATTCTTGAAACATTTGGAATCTCGTTGCATGCGTATATAAGCACAGGCTAGCTATGTCTTTGATCATGAAACCAACAACTCTTTTTACTTTTTTGTTTTTGTTTTATTTCTTTAACTTTTGAGTCTGAACTCTAAAGTACAGACCACATGTAGCATATACTGTACACACCTCCAAATGCAAAAGAAAAAGATAAATCGACTCCCTGACTTCCCTCTCTCACTCTCTTTTTCTCTAGCTAGTCTCTGACTCTCTTCCTGTTGCATTCCTTGTTGGTTAGTCTTGTAGCAAGTAGCTAAGAGCCTAGGAGTATTATTTGACAACAAATTTTTGACTGCTTTTGAATCCGAATATGCATTATTGAAATATTGGGGAATGCATTAAACTATTCGAGTGACAACTTGAACATATCAAGTGGATAGTGATAGTATGCGTGTATAAATATTGTCGGTAGACGATAACTACAATGCATTGTTATAAGTCATAGACTTAGGGTTGTGAATTTTACTAGATATCCATAAATTTGTATGTTAAAAACCCATAAACAAATAAATAAAAAATCAAATAAATAAATTAAACCAAAAAAAATGAAAAAACGTAGTAACAACGTTATTTAGACCCGTTGTAACCGTTTTCACAGCTGTAATTACCGTTACATAGGAAATTCAGATCACAAATTATTTATTTTTCTTATTTAACCGTTATCACACCCGTTATTTTAAAAAAACGTCAAAAAAACGCGTTTTATTCCTATATAACGCGTTTTTGACCCAAAACGTGCTCACACCCGTCAAAACACGTTATAACGGTCACGCCTAGTACCTGTGACCTTGGCCGTGACCCGTTTTTCAAACCTTGTTTGTAAGGGTATTTTGATAATAATTAGATGGTCAAAATTAGTCTACGATCCTAATGCATCAACTGCATCTTCTACGACTCAGGCCCTAGTTAGGCACTAAACATACGACCCTTTTACAAAATATCCCATGATGAAAGGCATTTGTGAGTTTGTTATGGTTGAAAAGACTTATGGGGGAACTTGGTTTTTCTACTAAAAGACCTATGAAATTGATCTGCGATACCCAGTCAACCATTAAAATTGTTGAAAATCCGGTACAACACGATCGAACAAAGCATGTGGAAATCGGTAAAAACTTCCATCTATGTGAAACTTGAAGAAAACGTTATAGAAGTACTACACCTACGTACAATACAACAATTAACAGATGTACTGACCAAGGTGGTATCAAGTACAATGTTCAACGGTTCACTTACCAAGTTGGGCATTCATGACATATATGCGCAACCTTGAGGGGAAGTGTTGAATTGATATATGATCGAACAAAGCATGTGGAAATCGACAAAAACTTCCATCCATGAGAAACTTGAAGAAAACGTTATAGAAGTACTACACCTACGTACAGTACAACAATTAACTGTACTGACTAAGGTGGTATCAAGTACAATGTTCAACGGTTCACTTATCAAGTTGGGTATTCATGACATATACGCGCAATCTTGAGGGGAAGTGTTGAATTGATATGCGAGGGTAGATTAGTTCGTTATCTGTTAGGGAACATGTATTTAAAACTTACCGACTTTCTTTCAATTTCGTTATACAAGATAACACGTTTGTACAAATATGTCTGAAAACAGGTTTCCTTTTCCCTTGTAATATATATTCACCTTGCGTGAGGTAAATGAATATAGGAAATTAATTTGGAACCTTAGTTTTGAGTCTTACAACCATAACACTACAAGGTTCCAAATTGACGAGCGAAATCCAAAATATTTCTTCATATTATTATCGCATCTTGGGATGGCTTTTCCAAATTAAAACATAAAGATGACGGGATGTTATAAATGGAAGTTTATTAGGTAGTGTCCATTTTAGTGGGATCTTATTATTTGGGCACCAAGTATGTAACTCTATAAATAGAATCTCAAACCTGTGTAAACACACATGATGAATAGAATTTTTTCTTTCTTCTTCCTCTCTACTTTGTGTTTCCTTCTCTGTCTTCTATTTCACAAGACGTGATCAACACGCTCTACTGCAGGGTAGTTTAGAAATTTTTTAATTTATTTCGGCAGCCGACATATGATAGCCTCTAAATCACGGTCGACATTTTTCGTTTATTTTTTTTTTTCGTTTAGTAAAAGATATATGGATTCTACTCGATTCATTACGCATAGGACTTTGAGTATTATTTTATTAATTAAGTTATTACTCATAACCCCAGTGATTTCCGTGGAGACTAATTTAAATTGCTTTGTTTTTTTCATATCCAGTCTTTGGGATTTATTATACAAAGAGGTCGTCTAATCCTCAGTCACGTTATGGATCCTTTTTCCCAAATTACTCTACTGATGCAGTAATGCCGTGAGTATAATCATAATGGTTAATTATCTATGATACAGATAGTTGTACAATATAATTGATCGGTTTATCATTCATTATTATTTTATTATTTTCAATCTTCCAATATTTAAAATTTTATCAATTAATTTTCTGGAATGTGTTTGATATTCCTTTCTTCTTTACTTTTTAATAGAGAAAGAAAAAAAAAATCCACCGTAAGATGGTTTATAGTTTTTATTCATCTAATGAAACTATAATCACCAAATTTGTTTTTGGTGTTATCGCATATTTGGTTACCTTTAAGGTACCTAATCATATGATTCACATGCATGGTTCATAAACCTCCGTCTAATTAAGTTTGATATCTTTATCCATTCGATGAAGATTATGTGATTTTTATAATCGGCTTTTTACTTTTAATTACTTTTTACAATAAACCATTTATCAATCACGATGTGGATTTTTCCTTTACGATGACTAAGTCGACATCTTTTTTTTTTATCTTTTTTTTCGATGCAATTTTGGTGTGTCGTATATATCAATCGGTATTTGTTTCATCCATCAATGCGGAAGGAGATGTTAAAATTGGCATTCTAAGAAATTTTAGCCAATATTTTCTTTCGTAGCTTGACGATACTCGTTCAAACAAATCTTTACCAATCATGGTTTTATTTTTCTACTAATAAACCATTGGTTCCCATTTCTTACCGAAAACCATGGATTCCTTATAGAAGGAAAATGATCTCTTTATTTTCTTAATAAGAATCACATAAGACAATTGATTTGGTTTTTCCCTACCGATCATAAAAGGATATTAAAATATCGTTATTACGAAATTAACAATTGTAAACACCAGAAGAATTGCTGCATTCTTAAGGGATGTTGAGCATTTTTTTCTTTTTCATGGTAACTCTCCAAAATTTAAAATAGTTCCACTTGTAGTTGGAATTGGACACTAAAGATCAAAGCGTGTGCATCCCGCTTATTAGCCTATATAATTAGTCCTTGAGCGACTTAATGGATCTTTCTATAAATTTCTTTAGCTAACATAAGTGTCTGAAATTTTATTTTTTTGGAGAGTTCGCATATTTTATATGCTTTTTGTACCAATTAATTTTGGGTTCCAAATGTAATCCATGGTTGATAGTAAATATGTATGTCTATTAATTAAGAATACAATTTATTTTATTTTTTATGTCGAACGTCATTTCATAATGAGTATATGTCTCGAATTAATCGGATAATACTTTACGCAACTCGAAGTTTTCGTATATGAGATAAAAAGAAAATTTCCACCACGATCAGGGGGAGAGCATACACTATCAGAATCTTGTGTTAGTTAACTAAAAAGTTATATCAATTTCTATCCGAACATGATCAAATCGAAAAAAGGCTATCACTGTCAACTGGTATGAAATGTCTCATTTTGCTTTTATATAAGCTTTTGCCTCTTGAAAGGAAAATCCAGTAACATATAGAAAAAGCAGCATTTTACAATAAGCTACAGATAGTACTTCAATAGAGTCTATCAAAAGAAGATCCACATTCTCATAGGTCACATCTCCTCACTGGAAGATGGGGTGATTATAACGCTTGATGGCGCTCGTACCAGTATTTTTATGATTTTTTTTCCAAGATGTGTATGCATACACTTGAGAATGTGGGATCATTGTTAGTTAATATTGTCGAATATTCTTTTACAGTAGCTACTGAAATAATAAATGATGGTGGTTGTTGACCCCTTTGCAGAGAAATATCGACATATGTGATTGGATGGCATGCAATCTAAATTAGTTTGGATTGATCTCTCGATTGTCGCATTTTTGAATCAAAACTTAACGCGTTAAACATGCCAAGCCTATTAATTACAGGTTGGCATGGTCATAATGCGTTATTTTACAAGATATTTGTTCGTTTGTAAAAACGATTTCATAGTCTTATTTATTTTATTTTTCAGATCTTAGGATTGATTTATTAATTGTTCTCTTATATAATGCACTTGGCGTGGTAGTATTTTAAGGACTCATATTGCATTCACACAAGAGATGTGGTCGGAGAACATATTGAATTTGTAATCCTTGGACGATTCGAATTATATATTCAGGCAGCAACCTTATTTGCTTACATAAGGTTTAACAATATTTTATGTGTTTTTATAAATTTGGTACAAAATAAAAAATCCGGATTAATTAGTTGGTGATATCAACTTTATAGATAGGTCTCTTGAGGAGTCCTTAAAAACAAAAAAATCCATGCTTTAGCAGCATATATTCTATCTTTTTCCCTTAAATCTTCCATTAGAATTATGCTAGCTTAAACTCTTCTTTCAGATAGACTAGAGTTATTTGTTTGATGTTCGTCTATTGTAAAACTTATACTGTTGGGTTAACATCCATATATTTGTCAACAGTTGTAGTCTTTTTTCCTTCATTCAGATTTTGTCCCATGTGATTTTCCTGATAAGTTTTAACGAGCCAACATCTTGTTGACGTTTAACCTTTGTTTTCAAAATGTTGATATTTGTGATCTTTTTCCTTTGTCCAATTTTTTCCCCATTGGGTTTTATTGGCAAGGTTTTAGTCAGACAATTTAATTCAACATAGTGGTCATTCAAGAGGGAGTTGTATCAATTTTGGTTATTGGTGAATTTCGACCATTAACTAGGTCATTTTGCTAGACCACATCAACATAATCATCTCCTATGAATTTGGATATTATTATGATCCATATAAGGTATGATCACAAATTTTGTTCACTATGGTACTGCAACTATATATTGGTATCTTTTTGAAGAAACTACATCAACTACATCTGCAAATCATCTCTGAAGATAACAAACCAAGACACAAGTTCTCAATGCATTTAGAGCAGCTTGAAGATTCTGGTACACTTATATTAAAAGACTAACACAAAAGAAGACTTCATCAGAACAAAAATCTTCTACATTCAAGAAATTCATTCACCGAAATTGGGAAGTTTCGACTCGAATATTTGCAAGCTAAGATTTAACTAAAGTACTTATCAGGGGAGCATCATAGTGAAAGGTATTTTACTGGACTATCACATTGTACTCTTTTTCCTTTGTCAAGGTTTTGTCCCACTGGGTTTTCCTTGTCAAAGTTTTAACGAGGCAACATATGGATGTCCAACTATGTTCTAAGTTTTCTCATAATTGTACTCTTTTCGCTTGAATCAGGTTTTGTCCATTTGGATTTTGCTGACAAGGTTTTAGTGAGGCAATTGTTTAGATATGTTTAGATATAGTGGTCATTTAGGGGGAGTGTTATAAATGGAAGTTTTTTAGGTGGATGTCCATTTTAATGGGACCCCATTACTTGGGAACCAAGTATGTATCTCTATAAATAGAGTCCCAAACCTTTGTAAACAACCATTGATGAGCAGAATTTCTTCCTTCTTCTTCCTTTCTACTTTATGTCTCCTTTTTTGTCTTTTATTTCACAAGAGGGGAAAGGGAATTGGAATCTATATATCCAAATTTCACCTCGTACACCACTTTTTATATGTGGTCCATTTTCTTCTTTGAATTAAAGTGGGAAGAATTTATTAGTGCAGTACTTTTGGTTCAAAAGATAATGGACGCACAGGTGAACTATCAACAAGGAACAACCCACGTTGGAGACGTTACCTTCGATTCAAAAAAAAGAAAAAGAAAAAAGAAGGTAACGGAATCATATTCCTTTAGTGATGATATATTTACGTTAAGTGTAATTTTGGTCTATTAAACCGGAGCAACATTTTCATTCCGTTTACCGTGGGACATAACCTGGAGATTGAATTTAAAGCATAATGGCTCATATTCTAAATATTAAGGTTCAACACAAATTTTCTTCACAAAAACAAAACTAATTTACTCCCGAAGAAAAAAAAAATTGCCCACCCAAATGAAATATATTTTGCACAAACAGCACTTTTTGCTCCAGGTACCTCAAGCATTTTATAACGGATGCTGTCACTATAAATGAAGTTAAGGCTTCTATTGTTGGGCAACAAGAGACATAGAAGCGAAGCTGACAAGCGGTCATTATGAATGAAGTTAAAGGTTTTATTTTTTTATGCTGAAGCACTAGCTGATTATTGGTTCAATACATTTTCTTTCAGGGAGCTCATCACTCATTGGAAAGTGATTATTGACTGCCATGTTCAGCTGTAATAAATTTCTTGTAATGCTTTCTTCTGGGAGCTTTCTGCTCATGTTTTTTTTTTATCTTTTTCTTTCTTTAATAAAAGTTTATCCTTTCTCCTTGTAAACAAGCAAATTTACGGGTAGACGACTCATAACAACAGAAAAATTCACTAAGCAAACACTAAAGAGTGCCAAAATTACGATCTAAATATGAAATAGCTCTTCGTACTATTGTCACATCTGGGAGTAAATTTTATCTTCTCCAAAAGAAAAAAGATGAAGAGGAATATATCCAAAGCTTACTTAGAGCACCACTTACTGAATTTTTCTTTCTACCTAATTAAAGTGGGTAGAATAGATTAGTGAAGTACTTTGTGGTTCTAAGGAGTGCACGCAACAGGGGAACTCAACAAACTACGTACAAACTACAAACCACGTTGTTTCCTAATGGTTATAGACCGCCCACCCCACCCCACCACACACACACAAACATTGTTTCTAAATGGATAACTGTTAGTGTCAATCAATACTTCATCGAATTATATTCTATAGTGACGTACTTGCATAAGCATAATTTTGGGCTATAAAAACTCGAACAGCATTTTCATTCTATCCATTCAGCGGAATAACCTTAAGGTTTAATTCAAAGCATAATGACTGAAACTCATGTTCAAGTTGAAGTTAAAGCTAAATGCTCCGCAAAGAAGTTATTCTCTGTGATGACTCGTGGTGCATCAAAGCTTTCAAAATATGCTCCTAAAACGGTCCAGAATGTCCAAGTTCTCCCAGGAGACGGTGAAATTGGCGTTGGAAGTGTATTTGTTTGGAACTATATACTAGGTACGTACAGTCTTTAGCTTTCTGACTTCCAATATAACTGTTTTCCTCTTGTTCATATACTTGTTCATTATTACAGAAGGTTCTGTGGTCATGGCGAAGGAGGAGTTAACTTCGGTGGACCATAAAAACATGTCATTGACTTGCACAATTTTCGATGGAGAACTGACAAATCATTTCAAAATATTTACAAGAAGATTTTCTGTAACCCCAACACAGAGGGATGCGAACTATAATTGCCTTGTGAAGTGGTCTGTACACTACGAGAAACTCCATGAACATGTCCCTGATCCAACATACGTAAACAAATGGGTGGAAGATTTTATCAAGGAATTGGATACCAATTTGCTCAAGGAAGCAGAGTAGACACGATATATATCTATATCTATAAATAAATATATATACGATGAGACATTATAGCAATAAAATAAAATTGTTCTCGATGTTTTAATATACTATTAGACATCTAATATAAATTTGAAATATAGACTTGGAAGCTATTTATCTATTCTTATTAAGTAATAAAGGGCTATATAAGCGTTGGTACCCGATAAATATACCATACACGTGGGAACGGTACATAATATTTAAAAAATTAAGAGTTGGTAATTAGACCAACGGGTGACTTTTAAATTATCCACTTCACCTAATTATTTTTATTTTTCTTATTTTCATTAAAAAGTAGAATTAATCTGAAAAGTTACCCATAACGAAAAACCATCTTCTTCCATTCTACCATCTTTTTTTTGGTTCTCCGTTGAAATCCTATCACCAACATCCAAATCTGGATTTAGCTAAAGACGGTTGAAAACTACCAATAGTGTCATCAACTATCTTTGCTTCACTATCTCAGAACTTCTTCAATATAAACACAAACTACCCAGAAAGAAACTTATTACAAGATAATATCACCATGATCCACACTTAAGATTGGTTACCAAATTTTATTCAACGAAGCCGCCTTTTATCACTTATATCACCAACACCTTCTTTTCATAATTAACAACTATTAAAGTCTACGGATCTAGCTAACCTCGAAAATTGTCTTGCAAGGTTAGGGTTTCCCAAGGCTTATAAGGTGAAATCTTAGACTTCCCATATTATGTGGGATTAATGTAAGATTAATAATCTCAACACGCCTCCTCACGTGTAGCCTTGTTGGGTCTAATAAGTGGACGATAAATCGGTAACGTGGAGTAAAGGTGTCAAATGATTCGCAATAAGTCGTTGGATTTAACACGTGGACAATAAATCAGGACGTGGAAATGTGGAGGAATAAAGGTGTGATCAAATGACTTGCCTAAATTTTCCATATTGAATTGAAGTCCATAGGCCTAACTAACCTCGGAAACTGACTTTAATGTTAGGGTTTCCCAAAGCTTATAAATCGCAGGATCTTAACTTTTCCATACTATTATCTATATAATAACATAGTGTTTTAAAGCGTCCTCATTCACCGGAGCTCCACGTTGATTCTAGCTTCTGGTTGATTCTGGCCCCACCATTTACTGTTACTTAGTAATAAAATATTGAATTTTAACTAAAGAAATATTGTTTTTCTAAAAACAAAATAACTAAATTATAAAAAAAATCTTGAAAATCTCAGGACATGCCAATAATATATCAAATCACGATTTCTTCATTATAAACAAAAAAATAAATCGAATGATCGTCAAGTGTCCAGTGTCCGTTTACATAACCAAAAAATGTTATTTTCCTAATTATATCCCCAAACTATCAATTGTGTCTGTTTACATTCTTAAAAACTGTAATCTTCCTAATTACATCCCTAAACTATCAATTAAATCGAGGAAAAAATAAAATTTCAAAATAACCCTGATTAGCCCGGTCATAAATCTCTTTTCCATCAAAACTTGATTAGCCCGGTCATGAATCTCTTTTCCGCAAATCTTTGTTGGTGGTCTTGCACATCAGATGGATTTTTGTTAGTAATCTGTATGAATGATTTGGAACAAAAATTATGATTTGAATAGAGCTAATACAAAACAAACAAGCACTCAAGAAACTATGATTTCCAAGTTCTTAATTTGTTTTTTTCTATAATTAACAAAACAAAGAAAATGTAAACAAAATCTTTACATATTATTTTCCTTATGAAAAAAAATATTATTTCATGGTTAATAATTAATAATTAACTAAAAAAACTAAGAAAATGTAAATAAAATCTTTACATATTATTTTTCTTTTTAAAAAAATATTATTTCAACGTTAATAATTAATTCAAGATTTCTATAATCTTTATTTCATGGTTATTAATTAATTGCGGTTATTTTGTATGAGATTTTGTTACCTTAACCGAGAATATTTTACTATTTAGTCATTATATATAATTGTAAAATTTGGAACTTTGATTTGTATATAAAGTGCTGCAACAAGGGTGGAATCTCATCGTTCTCCGGATAGTTTTTTTTTTTCTTTATACACGATTACGGTTTATTGTTTTTGAATATTAGGATTTATCATTTTTGCCATTAAGGTTCACTTATTGATGGTGGTTATTTTGGTTTGCAGGTACTGGACACCCAAAAGAATTGGGACTTTTTGGCTTTGCTGCAAATTAACGCCCGGAGAAATCAAAAATATTTTCAAAGTGATTTTTATTTTTGCACGATGAGATTTTTAAGGTGATTTTTTATTTTTTTGCATGATGTTTCTTTTCGTTTTTAGCTTCTTTTTTTCATTGGTATTTTGCTCATTCGATTGATAAAACCTTTGGTATTCAGATCATTCGATTAACCGAGGGTTTGTTAATCTTGTACAAATAAAAATAATACGACATTATTAGGAGTAACCTGAAGTACCCATATACAAAATCGTTAGTAGAAAGTAATGATGAACAATTGAAATTAAGCGAAATTTGGTGAAGAAAGATAAAATTTACAGAAACGTCACTACAAGAAAACTTGGTTTAAGCAACCTAAATCTTAGCAAGGACACAAAATTTTGGTCGTTTTAGCAGTCAAGCAACCATGTTTGCAACTATCAGAAATCTTGGCTGCTATTAACCTGTGTCCACTTTATGGCAGCTAGTAAATAAATTTTTTGGTTGCTCCGTCATTTTTCCCAGTCATCTATAGAGAGTAGAATAATAGGTTAGTGGCTTTTTACTTCAAGCTACAATAGATCAGCAATTCAAAATATGTTTGGCTGGTAAAACCTATCTCAGCAAACAAGTTATATGGATCGCCAATTCAGAAAAGAGAAAGTGAATGGCTTTATATAAATATATATTATGGTTTCAAATAAACGCGAATTTTGTTATCGAATCAAGCAGCTTCTCCACAATCAATCCACTTCACCTTTATCTGATTATCTTAGACACGAGAATGAATCCTGGATATAATGGAGTTCCTCTGTTCAAAATTTGGTTAAAAATTGGATACACTTATTTTCTTTATTTTTCTACTTTGTGCCAGATTTTGTTCATATGTCAGTCATGGAGAGAGTAGATGTAATATCTAGTTCAATGTTAAGTTGTATGCATCATAACCACTAAGGACTGTTACAACTACACATCAATTCTGGAAGAGGCAATATCTCAAACACTAAGTATGCTTGAACAAAATTCAGCTAAGTAAGTTAATTGAAAATTTTAACACAAAATCAATATTTTCAACGATCAGAACAAGAATCCAAAAAGAATTAGAAATCGATGATATATATTGATGATCGATGATACTGATTTTTGTTGATCCAAATAGGTGATTTCAATAAAAAGTGAAATTTGCTTCAAGAAGCATTAAATGACCCACACAAGCAACATATACCCTCATGTAGAGATACACCGAGACACAAAACTACAAATTAAAACATCACCACCAAAATCTGCGGCAGTTCATAAAATTCTAAACTTCAACAAGAGATTAGAATTTCATCAATGTATACGCTTGTACAGTTGTACTAATGATAGAAAAACCCTCATCATACCATCAATACCAGTAAGTTTCCTGGAAAATAAAATACTCATCTCTATAAACATTGACCAGGGAGGAAATTTTGCAACAATGGTACAAGTTTCAAAGAAAAAAACAGGAAGTAAAATCCCACCCATTAATCTGAAAAAAAAAAAACTAAAAACACCAATTCAATATTCAATGGGGAACAATATGCCAACCATATAAAAACCTAGCTTTTGCCGATTTTGAATTGAAATGAGAAATCAAACAACTAATAATTAATCCACAAAATTACTTTTACAACAATTAAGCAAATCAATGACAAGAAAATTCATTCGATTTCAAAGAATAAACATCCAGTAAAAGTCTAACAAAGACCTAAGCAAAGAAATTCATACACAAGAAATACTCAATAATTTTCTTCCTTTTATAAAGACAATATGGGCTTTCTGTTAGTCTGTTAGATCGATTCGAGACTCAAGAGCAACTTGTTCATAAATACGGTTGTGGAATTGGTGTTAGTTGTGAAGATTTGGTGAGTTTTTTTTTTTTTTTCTTTTTTTTTTTGAGATGGATAATGCAAGCGGTGGCGAAGAGAAATTTGGGCGTGATATCTCGGAATTGGGATTTAGGATCTTTCCATATACCTATTTATCAAAAAGATAGAAATTGGAGGGAAAAATAAACATTTGGAGGGAAATATGGAGCCAAAATTCAAAATTGTATGTAAAAGTGCTCTACAATTCCCACCTAGAAATTTAGCCTTAGATTCTTTAACAGTGGTCACGCATGTGATGCTTTGTGGCTAAGATTGAAATTTTTTTTGACAACGAGGTGGTGACCCGTGTGATGTTTCATGTTTGCATAAGGTGTGGGTTTCTATTGGCGAAATAAATATCATACGGATCCTCCAACGTGCGAATTAGGTGATGATCTTTTTGGGTGAGCATTAGTCCCAATTTTAACCACAAATATGTAAACTTTAATCAGGTCTGTCAATGGATAATGAGTATTGGATATCAATTGCTCCGTTCGAATCGTTAGGATATTATGCGAAATTTCGGATAACGGATGTCGATACAGATGTCTTATCGAATATTCTTACTTTAATGAAATAGATACAGAAAAGGCATTATCCTGAAAGATAATATCCGATATCCGTTAAAGAATGCATATGCAGATTTTTTAAATTTTATTTGAATAATGTATTTAGTTGTTAACTTGGTAGTTTATGAAGACGTAGAAATAAAAATATTATGGAAGAACAAAAACATAACTAGTTTTAAGTCACCGGATTATTTGTTGCACATATTTCGGTAAGGGCTAACTTGGTCATTTTCAAAATTACCTGAATGTTTGTTGTGCCTTTTCTGGCAAGGGTGATTTGGTCATTTTTGAAGTAACCGATTATTTGTTGCACATATCTCGAAGTTCGAATAGACACTGAGCTTCATATTTATCAATTTCGATGATGCATCGTGATAAGTTTGAAGTCAGAATCCTCTCGGAGCTTCTTGGTTCATAGTTTGTATGTTGTTATACCACATTTGAAT
This sequence comes from Papaver somniferum, assembly GCF_003573695.1. Classification (NCBI taxonomy): domain Eukaryota; kingdom Viridiplantae; phylum Streptophyta; class Magnoliopsida; order Ranunculales; family Papaveraceae; genus Papaver; species Papaver somniferum. Next base: position 1,596,310 of record NW_020620381.1, read on the forward strand.
TTCGAATCAACACTAAGCTTCATATTTATCGATTTCGATGATGTATTATGCTAAGTTTGAAGTGAAAACCCCCCCGGAGCTTCTTGGTTCACAGTTTGTATGTTGTTATACCAATTTGAAGTTCCAATCAACATTGAGCTTCATATTTTTCAATTTTGATGATGTATCCAGCCAAGTTTGAAGTCAGAACCATCCTAAATTTCGTGGTCCATCTCTAGTAATCTTATAACCTGAGCTTACCAGTGTGAACCAAAGCTACTTCATTACCTGTATGACTTGTCAAAATTACTTCATGACCTATGTGACTAGTCGAAATTCAAACCGGAAGCACAAAGAGAAAGCACAAAAACACAAAGAGAAAGCACAAAGAAACACACCAATTATCGAATTCATTTTTCATTTTCCCGATTCATTCTTATACATTTTTTTGGATTTTTTTATATCACAACGTCGATAACAATGTCCTAAATTTATTCATATTTTTTTTGGATTTTTTTCATGTCGAAGATTGATAATTAAACCGAAAATATGAGTTCGTATTAACACAAATATAAAGCACAAATAAAACACACTTTCCTTGATCCGTATGACACTCTTAACATAAATCTATACCGTCCAAATATTTTCATAATCCGTATGACCCCATCCTACCACATCTTAGCCGTTCAAATTCTTTTAGATAAAACGATTTTTTTTTCTCTCACTTATCTTCATTCACTCACTTTTCTCTCGTCTCTCATCTTCCCCTCCCTCAGAAAAAAAAAACCCTAACTCCAATTCTACATCTGAACAAATGAAACCAAATCTCACATCGATTAATTGATGATGAATGGATTGGAAATGAAGATTGAGATGCAGTCGCATCTATCGGTAGATAGGTGAATAAATTCTTGGGTTCTAGTGAACACCCTAAATCTATCTCTCTGCCTCCTTTCTCTATCCCATCTCCATTTCCTCTTCTCCTGCATCTTTTGCTAAACTAGATCTCATTTCTCACACTAACAACTCACCCACCTACATGTCTTTCTCTCTCTTTCAACCAAACCAGTAACACGAAATCACTCTTTTTAACTCTCTTCAAACTTCAGTATCATCAAGAAAGTATGATTCGTTGTTATTTCGATGTTTACTGAGATCCATCTTTATTTGCTGTTAAATAGTTAAACTTGTAACTGATTTTAACTCCAATGATGATCTGAGGAGTTAGAATTTTGAAGATTTTTTTTTTCCTCCTTTTTCAGCTAAGGATTTGTTTTTTAGCTAGGGATTTGTTTTAAAATTGTTGATGGGTAAATCGTTTTTCGAGATTAGGTTGAAATTTTAGGGGTTTATTTGATTTTAATTGGTTTTGGTTTTTGATTGAGTTGAAATTAGGGATTTCTTGTATCTGATTTGGTTGTGAACTGTGGAAATTACAGCGATAATGGTGATATGCTAGTGTTGTTGGTTTGATAATCAGATTGGATTGACAGTGTTGATGCTGGTGCTGTGGCTTTGTAATAAACGGGAAGGACCAGATGGGTAATTACAGATTTCAAGCTTTTGCCATTGAAATACAAGGAAGAATCTGTGGGTCGATCTGCTTGTGCTGGTACTGAATGTGAGAATACAGGAAGATCGAAAAGATATGGATTTGTAAGTATTTTTTTCATCTTCTGTTGTGGGTTTATGTTACTTATTCATAATCTTAATCAATACTGACACTTGTGCTTGATTTTCTGGTTTTAGGTTACTTTTAGTGATCCTGAAGCTGTAACTAGGGCTTGTTTGGATCCAAGTCTTGTTATTGATGGTAGGAGAGCTAATTGCAATTTGGCTTCGCAGCCGTCTTCAGCAATCTCCGCAGCCAGTCGGTATAATTCTTCAAGACCCTTGTTACTTCCCTCATGCTACAGCCTAATCCCTCACGTTGCTTTTCATTCCTTCCATGATGTTATTAGAGTATGAGTACTCCATCAAGATCCCAATGATGAATGATCAGAGAGGAACTTAAACACAAGAATGATGGCATTATGAATCTCTTATTATGAGCTTGGTGCTACAAAGTCGAAGGAGTGTTCATCTTTGGTTTCAAAATTAAGGAAATTGTAATCATCATTTTTTAAAGAAATGATTAGTTTGTATTTTTGATCTTTTTGTTCGTGTAAAGATTGTCTTTTTTTTAAGAAATTATGTAAATTGATCTATGTGATATAATAAAACTTGATTCAGTTTTTAATTTGGTTCATAATTTGTTTTAGTATCAATTTTAATTGTAATTTTCATTTTAATTTCAATTTGAGATTTATCTAAATCGAAATCGGCCAAATGCTTCCGGCACTAGAACAACAGATGTAGCGGGCAAAGAGTTTGGTAGCTCAAAAATGTATGCAAACAAACTTCAGGTATTTCACTTGTTCTATTATGGTTAGTCTATCTATGAAGCGATCGGCGTTTCATTTGCTCTATTATCGTTGGTTTATCTATGAAGTGATCAGCGTTTCACTTGCTGTATTTTGGTTGGTCTAGCTTTAAAGCGATCATTGTTTTGCTTGTTCTAGGAAGGTCGGTCTAGCCATGAAGGAATTAATGAAAAAGACGCTATATGATAGTTGCTTGATTACTAAAGCGATTGCCTAGCTGTTCTAGACTTGTAGAAATCCTACCTTTTGCAACTCGAGAGAGAGAGCCAAATTTGTCGCTTTAAGGGTTAGAGCGACTCAGCATGGACTTTTCCAACCAAAAATGCCTGGTCGCTTAATTCAACTTTTCTTGTAATGCGTGCAATAATAGTTTTTTTTTTGGAGCATTAATTTAGGTATTACTTTGGTTATCATTCCATATATTACTATATTTTTCTATTACTACTTGCTCATTTTATTTTACTTTTGACAAAAATATCATAATTAAAGACTTAATATAGTGATCCTCAAAAATAATGTATTCAAAGTAAGTATAGGTGTTTGGTATAATTAAAAATCTTATAAAATTGGAAAACAAATCTTTAAATGGGAGATTTCACTAAAATTGGGAGATATTAACGAATTAGTAAAAAAGAAAATTCCGAAAAGTAAATATGCTAGCCAAAAATAATAAATTCTTGATATTCTTAAATTCTTGAGTAATATTATTTTCAACAATACTTTTTTTGAATGATCGATGTCTCCCTATAAAAGGCGTTAGCCAAAGTACGCCCATTGTTCTGCGTTTGCACTGTTTTATGGTTATTTTTGTTTTTTTTTCATATTTTTTCGTTCCATTTAGGATTTTGTTGTGTATTGTTTGTTTACCTGCGTATATTATTAAAAATGTATTCAATTTCTTTTTTCATTTATTCCTCTCTTTTTCTCTTTGTTCTAATTATTATTTTTGCAGGTGCGACTTTGCAGAAGAAGAAAACAAGTATCGATTGGTAAAATCTTAAACATATTTCTTCTGCTCGGTTTTGTTCTCACTTCTCCCTACGAGTTTCTTACTTTTTGATTTTATTTTCATTATTATAACTTTTTATTTATATCGTTCAATTAATTAATCATTGTGTTTTAATTTTGCTGCCGCGAATCTCCACGGACTCGCTTTTTTATTTGAAGTCCACCTTTTTCTTTAGTTGTTGTTTCATGGTTGTTGAGAGTCTTTATAGAAATTTACCATCATGGCGAAGAAGAAGGTTACAGCATGCATCTTTCACTTATGGAATGGTATGGTGTAATCTCGATTCTTTCATTTTCTTTGCATAACTGATCTGCGATGTATCCAGATTATAGTTTCTTGACCACTTTTGGCTTATGGGTATGGTGTGTTTCAATTTTGCAAAAGTTGGTCAATGAGCTCTTTTATGTTTTACGGATCAATGTCCATACTGTCGTGAGAGCTCATTCTTTTGGCTTTTGGTTTTCAACAGTTATTACACATTTTTCACCAATGTATGGGATTTTTATACATTTCTCGTTCTATGTTTATGCGCATCGTGAATTTATTTATTTGGTGCAGGTCTGTTGATCCACTGCGAATGGTCGTGAAGTTCTCTATTAGGTTCTGCTGCCAGGTAAATTTTATTGGACCTTTACGTCATTGGATTTGTCAGCAATGGAGTTGCTAAGTAAATTCGCCTTGAGCACAACTGCGGTGTACCTTTAGGGATCTATAAAATGGTCTCTGGTATTTTTGGACAAACGATCTTTTTTCAGAGTAAATTCGTCTTGAGCAAGGGTATTGTGTACCTTAGGGTTCTGCGAAATGGCCTATGGTATTTTTGGTTTAGGATGTTCTTTTACTTTGGATATCTACAAAATCTACTTCTACCCCCATAGGCCACGAGCCCTCGAGGATCCATTTATCTACTAATGTAAAGGTTTAGATACTCCTAGAGTATTTGGAGGCCTAGATATTACATATCTTTTTTCTTTAATGGACCAGTTCTGGATACTCCTAAGTGAAAACTACAAGGAGACCCATTCTTACACATTTTCCTACTGTGAAACCCACCGTCACAAAATCTCACCGGCGCATCCAGATTCGGCCAACAAATTATTCGCAGGCCCAGGTTTTCAAAATTCGTTTATTTTCTTTTTTATTTCCCAGTTTAGCCTCAGTTTCAGTTTCAGAGATTTAGGCGCAGAGATTTAGATTCAGAGATTCAGTTTCTGAGAGATTGAGAAGGATATAGAATACGAGCGAGAGGTGAGAAGGAGCTGATTGAGATATTCGATTTACTTAGAAAAGATAATTCAAGCTTTAGCCTCACTTGTTCTGATCGAGAGATTGATTATCAAGAATTGTCCTTGATTAACGAGATTCAATTTACTCAGCAAGCTTTAGCCTCGCTTGTGCTTGATTACCGAGATTCAATTTACTCAGCAAAGATTCACGTTCGTTCGTTTTCATTCCAATCTTGATTCTGATTTTTGTTTAATCTTGATTAGATTCTATGTTTTAGTTTCTGTAAGATTAGGATATATTATTTTAGGTTTTCGAAGCTTAATTTAGTTTTTCAAATCGTTTTATAGATCTTTTAAGCTTGTTTTTGAATTTTTGTTTATTTTCTAAGTTTTGAATTTGTTACCATCAATGTAGATCTTTTCGATTCAATTTTTTGTTTCGATTTCATGTTACGATGTTGATATACCGATTTACTAGGTTTGGCTTCTGTTCTGTTGGATTTTTTATTTGATTTGTTTTTCCATTCTTATTTTTGATCTGTTATCTGTTATTGATTTTGATATCCTGTTGATTTCTCATCTAATTATGGTTAATGTAGGTTTGATGTTGTTGATTTGATCTTTTAATTTTGAGTAAGAATTTTTGTGAAGCAATATGCAGGATAGATATGCTTGATTTTTTCTCTTTGTGTTTTGCAAGGTGAAAATGCCTGTTAGTCGTGCACTAGCTGTAATTCACTACTTCAGTGAATTCTTAGCACATCCTGTTCATGTCAACACAACTTTGAAGTCTTTGAAGACAGCCGTTTGCCAGAAGTGGACTCGTTTATTACCGCATCATGTCAGATTTTCCTTTAATGATGGAAGCAAGTTTGTTCCAGTTGATTATGATATTCTGCTTCAGTGTTTTGTATCTCGTTGCCACTGTAAAGGTCAGAAGAGCTTTGATTTACTTGTCGAAGTTGGCTGTAATTCCTCCAGAAGTCGTAGTAGAGCTTCAAGTAGTCGTGTAATAGAACCTGAACCCGAACAAGCTATGGTGAATTTCCTTGAAGATGGTTTTGTGCCTGTTAACAAGGTTCTTAGGACTGAAGGTTGGGATAAATTACTTGGTGAAGTTGGTAAAGTCTTTTTTGGAGGTGTAGCAAAGGTACGTATTGCAGTAAAGAAGTACAAGTCAATCAAGAACCTAAAATCAAAAATGAAAATAACCTTTAAACTTAAACATTGTTTACTTCAATTCAATCAAGCAATTAATCAAGCAAAGGAAACATGAATCGAAGTGAGCGATGTTGGAATGCGAAATCCAAATCTCAATTGTTCTCAGATGTATTTTAGAATGTATTTGTAACAAACCCATCTTGTTTTTGATTGATTTTATATTGTTTGACCGATAGAATATGAGTTCAAAGATGAAATTAGGGTTTTCAGAAGATCAGTTCAGCTGATCTTGGAATATCAATTTTGACCGAACCTAGTATATGATTTAGAGAAACACTATGTTCGGCTAATGCGATTTTGCTAGATTTTGTTTGAATCATCCAAACCTAGTCTTCTTCTTCGTTTTAAATTTTCAGAAGATCAGTTCGGCTGATCTTGGAATATTAATTTTGAGACGAACCTAGTACATGATTTAGAAAAACACTACGTTCGGCTGATGCGATTTTGCTAGACTTTGTTCGAATCAGCCGAACCTAAAATTCCTCAGTTACAATGTGAAGTTCGGCTGATAACTTGTCAGCCAAACCTCTGTTTTTGTAAATATACCTAGGTTCGGCTAAAAATTTTTAGCCGAACCTAGGTAGATTTTCAAAAATAAAGGTTCATCTGGTCAGTAGATCTGAGTTTTAAAAATTCAATTTTTTGACAGATTCAACTTATAAAAATGACACTATACCTCATATAAAAGTCTACCTCTAATTTGAATCATACATTTTGGTCAAACTTAATCACTTAAATCTCAAAACCCAAGTTTTTTTGCACTTCTTCTACTTCTCTCTCTCAAAAATCCCAACTCTCTCACATATATTTGATTTCTCTACTAATTTACCACTAATAATTTAATTTTTAATCAATCCTTAAAGTTCCTAATTAATCAAATTTAATCATAATCATTAACCCTAATTTTATAAGGGTAGGTATGCCATTATAAAAAAGGGTGGATAAGGGGTGATGTTGTTTTTTATTTAGTGAACTTATTTTGGCATTATTTAATATGCCTCAAAAAAATCCAGTATGCCTCAAAACAGGTTTCTAAATTTTTCAACAAAATGGGCTCTCACGCCCATTTATACTTAATTCCCCCTTCCAAGGAACACTTGGCTACGAGGCGCCCATTATGCTTAATTTGGTGAACACTTCTGTCCTGGATGGTTATCGCCTTTCCTGTCGTGTCCTTTTTCTCCGTGTTCTTCTTTCTAGGTTGTGTGATGATTCTTCGCCTTACTTATTGATAATCATTTGTCTCTTCGTGCTTATGGTAGTCTTTGATGAGGCGAAGTCGTGATCTTGTCATGTGCCATATTTTGCCCTATAGAGCAAAATCCTAATTATACATTCGAACATATTCTCACACAAACTCATGTATTTTTTATATGCTTTTAATTTATAAATGGAGTTCGAATCGTGCTAAATAAAGTTAAAGAGTAAGCAGCAGATTCAAATTTAGCTCGGATATATCTGCAATATCCCTAGCTGAGGTAGTCGAATCTTGTAAACATGAAGGACAGTTCGACAAAGATTAAATAATGTTTTCTTAGACGAACCTAATAGTTGTTTGACATTACACTAGGTTTGGCTAAGTCGAAAAAGATTCACCATGTCGCCTACAAACGTATATAAGAAATATCATATATTGGTTCATCCAGGAAAAACTTTGTTCTGCTAGCCGAACCTAGACTTCAAACTCTAGGCGCCAATTTTAACTTGAAAGTTCAACCTGTTAACAAAAAAAAAGTAAAAAAAAAAAGAAAAATCTGCAGGGTACAACCTGTCTGCCACTACTCGGACATATGAATTTAATTATTAGAGCCTAATTTCAACTTGAAAGTTCGGCCGAGAATATAATGTACTTGACCAAACGTAACGTCACCCTTCCATACCCAAATTATAAATTCTACAGTTCTAGTATTCGAACTCAATGTTAAGATCCATCAATACGAAGTTGCGTTACGAGTTCATCAATTTTGCTAGTCGAACTTAGTGCTACCATTAAAACAAAGTTTGGCTACCAGTTCTCGTATTTTCTCTATCCAAACTTATATCGGAGGTAGCCCAAAAAACGTCTATTTGTTTTCACCAAAATTTAGCCAATTCTAGCAACAAAAACTCACTCAGAAATGCTCTTTTTTTTTATACGGGTTAAAGGTTGCATTCCTTGAAGGTATCACTCCGATCCCTCATTCTAAATTCAAGTTTTTTAAATGGTTCTCCTCTTCTCATTAATCGGAAAATGGGTCATTTTAACAAACAGTTTTGAAACATCGTTCTAATGGACGAGTAAAAATTAATATGGGTGAAATGGACACCAAAAAATATCAAGAATGAAACTAGATACATCTTGGCTTAAACTTAAAAATAGCGAGGATGAAATTGAATGCATCCCGATGTAAATCAAAAATAAGAAAAAGTATTTGAAAATGGGTAAGATGAAACTGTTTACATCCTGGCTATTTTTACATTCTCGTTCATTTAAACAGTATCTAATTTTACATGTCTTCTTCACCCAGGAATTATCATTATTGGATTAATTGACCAATTTTGTGCTCTTTAATTCGAGAACTACCACTAACTCAAATCTATTATCTGGCTTATAAATCTAATCCAAAACTGACTGTCTGACACTCAATTAACTTAACTAACTTAACAAATTAAGAAATGTCACTTGGGCTATTAACTAAAATAAATAGATTCAGGACATTTTGATTTATTTCGTAATGACCTGCTTCAAAATGGGGGAACCTTCCCCTCAAAAATGATCACCACCATGACAATGCTAGCATAAAATTTTCAACAAAATGGGCTCTCTGGCCCATTTCAACAAAATGTTCCCTTCCTAGGAACACTTGGCTACGAGGCGCCCATTATGCTTAATTTCCTCCTTCCCAGTTCCCAGCAACACTTTGCCTCCGAATAACATATCTGGCTCCGCCTCTGACATAGCTAGGGGTGGTGCCCGGTGGTGATTGTAGGATGTCACACCAAAGAAATTTTTTGGTTCGTATTCCGTGGAGACAACGGTACTTGGATATTGGCCAACAGAGCTTCCTCCGTGATTACTGATGCACAGACATGCATATATTATGGTGGTCAGGGGTTATATAGATCAGAGATGCGCTTTCAAAAGAAACTTGGTCGTGCCCTCTAATATGTACCAGGTGGCAAAAGAAACATGAGCTTCTTTTTTGGTTTCTCTGAATTCATTATGATTTTCTAACCGTGATCAACATATTTTAGCTGGAGAGGTGTCCAAAAGGAAGAGTATGCAATCAGCCAATTTATCAGTTACACATGTGTTTTAGCTTCCATGATTAGCTACATGATCCATACATCAAACACCACCTTAATCATTTGACTGAAGTATGGTTTGGAGGTGTTAAGATATGGTCAAGATATCATATATCTTGACATTATTGTGTTGTTATTTGGTTGTAACTGCATATATTTTCTTGATGTATATATCCTAGATATTGTTTGGCGTATCTTTTATTTTCCTTATCTAGTTGTGTAAAGTTTTATAAATTAGGCCATTGCCTATCAATGAATACACAGAGAATTATTCTCACAACTATATTAGAATCTCTATGCTCATGTTTATCATGGCATCATAGATAGGAAAGATCTGAGAACCAGTTTCCGCTGCAATACAACCCAGAGAAAATACAACCCAAAGAAAACATAATAATCATGTCAAGAGAAGATTCTCAACCTATCATTGTTCATTTTGATGGAACCAACTACAATCACTGGTCATTCCTTATGAGGAGTTTTCTTAAAGGAAAGAGTATGTGGAAATATGTCGATAGTACATAAAAAGCCCCCACAACAAGCAGTTCTAATGACAAAGGAAAAGACGTACAAACAAAGGATCCAAAAGAAGAATGGGAGATTAACAATAACAGGATTCTCACGTGGATTGGAAATACGGTGGTTGTTCCTTCTATAAGCATGCAACTCACCAGTTTTGAGGTAGTCATAAATGCATGAGATTTTCTTTCAAAAGGGTACACTCAAGTCAACTTTGCTCATAGATATAAACTTGAACAAGATATTAGATCTATGAACCAACCACATGATCAGACTGTTTCTGTTTTTCATTCTGAGATGTCTATAGTCTGGAATCAATTAGCACTATGGAACCAAAATGGACTGTAGATTTGGAACTGTGGCAGAAATATAGAGAGGAAACACGTTTAATTCAACTTCTAATGGCTTTACGTGATGAGTTTGAGTCTGTTATAGTATCTATTCTTCATCGATCACCTCTTCTTACTTTGGAAGCTGCTTTATCTAAACTTATTGCAGAAGAAACGAGAAAAAGAATCACACCAGAGATATCGGGAGTGTTTGTTGTGCCTACACGTTCAAGTTCAAATAACTTTTCAAGAAACTCAAGTGCTTCAGTGCAACGTGACATGTCTCAAGTACAGTGTCACAATTGCAAGACTTTTGGGCACTTTGCAAGGAATTGCAATATTCCATCATCAAATTCCTCACCAATAATACCTGACACACCCACAATACAGTGTGGGTACTGTAGGGAACTTGGTCATTCATCCATATTTTGCAACTCACCAACTTCAAGAAACATGAGAAGAATCAATGCTAATGGAGGAAACAAATCCCGTGTACCAACCAGATTTATGGAAGCCCCAGTCTCACCTGCATCAACATCAAACTCATCTGCATTAGATGTACCTGGTGGTAGTTCTGCACCAAATCTTGCTGATATTCAAGAGATGATTAAACAAGCACTCTCAATTGGTAACAATCCTACATCTGCATCTGCCTTCTATATCTCCTCAAGTATTTATTTAACAAAATGGTTTCTCGACTCAAGAGCATCAAACCATATGACTTTTAATAAAAAGTTTTTTGAAAGTATTCATCCTGTCATCACCCCTAAGATTCATACTGTTGATGCATTAACAGTAACTACAAATCATATAAGCCTGGTCAACAATTCAAATAACTTTTATGTACCAGATGTGCTTCTTGTACCAGATATTACAATAAATCTTATTTAAGTTGGTCAACTGTGGGATCAAGGTTATAAAACATATTGTTTTCCTTTTGGTTGTGCTATACAGGATCTCAAAACCGGGAAGCTAGTTGGGATCGGCCGTAGAGTTGGTCGGTTGTATCTCCTTCAATCTCTTGTTCTCTCAGCAGAATCTAAAGGTCATGTCGTAGCTGATACTCCCACTGCACCTGTGTAAATATCTCCCATCATGTCTTGGCATTCTAGGTTAGGTCATGTTTCCTTTTCTCATCTTTCATATATGATCAATAACGGTTTACTAGGAGATACTCGGTTAGATAAAGAACCAAATTGCATCTCTTGTAAACTGGAAAAAAAACCAACCCTGTCTTTGAATATTAGCACTTCTATCTCAACTAAACCTTTTGCTCTTATACATTCTGATGTCTGGGGTAAATCTCCAATTATGTCAAAGGGAGGTGCTTTGTTTTATGTCAGTTTTATTGATGATTATTCGCGTTATACATGGGTATATCTATTCAGGTCTAAAACAGATTTTCTTAAGTTATATGTTGATTTCTCAACCATGATAAAAACTCAGTTCGGTAAAGTGATCAAAGTTTTTCGTGCTGATCAGGGTGGGGAATATATTTCCAGTCATTCAAAGAATTTTTTAAAACCCAAGGTACCATTCTTCAACTGTCCTATACTGAAACTCCGAAACAAAATGGAGTTGCAGAACATAAACACTATGATATTATAGCGATAGTTAGAACCCAATTAACTTCTTGTTCGGTTCCTTCCAATTTTTGGTGAGAATCAGTCCTTACTGTAGTCTACACCATCAATAGAGTCCCAACAGCTGTTATAGGAGGGATATCACCTTATGAGCGTCTCTTCAGTAAGAAACAAAACTATTCTGAGCTTCGAGTCTTTGGTTCAACTTGTTTTGTACTCCTTCCAGAACGTGAACGTCATAAACTTGGTCAAAAGAATGTCTTGTGTGTCTTTCTTGGTTATGGTATTGAACAAAAAGGGTATCATTGTTATGATCCAGTTAATAGAAAGCTTCGTGTCTCTCGTCATGTCACATTCTGGGAAAAAGTTCCATTCTGGTCACTTCCAAGCAGCAAATCATCATCTTTTGAGTCTTTCACTTATTCTGATCAATTTCCTAGTGCATCCAATCCTAACACTTTTCCTATATCTACTCCTGAAAGTACATATCCTCTAGTTGTTGATCCACCAAGTACTTATGATCAAGACCACGCTACGACTCAACCTGACAGTGCAACTCATGAACGAAATCCTGATTCTGAAGAAAATTCTTTGCCACCTCGCAATCGAAGACCACCAGCTAAGTATGCAGACTATCATTGTTCCTTGTCTTCTATTTTGTCATTTTATGAACCAAAAACATACAAAGAAACTGCATCCATTCCAGAATGTCAAGATTCAATGGATGATGAATTGGAAGCACATGCAGAGGCAGGGACATGGGAAATGGTGGATCTTCCTCCTGTAAAATCAGTTGTTGGAAGCATGTTGGTCTATAAAGTTAAGACCAAGTGAGATGGTGAGTTTGAACGATGTAAATCACGAGTTGTTGCAAAAGGTTATACACAAGAATATGGTGTTGACTTTGAAGAAACATTTGCACCAGTGGTCAGAATGGTTACAACTCGTACATTACTTGTTGTTGCTGCAGCACGACAATGGGGGATTCATTATGTATGTAGGCTTCGACGAGCATTATATGGACTCAAACAAGAACCTCGTTCTTGGTTTGAGAAGTTTAGCAATGAAATTCTCCAGTATGGATTTACACAAAGCTTCTGTGATTCAGATATGTTTGTCAGATCGTCAGAAAAAGGAATTGTCATTCTTTTCTTGTATGTTGCCGACATGGTTATTACTGGTAGTGACCTCAGTGATTGTTTTAAGATGAAAGATCTTGGATTTTTAAGTTACTTTCTTGGCATTGAAGTTGGCATGTCACCCACTGGTTATTTCATATCACAAGTCAAATATGCATCTGAGATTCTACAACGTGCAGGGATGTCTGACAATAAGGTAACTGACACACCTCTTGATTTGAGTGTAAAATACAGTCCTACATATGGGACTCTATTTTTTAATCCAACACTGTATCGTCAACGAGTAGGGAGTCTAAATTACGAGACCGTACATAAGTCATGCAGTTCACATAGTCAGTCAGTTTATGTTTGTTCCAAGGTATACTCATTATGCAGCTGTTCTCAGAATTCTAAGATATATCAAGGGGTATCTTCATTAAGGTATGTATTTCTCATCCAAGTATGATCTCACTATTCAAGCTTACTCAGAATCCGATTGGGCTGGGGATATTATGGACATAAAATCTATTACAGGCTACTGTGTGTTCTTGGGACACTCGTTGATTTCATGGAGAAGTAAGAAGCAAAGTGTGGTTTCTCGTTCAAGTGCTGAAGCAGAGTATAGAGCTCTTGCTCACACCACATCTGAACTCATTTGGTTATGGTGGCTTCTTTGTGATATGGGAGTTATAATTTCTGCTCCTATACCACTGTATTGTGATAACAAGGCTTCTATTCAAATTACACACAGTGATGTCTTCCATGAACGTACAAAACACATCAAGATAGATTTTCATTTTACTCGTCATCATTTTAAGGAAGGTACAATCACTTTTCCGCATGTCAAATCAGAATTTCAAGCGGCTGATCTTTTCACCAAGACTCACTCTGCAGCTCGTCTTCAATTCTTAATTTCCAGACTCAAGATGTGTACTCCACCACCTTGAGTCTGGGGTGGGTGGGTGTGAAGGTATGGTCAAGATATCATATATCTTGACATTATTGTGTTGTTATTTCGTTGTAACTTCATATAATTTCTTGTTGTCTATATCCTAGATATTGTTAGGTATATCTTTATTTTCCTTATCTAGTTGTGTGAAGTTGTATAAATCAGGTCATTGCCTTTCAATGAATACACAGAGAATTATTCTCACAACTACATTAGAATCTCTATGCTCATGTTTATCAGGAGGATCTTTCGAGTATATATTTAGAGCAATAAACTAGCAACTACCAAGTACTCCTTCAAACAAGAATCGTCTTTGCTCTAATGAAGACAACTAAAGCCGTAGCTAGTATCTTCTCATTCGAGGTTCATCAGTTTCTGAGTGTTTCTTTAGACCTTTCGCAAATGTTTCTGCAACCAACAATGGAAAAGCAATAGTTGCGTCGCAATGGACCTGCATAAAACACCATAAGGCAAGTCTTCTTAGTATACCATAGATTTCACTGATCACCAATTTTGAAGATAAATGAGGTGCCAAAAGATAATTTGTGGTACAAGTATCCAAAGGTTCACCATGTCAGCAAATGGAAACGGAAAAAAATAAAAACACTAGGGTAGTAAACATACTTTGACAGTCTTAGCAGACGCTCGTATTTTTCCCCATGATACAGCCTCATCGGGACTAGCTCCAGAATCACTCCCATCAAACTCTTGAGCCGTATTTATATATACGGCATAATCAGCACCATTTCGCATCATATTCGCATTGCAAGTGTGATGTTTCGGAAGCCCTCCACCAAGAATTATCAATCATGTTTTCCTGGGATTTGCATCTACGGCTTCCCCATTCATTGACCTTATGTCTATTAAAACAGCGAAAAATTGTCAGATATAAATGCGGAGAGAAGCCAATACCTCGAAACATTAAAAAGATGTGACTGAGAAATGTATCGCAAGTGTAAATAGAAACAAGTGACTGAGAAATGTATCACATGTGTAAATAAAACTAATGTAGAGCAGTAAAGTAAGAAATGATCAAAAACCAAAAAGAAGAGAGTGCTTTCTTGAAAAATTACCTTGCACAATGTCAATAACTAAACCAGGTTTGCGGAATAAAAGGAAGTATAACATGTCTCCAATTGAACCATCGGTCAAGCCAGGACAGAGTACTGGTATGTCGTTCTGGGAAATGGACACAAAAAACCTCAGCACCTTGTTTTGTGTTTAAATGAACTTATTGTATTTAAGATACTTGGTTAAGAGCAATTACCTTGTACGCCCAGTAAAGATATGAACTTGGATCATTTATTTCTTTTCCCAGACGAGCCATGACCTTCGATGGTGTCCACAATACATTCTGCAAGCAGAAGAAATATCTTGATTATAATTCTAACTTCTAAGAGTACCTTTTCGGGGATTTTTAAGAGAACATCTACCCGCGATTTGGAACTTCCTCATATTTCAAATTCAATAGAACCTTACTGGATGAGCCAAGCCTAGAAAATACACGCTGCTGATTGATATGATATGGTGGAAAGAATATTGAAATATACCTTGGCGAACTGCTCGTCCACCATTTGGTCCAAAATTGGAGTTATCCAGTTCTCAAATTTGCAATAGTTGTCATTAGGCACAATTACGTTCCCTGCGCGGTTCTGCCCTTTTGACCTCAAATAAGCTCCAGATAGTGAAAACCTTTATAAGTGGGGGCAAGACATTTAATGAGGTCCTCTTCTATCCCACCTGCCGTAGTAACAATTACATCGATCTGCAATCAAATTTCAAGAAAATCAATTTTATCGCAAGTGACAATTGTATAAATAACACTCGACTTGCTACCTAAGTAAAATTTTTGAACTAAAGCTAATGTTAGCATCTCATCTGCATATAATTGAGAAACTTACCATCTGATGCTCAGCAAGATACCGAATCGTCTCTCGAAGACCAGACGAGATAATATTGGATGTAAAGCTTAGGAACACTTTACATCTTACAACCTCTCTATAACTCAATTCTTTCTCCTCTTCGCTATAATCTTCTGCCAACGGCTCATTAGAAAGCCTCCAATCTAATTTCATATCAAATACACAGTTGACTTCAGAAAAAAACTCCAAACAGAGTTAATTCTGTAACAAAATTAATAATGCATGGCAATGGACTTACTCACCATATGGTTGACAATATCAATGGCTTCACCGGGATGCGAGGCTTGAAACCCCGTCGAAATCATTGCTTTCACTAACAGATGATAATCAACACCCAGACTAAGATCATAACCCTCAATCTTCATACAGCTTCCTTCTAAAATTTCCCATTCTTTAAACGCAGCTGAATGTACTGAAGCTATGACATCATCATTTTCTCTTGCATCATCCACTTTGTCTGTTAGTTTTCTGCTCAAAACCAAACCGCATGATCTTAGATTACCCAATAATGTGGGACTAATAATCTCAACACGTCCCCTCACGTGTAGCCTCGTTGAGTCTAACACGTGGACAATAAATTGGGTGACACGGACTAAAGGCGCGGTCAACTGACTCGACACAAATAACCTGCTCTGATACCATGTTAGAATACGGGCATCCAACTCCAAACCAATTGACAATGAGTGGAAAGGCCCTAAAAGCTTCTAAACCGGAGGATCTTAGATAACCGAACAACATGGGACTAATAATCCCAACATTTTCCCCTGTTCTCAGATTTCTTGACTGTTGTCACCCCTTGTGCATCATTATTCCCTTATTCAACATGGTTAGACACACAGCGTCCCAAACCTGTTTAGAAGTAGGATAAAATATGAAGATGTTCATTAAATCAGGTTCCATTGAACCAATGAGCCAACCCTTTACAATAGCATCTTCAATTTCCCATATACGATACTTAACATTTTCGTGTTCAACAGGTTGTGAAACAGACCCAGTTAGATGTCCTTTTTTACCTTTTGAAGTAACAAACAACATCACAAATTGATACCAAAGAGTAAAATTGTTTCCATTGAGTTTAACACCATATGGAATCAATATTGGTTCTTGTGTAGGCACGGACGACATCACAGGTTGAGTATTTACAATATCAGAATCATCTCTAATAGCCATCATGATTAGGCTTTTATATTCGCTCAATATATTAGGTTTTTCTATTAGGTTATGAGAATTCGGGTTTGAGCTTTAGTTGTTTTTATGATCTCGTACTTTTTCTCTTAGTTTCCCTTTCGACTACTGATCAAACTCTCTATCTTCTCTATTGCTCTGTGTAAATTCCATGAGTGCTCTGTGTAAATTCTATGAGTGATTGAATTCATAAAACCCTAGAATTAAAGGGTTTTTAAGAGAAAATACAAAAGGGGGAAAGAAAATATTTCGGGAAGGAATAAAAATCTCCCAACTCATCGAAGGGCGGCTAGGGCCATTGAAGCCCCTATGATTACTATATTGAAGTTACGTTAGTATCTTCAGTCATTAATAACTAGAACAAAAAGTTCGATAGACCACCCAGATGCATCCATTAATCCTTTTTTCAAAGAAAACACAGGCACAAGGAAAGGGCGCCTAATGCAACCAGAAAAAAATAAACTAAAGGTAAAGGCTCCAGAAATAGGCACCTCAGGAGCATTATTGGAGAGGCGGCCACTTTACAAATCGTGCACCTTGGGCGCCGTGCTCACATTTGGCAACACAGATAACAACTACCATTCCAAGCTGCGGCAGTTAATAGCCATCATTTGAGAAGGTTTGTTTGTTGTTGGCCAAGAAAGGACTTAAAAAAAGAGTGATATTCCAGGCACTTGCTGTTCCGGCTCAAAATTTTCAAAAGCATTTTGTACTTTTGGCAATTATACCTTGTTACCCTCCAAAGTAGATTTTTTTCAACGGATTTTGTCAAAGGAAGACCCATTGAGTCCAGTTTCCAGCAACGAAACTACGTAACTTTGAGTCCAGTTGACGGACCCAAGTACGCCGGTGCACTCCTAGCGGACACCCAAAAATGTACTGTTGACCGTTGACTATGTAACATTGAGTCCAGATGAAGCCTTGGAGAGAACCTAAACAGCCTAAAAACGGATGTCTGAATCATGCATCTAATACATAGGCGATAGAAGGGACTTTTCGCCAATAATAACCAATTTCTCTGGCCTTGGTGCACACTTTAGTTCCTCCTTTATTATAAGAAGGACTCAGTTTCCCTGCAACCACGCCATGGTTATTTTGGGTTTAACTATATTTTCGTTGGACACTCTTTGGCTATACTTATTCAGAGAGAATGTTTTGACAGACCGACTAAAGAAACTTAATTAAGGGTTTAAGTGGTGTCAAAAAAGTATATTTTTCGGATATTGAGTATTCGGCTAGGCGGATATTTAGTTTCCGCACCATTTGCTTTGCTATCGAATGTTATACATTTTGTAACATTGTATAACTAGGATTTCGCTGTGTACATCATTGTAGAGAATTTGAGCATTATAGTGGTTGATTTTCTCTACAGCACCACTTTAAAAATAAACTACATACAAGAGAGTAATCCTATGGGCAAAAAAATCGAAGAACATTTAATTTTCTAGAGAATCTTTCAGATTTCACGCACGAATATTTTGCAATATAGCTTGGGTCGCCTACTTAATGCGTTAATTACAATATAAAATCTGTTTTTATGGCATAGATACACATCTATTTGTGTTAATTACGGGATTTTATTATGTCTATTGCCTATTTTGGTGTTCATTTGTATCTATAAATTGAGGTCTTACACTGTAAGTAGCGCAAAAGCTCCATTTCCAACAATGGCTGATGAGAACATCCTTGAGGAAAATGAAGAGCCTGGTAATAGTTTCTTTTTCCTGAAATGCTGATTCACTTGGGAATAGGCTGTACGGGAAAGGAAATATTACGTACCATTTACACGAGACATTTACATATGATTAACCACCCCCTTACACTTATAAGGTATGCATGATGATATAATATCCTGATCCTCACTGATATACATAAGATCAGTTATTTGTCTTAATTGTATTGAATCCACATAGCCTCCAGTTGTTTCTCCTCTGGGGATCTGTTTTTCATTGGACTTTATTTTATTTATTTATTTTTATTTGTATCGTATTTTTGCAAGGAGAGCTATCCGAATTTATTTTACATTTTAGACTTTTAGTTTTGCTTAGAAGCATGAAATCTACAATATCTAACCAAATATGGTTTGTTCCTAATACATGCAAATTTTGCCTTTGAATCAACCGAGCCAGGGGCTGCACAACCGTGTTGTAATCTTAGTACAGTTGAATAGAAATTATCAAAAATCATCGATGAAACTTAGTGTGTTTCGAGACAAACTATAATGATGTTTTAAGATACCCAACAAATAATTCAAATCAGTAATCCCATTATTATTATCACCCATCTCATTTTCATCCATTTGCCAATCAATTTACTTTTCTCTCTGTTGTTTCCCAATAACTCTAAGATGTTGTATCTTGAAATTGTTTTGGTATTACAGTGTTGGGTCCGACCAAGTACTCGCAGGCGTGTAATAAATTCCTGAAAGCTAAAAAGCAGTTGAAAGTAGCCAAGTACAGATGAAATGGAGTTCATTTTTCTTTAGTTTTCCACCCAACCTTCTTGTCACTAAATATTTCTACATGCCGATGTTTTTCATTAGGTGTGAAGAGGCGTTGTTACAGCTCAGACGTGAATACATTCACGTAAAATTTGTATTCCTAGAAATTGTAGAGGTAATAATTCATAGTTTTACTTATTCAATTCATTCATCAGTATGCAGGATGTTTCTTTTAGTTATAATTATCAGTTGATTTTTGAGTAATTTCTGTTTTAATATATGCAGCTGAAAGAAAAGATTATCCGTTTCACAACACCACTTCAACTGCAAGCTCAGGATAACGTCACTGAAAGTAGTGGATCATCGTCCACCTGAAAACCTTAAAGATTCAGTTTTTTATCTTCTATTCTTTAGTTGTACCCAGAAGGGTGATCAATAATGTCATGTCTTGGTTCAAAAAGTGATCTGTGTTGGTTTTGCCAAGTTGTTATTTGTTCTTTTAGTTTTATTAGGGTGATCAATAATGTCATGTCTTGGTTCAAAAAGTGATCTGTGTTGGTTTTGCTAAGTTGTTATTTGTTCTTTTAGTTTTATTTTTTCTATATTATTATCATATGTTGTCGAAATCCTAATGTAACGGAAATCAAGTAGCCAAGGCGAGTCCATGATGGTGTTGAGGAGGTCCTTAGTTACAAGCTCATATATTGCCTGCTGTAAGGGTTTTAGCAATTGATATTTATATTTTTCTCCATAATTATTGGTTTCTCGTGAAAATATTTAACCTAACGGCACAAAACGTTAACACTCCAAATCTAGAAACGTAACTGCATTTACAAAACCGGTGTCCCTTTGCTAGTTTTTGTTTTTCAGATGGTACTAGAGGGAGGGAGAATCGTTGCTTTCGGAAATGCCTTCAAGATTTTTGGACGATCGAAGGAATCCTTCTATGTGTTCCTATGGGGGCCAAAAATGCAATTCCACCTAACGCTTTTTTTTTTTTCACCGCAAAAATTGGAGTCCAATTGGTATTTTTTCAACGAAATTGGGTTGCCAATCGAAGAGTCATCAACCCCTGCTGTGGTTAGGCGCAATCAAAACAGTTGTAAGTCGAGCCGATTGACACTAATTGCGGCGTGAAAATGGCCAAAAATCCGTCATCTACACTTTTAATTTTGATCCTAACTGTTGATATCAGAAAAATTCGGCCACACGACCTAAAAATGTAGTTGCTATTACAAAATTCTTACAAACTAAGTTTCACATAAATGTTACACTTATAAATGTTATTAAACTATTGTTACAAAAACTACTGTAAATACTGTTACAAAACTGTCACAAGAACCCATGCCCTTACAGTTCCACCCACTCCCAAACTTCGATCGACCCCCACCGCATTGCGGTAATATAGTATATACTGGATCAGTATGGTAAGAAGTTACTGCAACCACCGCCAGATTTACTAGATTACTTTTTATTTTTTAAAGAAAACATATTTATTTCATTGATGTTGTAAAATTGAGTACATGATTATCAAATGCATCAAAAATGAGAATAATAAAAATTACATATATCTCGTTTCACCGAGAAAACTGATATTTGAAAAATGGATTTTGAAATAAAATTCTGCCATTGAGATTTGTCTTCTTCAATAAGAGTATAATGTCCCAAAGGGGAGTAATCTGCCTGTTGGAACAATCCTCTTGATGCACTTCCATATGAAAAGTTTGACCTTGTGTAGCGCTGCAGATTTCCATAAATTACGCCAATTAAAATTCGTGACACCTCTAGTACAATGATCTGAATCAATCGAGAGACTTGATAAAGATTTATATATAGATTTAATAGAGAAATCTCATGTTCTACTCGGCTCCCACACTAACTTATCAAAACCATGTTGAACTTCATACATTTTTAATATTAAGGCTGCAGTATCTTCTTGGAGGAGATCAGTAATAAGCAGAGCATTCCACCTTCTTGGATGTTGCAACATCAAATCTGAGACATGAACTATTCTAGCTGGTTCTTGAAAGGAGTCTTTTGGAACTGGAGGAGAATCAAGCCCTAATACCCACTTATCATACCAAACTAAATTTTTTTCACCATTTCTCACGTCACACCTATGAAATTTTTTAACATTATGAAGTCCTGGTTCTATTCCCTTCCAAATCCATGAAGAATTGTAAGGTAATTCTTGGAGATGCAAAAAGCTACCGTACGGTGCGTATTTATCTTTAATGATTTGTACCCATTGTTTGTCGTCTTCAGTACATAGTCTCCATGCTAGTTTTGTTATGAGAGTAATGTCAAACCTTTCTAAGTTCCTAAAACCCAGTCCTCCTTCATACATAGAGGAAAAAAGTAAGTTCCAAACAACCATATTTAAGCCTTTGTTATTTTTATGACCCCACTAAAATTTTCTCTGCAAAATATAACTTGTTGATTACAGTTTTAGTAAGGACTGACTTAACTAAAGTTCTTTTAGCAGCCTGGTTCAGGGTTTAGAAACACCAGCCTTGGAATCTATTCTCGTAAGAGTCTTGAATAGACTTGAAGGAACTTGTTTTCGAGTTTCCAAGAAGGATAGGCAAACCTAAATATTTATATGAGGAGCTAAGCTGTTTAACTCCTAACTTATCTTTGATGGCTAATTTAGCTTCATCTGACAGATCTGTTGTGACAAAGGCTTAAGATTTCTATAAATTTATCAACTAGCCAGAGATGCTACTAAAATTTTGCAAACAACCCTGAATTTGATTGATACTTAATGGATCAGCACGGAAGAACAAAATGCAATCAACTGCAAACAAAAGATGATTAACATACAATAAATTCTTCGTAACTTGAAATCCACGCAACAAATTGAGTGCTTCTGCATTCATTAGAGACCTTGCTAGATATTCCATGGATATAATGAAAATGTAAGGGTATAAAGGATACCCTTGCCTGAGTCCTTGGGTTGGTGTGTATGACTGACATAGCTACCATTTAAGCGAATTGAGATAGTTGTTGTCGATATCCACTGGTAAATTGGAACCCGCCAGTCTTCACAAAAACCCAATGAAGATAACATTTATCTATAAAAGTCCACTCTACTCTATCAAATGCCTTCGACATATCTAACTTTAGAGCTACTAGTCATTGCTTCTTCTTTGACCTCTTCATTGAATGAACTAACTCATGAGGAATAACTATATTGTCATTGATATATCGCTTAGGTACATATGCAACATGAATTGGAGATATTATTTTCTCCATAAGTGGATTCATTCTTGTATCTAAGAGTTTCGAAATTACTTTATAAGTTATGTTACAAAGACCAATTGGCCTATAATCATTTGGTGTTGTAGGATGTTGAGATTTCGGAATTAAGCAAGTGACAACGTGATTAATGTTTGGAGGCATTGACTTACTGATGAAAAATTGTTGCACCAAGTGAACAATATCACTACTCACAGTTGACCACTGGGTTTGGAAAAAACCCAAAGGGAATCCATCCGGACCCGGTGAATTCCAACTAGGAAGTCCTTTAAAAACATTATAAATTTTCTCTTCAGAAGGAATTGATATTAATATATCATTTTCTTCCTGAGTAATAATTGGAGTAATTATATCAAAGGAATCATTTTGAAATTGTGGATTAAAAAACTGAACTATTGTGGAAAAATGATTAGTAAGAAGAGATGCTAGATCTTTCTGAGAGTGAAACCACTGACCTTGATCATTTCTTAAAGCTGAAATGTTATTTTTATATCTCCTTCAGTTAGCTAGGGAGTGAAAATAAGTTGTGTTATTGTCTGAATCTTTGATCCAGTGAAAACTTGTATCAAATTCCTCGGCAAAATCGTCCATTAATTTCATCAGGTGGGTTGGATCAGGTACATCTTTATTCTCTTTATCATATTGTACAAAATACTTCACGAGGCATTTATAGTTTGCATCCCTCTAAAATGGAGTGATAATAAGGGTGAAATCAGAAGTCGGGTAATCATTGGTGAAATATCCTTCAAAAACTATGTAAGTTATCGATTACATATGGTGTTAAGCTCAATAAAAACAATTTTACTTTTTGGTATCAATTTGTGATGTTGTTTGTTACTTCAAGAGGTAAAAAAGGATATATAATTGGGTCTGTTAAAAACCGGTTGAACACGAAAGTATTAACACTGGGACAAATGTGGGATTTGGTGACGGTTTGGAATTTTATACCATGACGGTTTAGCAAAAAAACGTTACCATACATTTCTGGTCATGTATTGTTGACGTTTACTAGACAAATCGTCATTAATTGTTATTGTAAATCATTACGGTTGGTAAAACTGTCACGAAAGCATCTTATCGTGACGGTGATTGGCTCAAATCAAAGCTAACATGGAAGCTGAAGCTAAAAAGAAGAAAAAAGCTGCATGGAAATCAAAGAACAAAAATGATACCTTTGAGAATCTTGATGATATCTCTCTTACCACCTCATCCACATCTATCATAGATACCAAGAGAAAGAAAGTCATCCCTAATGAAGCTAACGCTGCCTTCGATAGTATGGAAATTACAAGTGTTAAAAGATTCAAAGATCTGAATGTTACTTCTCAGGATCAATTGGACAACATCCTTGTTCTCATGGATAATGGAACTTTGGACTACTCCTCCGCTGGAACAGTGGTATTTGCTCTTAACACCTTTTATTACCATCTTTTTAGAACTCATACTATATCTTGTATTGTGCATTGCCTGCTATATGAACATTATGACAATATTATTAGAAGAGAATTACCTCTAAGTATCCAGTTGTGTCCTACTTTTAGCAATTCTTTACTTCACTAGCATGGAATTGTCAAATGCTAAGAGATATCTAAATGATATTCTTAATAAACTGAATCCTGACATTATATTTCTATCTGAAACTAAACAAAAGCATGATAAACTCAAGAAAACTATGCATGACTTAGGGGTCAACAACTTTTGGTCAGTTAATCCAAGAGGGGCAAGTGGCACTGCTGGTGGCTTAGCATTATTATGGAAAAGCAATATTTCCATAATATTGGATTATTCTATAAACCATATCAATGCAATAATCAGAACTGCAAATAGCCCCCCTTGGTTATTTACATGTTACTATGGTCATCCTTATGACACCCTATCCAAGTTAAACTCTTGGAAAATGCTTGAGCAATCTGCTATTTCTTATAACTTTCCTTGGCTGGTTATTGGGGATTTCAACTTTATTCTCCATGATACTGAAAAATTTAGTATTCATCCCATAGATGCTAATGAAGCTTCCATTTTCAATGAAAAGATCCTTAATTTGGACCTCATTGATATTGGTTTTACTGGTTTCCCTTTTAATTGGTCAAACAAAAGAAAAGGCCATGCTCTTACTGAACAAAGATTAGATAGAGGTCTAGATAATGATGATTGGCTTCCCATCTATTCAAACACCACTATCACTAATATGCTAGCCATTAGATTTGATCATCATCCTATCTTACTGAACTCAAACCCCCACTGGAAGAATGGTAAGATTCCATTCAAATTATTTGGTCCTTGGTTAGATCATGCTGACTGTAGGAAAATTATTGTTGACTGTTGGAAAAAGATCACTCCTGGTTCAAGTGCCTTCTCTATAGCCAGAAAACTTAAAGACACAAAGCTACAAATCATATTATGGAACAAGAGATTTTACGTCAACATCAAAACAAACATTTATGATGCAAGCAATACTTAAATTTGATACATACTCACTACTTCAGAGAAGACGGAGGACAGGCCCTAGATTATGCAAGAAAACAACTCAAAAATTAGCAATACATAGAAGAAAAATTCTGGAAAACTAAGAGCACGGATCAACTTATGAAGTTGGGAGATCAGAACACAAGTTATTTCCACAGAGCCACTAAAAGTAGAACAAGAAGGAATAAAATAGAGTCTGTACAAAATGAGGAAGGCAACTGGATTACTGAGTATCAAGAAGTTAAGGACTTCTTTACCAATCATTTCTCTCAAATGGCAACTGCTGAACCTATAAACCCCTCTTCTGAAATCATCAACCTTATACCTCTAGTCATAACCTCTGAGGACAACACAACTCTCAACAAAAAACCTGAACCTGGTGAAATTAAAGCTATCTTGTTTAGCATGACATATGATAAAGCTCCAGGGCCAAATGGGTTCCCACCAAACTTCATCGAACTCAACTAGGACATCATTGGAAATGATATTGTCACAATGGTTCGACACTTTTTCTTCTCTGGTCACCTTCTTAAGGAGATGAATGGCAACTTTATAACCCTCATCCCCAAAATTGACTCTCCAACTTCTCCTAGTCATTTCAGACCAATCAACCTTTGCAACACCACCTATAAAATCATATATAAATTGCTAGCTCAGAGAATGAAGCCCTTTCTAAACAAAATCATATCCCCTACCAATCTGCTCATGAAATTATACATAGTATGAGATCTAAAAGAGGAAAAAAGGAAATTTTGGTACAATGGGAATAAACATAGATATGGAAAAAGTTTTTGACAGAGTTGACTGGGTTTTCTTAATGACTATTATGAAGATAATTTGGTTTTATGATCAATGGTGTAACAAAATCTTCCGATGTATCTCAACCTCCACTTCTGTTGTTCTCATAAATGGCTCCCCTGACAAATTATACAAACCTTCTAGAGGGCTAAGCCAAGGTGACCCCCTATCACCTTATCTGTTTTTGTTCTGCATGGAATCCCTTTCAAGGACTCTTCTACATGTTGAGGAGATGGGAATAATTAATGGCATCAAGATATGCAAAGCTGCACTATCTATCAGCCACCTCCTCTTTGCTGATGATTGCATGATATTCTGCAAAGCAAATATGACTGAAGATCAAAATATAATGCAGCTCCTTCAAATATTTGGAAGCACCTCTGGGAAACTTATAAACTTTCACACATCTGGAGTCTTCTTCAGCAAAAACACTAATCCAGACCTCATCCCTCAAATCAGCAATTCTATGGGAGTTCAAGTGCTTCAGTTGGATGATAAATATCTAGGCTCACCCCTCTTTACTCATAAAATAAAAATAAATTCCTTCAAACCTGGATTAGAAAAATTGAAGCTCAGACTTACTGGCTGGAAGAATACACCACTAAATCCTGCTGGAAGAGAAATAATCATCAAATCTGTAACATCCTCAGCTTGTATCTTCTAAATGAACTGCTTCAAGGTACCTAAGAAAACTTGCAGAGACATCAACAATCTTCAAATAGATTTTTTTCCGGGGTAAAATATAGAAAATCCTTCTGGGTATTATGTTAAAACCTGGACTGCAGTGTGCAAACCAAAAGAGATGGGGGGGTCTAGGATTCATGAATGTGGAACTATTCAATAGCTCTATGATAAAAAAAAATTGGATGAATACTTGAGCAGGATAAAGACTTCTTATGGTACAAGCTCATGGATGCCAAATATCTCTTAGGCAGAAATGTTCTTAACATCGATACAAAATCAAAGGATGGAGACTCATGGATATGGAAAGGAATCCTGGATGGCATAAGAAACATCCAACAACACTACTCTTGGAAAATCGGCAATGGTAGAAAGATAAAAATTTGGGAAGACATATGGATCTCGAACACCATCTCAAGACAGCCAAAACCCCAGAACTGCCACAACACATTGAAAATCTAGATTCTGTATTTCTCCAGATAGAACTTGGGATGAAGCTCAATTGTATACCTACTTCAGCAATAATAAGGCTGCTGTGATTACCACACTGCAGACACATCCAAATGAAGAAGACGGGATAATATGGAATCTCAATGATACAGGAGTTTTTTCTGTCAAAGCGATGTAAAAGGAAAAAATTGGTCACCTACACAGAAATGATACTCTAACAGGGAATTGGGAAGACATTTGGAACATGGAAGTGGATCCAATCATCAGAATCTTTATCTGGAAATATGCCCATGGAATTCTTCCCACTAATGCCAAAACAGCTAGCACACTCCATTACATCAACCCTACATGCATTGTTTGTAATAGTGGGGAAGAAGAAACCATGTCTCACATGTTTCTAATTATCCTGCTACTACTCTGGTTTGGCAGGAAATTCTTGGCTCCTCCCATACTAAATTTGACAACAATACAATTTTCATTGAATGGTTGAATTCGTGGTTTCATCCTGGAAACACTAGCACTGACTGTAACATTTTTGTCACTACTTGTTGGTATATCTGGAAAGCTAGATGTGACTTTATCTTCAAACAAATTTAGCCTACTTTGGGAGTAACTTCTCTCCGCATTAAGAATCATTTTTGCAATCATAATAGAATACATTCTATGCAGGATCATATCATGAACAGTTTCCCACTCTTACCTGAGGAAACTGACACTACATTCCAACATACTATTACTCCTTATACCCGGAATGCAGAAGCAGAGTTTGGGAATAATATCAGCATATGCACCCTACAATACACTGAGAACTCATTATACTACACTACTCTAACTATGAAAGATTTTGCAGGAAACGTCATTGGAACTAGAGGACATCCAGGACACTCTAGAGAAGGGGGAGCAATAGGAGGGGCAGACGTATCTTTCCAGTGGGCGAAAGAACTGCATCACACAAACATTGTAATCTCTGCAGAATCAATGGACATACTAGTTCGCTTTAAGTTGCTCTACCATGAAGTCGCTCATGGAAGATTTCATCTTAGTTATTATGAAAGTAGAAATAGTCAAGAAGAAAGTAGTAGAAATATGGTCATAGAACCAATATCTCTTGTTTTACTAAAACTTAGCATCATCCATCGTAGTCAAAATATGGATGCTTTTAATTTAGTTCTTTTTTGTAAGAATAATGATGGCAGGCTGAGTGATTCATCCACAACCAATGCCAACACAACTTCGATGTACTGGTCTTACTGCCTTTCTAGGTCTAAGCTTTTTCTATAAAAAAATAACAAGGTTTTGTTTCAATGTTATTTTAATATGGGTTTTATGGAGCAAGAAGTATAGGAAGATATTTTTTATCGGATCACCAACTTTATCTTCTTAATCCGACTCTTAAAAAAATCATCAATAAGTCATTTATATTTTAAATGATAATTATCTGATTTTTGCTAGAGCCAAATGGTAACTGCTACAGATCTTCAAAACATTTGTATCAATTTTATCAAATATTTAGGACAGTCAATTAACATTGCCAAAAAGTGTTAGGTGGGTTTAGCAATAAAAAAAACTCGCTACTTGAACAGAGATCTCCTTGGAAAGTTTGCTTGGACAATGCTATGTGAAACTAATGCTTTATCGATTAGGGTATTAAGACATAAATACTTTCCAGCTAGTAAGCCCATTCACACAGCTCATATGATGCTAGACATTTCTCAAACTTATAATTATGTCAGTTGGGAGTTTTTATTCAAGGTGATGAAGAAGTATGTATCTTTTCAACTTTGGTGTGATTTTTTTAGATATATTTGAGTCTGATAGAATTTCAGTGATAGTCAATGGGGATCCATGTGGTTTTTTATGTGTTTGTTTGGTATTGAAAAATGAAGCTCCCTTGTCTCGAATTCTCTTTGTCATTGAAAGATCCCTGGTCTCCGATTCTATTTTTTTATGTTGTATTGTTCCCATGCAACCGATATGTTTTTTATTGATGATGTTTTTATTTTCTGGAAAAGTGTTAAAAGAAGTTTAGAAAGCTTGATGAAACTGTTTGGAGCGTACTAGCAAAGCTCTGGGAAGTTGATTAATAAAACAAAATGTATATACTTTGGCTTCTTGGAAAGGTAGATTTTTATCTTTTCATGATGGATTGGTTTTCGTTAAGTGTGTGTTTACATGGACTAAATCTAAGATTAAGTTGTGTGAGAAAACTATTAAATAATTTTTTTGATCTTTAGATGGGGATTTGAAAAAATTTTGTGACTTTGCCATCGAAGAATGTTTGTACTCCTTACAATTGGGATCTGCACAATATTCTTAGCATATAATTGTCCAGGTTATTGGGGATAACAAGACTAGTTAGTTAGTAAGCTTTGTAGTAATACATTAAGTTGCATTTTAATGAATTGATTTGATAATGTTGATGTGTATATACTTGTATACTAGTATGCTCTTGATGAACGCAAGGCTTGTTTTGTGTGTATGGATGTTAGACTTAGTTATTTTTATGTAGATATGCACATATTTGTACGCTGAAATGATGTGTGATGAATATATGGACTGTCATGTGGGTATGGATGCTAGATTTTGTCAGCATGTTTTAGAGGTGTATTTGTTTTCACACTTGTATGTTTTGTGATAAATGGATGGCATGTCATGTAGGTGTGGATGCTAGAATATGTTACTTTTCTATAGAGGTGTACATGTTTGTATAATTGATGCATCTTGTCCTGTTTCATTGATATATGACATCTTTTATGGGCATCGATATTGGATTTTGCTAGCTTTTCGTAGATGTGTATACCATTTTGTCCTGTCTCATTGATGTATGGCCTGTTTTATGAGTATTGGTATCGGGTTTTTTATGTTTTTGTAAATGACTACATAGTTGTACACCATTGTCCGGTCTCATGGTGTACACCAATGTAAATTAAAAAAAAAATGAGAATTATATAATCATATGAGTACTTTTTTTATAAATCTTGGAAAAAGGTCTCCAAATATATAAGGTTTGCGAATTTTGAACATAGGTCGGCTTGAAAGATGAATTGTTTTAAACTTATTTTTATATTTTTAAAATTAGTGATATCATTATGAGTCATTTTGGACGAAACTGTAAATCAGGAAGGTTAGTTATGTATTTTTCCAAGAAAACGATTAATTTGTGTCTAGTTGGATAAGTCATGAGATTAATTAACTAGTATATTTGGATGGGTTTTTGGAAACCTTATTCCCCGGAGGTTAAGATCAAGGACCTCCTTATTCAAACATGACCGGGTTAAAGAATTTACTGTGTAAGAAAAACAGAGAACACATACGGAAGCTTGTACATTCAAATGGATCACCCACCGTCAACTGTATTTCCCTTCCAAGGAGTCTATGCAACAAGTTAACTGAACAAAGAAAAGACATCCTTGGAGCTGGAACCCCGTTTCTATGCTTGCTCCCGTGAATGGTTATAGACCCAGCTGTAACCCCAGTAGTTGCTCCAATCAGTATCCGATTGTGGTCCCTGGATAACGGTTGTTGTCAATTGGTATTTTATCGAATTGTATACTTTAATGGTAAGTAAGCATAATTTTTGGCTATATATGTAAAGCCGAGCAACTTTTTCATTACCTTCATCGAGCGAGATATAATACAAGTTAAATCATCAGTCACTCTAGCTACATATCTATCAACTCTACTGGTACGAATAATAGCTCCATAACCAGCAGTGTGATTTCTAAAGAAATCATCTGAATTTATCATGACACAATTCAGTTGTGGCTTCTCCGAACAACATGTGATAGCATAGCACTCTGGTTACTATAAGAAATATTGAGGTTCCATCTATTTATAAAACCTATGTTGTATGCATAACCAAGAATGGAAATATTCAATGCCGAAACTTTGGAATAGTGAGCGATAACGGAGAGGAATACAAGAATGTATCATATTTTCATATCCAACAACAAGTCCTACCACCACTTTGTTTCTGGTCCACTTTCTACATTCTAAATAAAGTGGGAATAATTAGTGCACCATAGGGCTGAGCATAAAAACCGTAACCGCAGATTTCATCCGTATCCGTCCGTAAAATTGCGGGTGAAAACCAATCCGCAAGAGTTATGGACCGGACACGGGTGCATTCTCAAATCCGCACGCGGTGCGGTTACGGTTGCGGTTGGGATTTGATAACCGCGGATTACCCGCACCGTAGGACATATAGGGAATTTAGTAAATGTATTAAGGATAATATGAGAAGTTGGAGTTTTATATATAAACATTTTTATCTTTCGGTGAAACCTAATAGCATCATTTTTTTTTCGAGAGGAAGAGACCTAATAGTCTCAGAGGAAGAGACCTTCGATTCTTCTTCTTCTCTGAGTAAATTAGTTGTTCTCTCATTCATCTTCTTCTCATCACAGTAAATATCCTTCTAATCTAAAGTCTCTCTTGCTACCAAATTAGTTGTTCTATCATTCTTCTTCCCTGAGCAGCATCAGCATCAGTAATTGTAAGTAGTTCTCTCATTTTTATTTCTTTTGACTTTCAATGATTATTATATGTTCTAGTGATGTTGATTTCGTTTTAATTGGTTGGGAATTTTCTTAGATGTCAAAATAATTTTGAGTATGTTTGATTTAGGGTTTTCTTAAATTAGTTTTTTCTTCCAGTTTAGAGATTTTGGGTGATTTGGTCGGTAAAGACCATCATCTCTGGTTGAAGTTTGTATTATCAGTGCTGAAAATTAAACCAGTATGTTTGATTATTAAACCAGTTGTGGGCGTGGATTGTCTAATTCATGTATGTTATTTATGAAACAAGGCAGATCCACGGATTGGAGAGAGGAATCTTCAGGAGAACAATATTTAAAATCCTTGGGTAGGTGGTGAAGCTTGTATTATCAGTGCTACAATTGTTTGGGTATGGTGTTGCTATCTCTGCATTCTGTAACATATCTTCTTATTTGCATTTTGTAGCCATTCATTTGGTTGCATCTAATCATTTTGTAATCTGTAATTGTAGCTTATCTCTGTACATATCAGTTTATCTGTTCCATGTGTTTCATTTGTTATATTCATTTAGCTGCACCCTGTGTTTCATACTCACTGTTTCCATGAAATATACATGTTAAGCATTCTCGCATAATAGTTAAATTCCTTTCAGTTTATCTGTTCATCTTGCATCTCTTTTTGTCCTCATATATTGCAGTTTTTGGTTCTCAGTTACTCCATATTTGAGTTGATTTTAACTCTTTTAGTTTATAGATCATTGCATCATTGATTCTGTCAATCTTATTTTTCAATATCTACTGTCAATGGGTATGAACAGGAGAATCTGAGAGCACTGTCTATTTACCTTGAGCTACTATTTCATGAGCTTACTTGCTTGACCACACTTCTCTATCAAAGACTACAATATTTCTCTATATACAGATCAATTGACTTAATCTCTTAGAATGTGTTTTCCTTGTTGTGTTCATTTACCTAATGTGTTAAATTTGTTAGCAGATGGCTTCAAGTACTGAGGGAACTTCTATTCCTGTTGACGATCCTGATGAGAGCATGGCTACAGTTAACCCGGAAACCGTCGAGAGCATATCTACAGCTACACCATCATCTCTGGTTGAAGTTTCAAAGCCTCCGAAAGCTTCTGGTAAGAAGCAATCAGACTGCTGGCAACATTTTGATAAGCGTCTTGATCTTAAGCCACCTAAAGTTCAGTGCAAGCATTGTAAAAGGAAGTTTTCATGGGGTAAAGAAGATATACGGGGTTCTAACTCTCATGGAACAACAATCATGAACAACCATATAAAGCAAAGAAGGTGTCCTAACTACACTCCACCTGGACAACAACAGTTAGCCTTTCAAGTAAGTGATAATGGTGAGACTCGTTCCGTTGTGAATCACTCGTTTGACCAAGATGCATGAAGAGCAGCCCTCACCAGAATGATCATCAAAGATGAATTACCTTTTATGTTTGTACAGCGTGAAGGATTCTTAGAATTTTGTCATCAACTAGAACCTAGGTTTGATGTTCCTTCTCGTTTTACTGAAGCTAAAGACTGCATGAAGATGTATTTACACTAGTACAAATCTTTACATTGGCCACACTTAATCACCGTGTCCATAGGCTTTTGGTCATGGATTTTTTTCACTCCAAAAATGTGGCATCAGGTGCCGAGACAAAAAGGTATCCCTATGGCTGCATAAACTTTGAGTGGCTATAAAATATGATTAACCATGGCCATAACTCTAAAACCGTGTCTATATGGTACTCAATATTTTTTTGGTAGTTAAGCATTTTCACTATCACCGTGGCCATAGGATCCTTATAGACACACAATTTAATTATATGTGGCTAAAGTTTACCTTAAAGTCACGTAAATTTTATTATAGTCGTGGCCTTTGTCATCAATTGGACACGCAAAATTCATTTTATCATGGCCAATTCATGAGTTGCGGTCACACTAATTTTTCTCAACCATGGCCATCTCTATCATTTGGACACACGGAAAATAATTTAACATGGCTAATACATGATTTGTAGTCACGTTTAATCTATGGTACCATGGCCATCCATATTTTTGGACACATGATAAACATTTTACATGGCCAATTAATAAGTTATGGCTACTAAAAATTTGTAGCACCGTGGCTAAATTTTTTCGAAAGACACATCAAGTGTGTTGAATGTAGCTATTGTTCACCTTTTGGATACATCAAGTGTTTTCAATGTAGCTATTGTTCACCTTTTGGACACATCAAGTTTTTTGAATGTAGCTATTGTTCAACTTTTAGACACATCAAGTGTTTTCAATGTAGCTATTGTTCACCTTTTGGACACATCAAGTTTTCTGAATGTAGCTTTTGTTCACCTTTTGGACACATCAAGTGTTTTGAATGTAGCTATTGTTCACCTTTTGGACACATCAAGTGTTTTCAATGTAGCTATTCAAAAATCACCTAAATAACCATCCATAAAAAATTAATGAAGACTACAATTAGAATTGTACCAAAATAATTTCATTTCACAATATAATAAACATCTCAATCTGATAATTGTGCAGTAACCTTGAGAAAACAAACTTTCAAAGAGAGACTTAAAAGTTTAAACATCCAAATCCTATAGTCCACGACTATTTCTATTAATAATTAGGCTGCAGTCTTGAGTCTCTTGCTGGATCTCCGAGACTTTAGTTCCCCGCTCTTCATATATGAAGGTTTCTTCTTCTTTGTCTTCTTAGTGTTTGGGTCAGAATCATATTCATCGTTTGGGTCAGAATCATGTTCACCGGGGTCTGAAAGTGGATGGCCCTGCAGCAAGCCAGTGGATGTATAATTAAGGGAAAAAACCATGTTAACAGTTATATGGTCAGGATGCAGAAGGTAATAAACATGTATAATAAAGCAACTTACACTAGAGCAAGAGATCACAAACTCTTTAGGCCAAGCTACTATAGATTTTTCAGCATCCTCTACTGTTTTGAGATGAGTAGATGGGACTGGCAAACAATGATTCTTTAATATCGACTTTTCAACCGTCACTCTGACACAATCATCCCGGAGTGGATCTCCATGAACCTTCTGACCTGGCACTGATGGAAGAACCGAACCCCATGCAATGATATTTCTCAGTGAAGCATGAGCCAGTTTGCATTTACCAATCTGCAAAACAGAAATGTTATATTGACGTCAACAGATTCAACTCTCAAAATGCTTAAATGCCTGTGAAAAGGACATACCGTTGAAAGTTCAGTTTTGTCTTTCGATTGAGAATTGTCTGGTGAACTAAGGGGTAGATGCTCAGATGCAGGAGACTTTTGTTTGTATTTTCCAGACTACAAAAATATACGCTATATTAACATCAACAAAAAATGGAACTCTCAAAGCACTATATATTTTAAATACCTTCAAAAGAAACATACCATTTGGAGTTCAGAACTATCTTTCGATCCCGTAGACTGAGATACATTTTCAGATTCAGGGTCATTTCTATTTGTATTAGATTCATTCCTTTCAGTCGGAGAAATGCTTGTAACAGGGAATTCAAGCATAAGAGACTTCTCTCTAATAGGAGATTTCTATATAGTGCAGTTGACATATTAGATACTGCAGAATTATTAGGAAATACATACTTAATAAAAATTACTTGGATGATGTTAAACATACCCGTGCCTTTTTGCTTTTGATTTTCTTTTTCAATATGCCTTGAGATTTTAGCTGAGACATTAAGCTGCTCATCATTTCTTCTTGTGCCTTCATTGCTGCCTTCATTTCCTTCATTTCTGCATCCTTCCTATCTCTCTCCATTTGGTTCGCACGTCTTTCATCTTCCAGTTGTTTCTTCAGTTCAATGTGCTCCTTGGATGCTCCTTTCCGTGGCAGGTGCCAGTACGTTGTTGGAGTCACTCCCTTGCCTATACATCTTACACGCCCAGCATGTTCTTCCCCAAACACAAAGGTGATAGAATCATTGCCTGGTTGTTTTCTCAAAGTTCCATCTTCCAGCTGCTTATCAAAATCCTCCTGCACAAAAAAAGAATTAAGGGATTAGAAGTGATAATCAATTAAATCAAAATTATTTTCACATTTACTCAAGCACAAAACAAATAGCTAGATAGTTTCAGTCGTCTTACAAGCTGAGCTGCTTTTTCCCTAACATCATCGTCATCGTATTCTCCATTTTTGTTTTGATGTGCCTTCCTCCATAGTAAAGACCGTGAAGGATTTTCATCTTCAAGGATCTCTTTCTCATTAATCTAGTAATTATAAAATACACAAGAAGAAAAATTAGATAGATAATACTATAATTTAAACTGGAAATAATAATAATTTTGTATAACAAACTGGACTTACTAATTTTTCCAACAGCCCTGCATACCCTGCTCTTCCCGTCCTGTGGTTATATTTGTGGTTCTTACGCGCCTTAGCTCCCCTAATGGACAACTCCTGAGCATACAGATTTAAAGAATTTCATTCATAAAAAAGTTAGACTAATTAATGAAATTAATATCAATATTTTCAAACTAAAACGTGCAATATACAACCTTGCATTTATCAGACAACCTCCACTTTACGAACTTGTCCCATTGTTCTTGGTTCACAATGACACGATATTGTTTAGGAACAGTATTTAGTTTAGCAGGTTTACCCAAATTGGGCACTATGAACTTTACATACAACTTTCTTCTGAAGTTGCGCAAATGTTCCCCAAAATATTTCATAATTTGTCTTCTCATAGTCTCCTCAATTTCATAAAACCGCTGCCAAAATATGGAGATGTTAACGGCAGGTAACAAATTAATAACAAATATAGTATTAAAAATCAATATAGATCAGCATATACATACCAATAGTTCGTGCCATAACTTATCCCTCATCACTGAATTCACTTCCTTCCACTTCAAGTGCCTTAGACCAACGTCTCGACGTACCAATACACCCATGTAACTAGCAATTTCAGCTTTATATTTCCCCTTAAATCGACCAAAATTATCAAATTCTATCACATGCTTCTCGCCGTCAAAATTTTTCTTTAGCTTCTTCAATCTTGTTAAACCTCGAACATTATTCTCCTTAGACTCTACTGTATTGTTTGGAGATCCTGTGTCTTTTTATAGTTCAAAAACCCAAAATAAGAGTAAACATGGTGTAAGAGTGTACTCATATTTTTTAAGTCCAAAGCAAACAAAAACAGACAAGCTAGTATAGCATTACCAGGCTGTTCAGGACTTTCAGTCGATTCATCATCAGAACTGGAGCTATCACCATCGGAACCGGTGCGACTACCATCGGAATCTTCGTCTTCATCCTCTGACTCTCCTAAATTCTTCAAGGCTTGAGCCTCCAGGGCTGCAGTCTCATTTTCAGCATACTCATCATCATCATACTCTGGCTCCCAACTCGAATTCTCTTGTGTAGTCATATAGGAAACTGCATATACATGTATATGATTCAATCAAATAAGGTCTGAATTCTTTTCAATCAAAAGTCAAAAGTTATTAAGCTAGACACAAACAAAAATTAAATAACAGTCAATTAACATGGTCTTGATTATGTCAGTACTAACATGGTCTTGATTAGTATGATTAGATGCAAGAGCAGGATGTCGTCTCAGAATTGTTAAAAGATATAACAATTAAAAAATTATTAATCGCTGAGGTTTTTACTAGAGCATTGAAAGAACTCAAGCAAGACTCCAGTTTAAACATACACAATTATGTAAACCTACCAAGTTCCCTAAAAACAAACGACGGATGCCGATCTCCGACATAATTATAATCCCATTATACAAAATGTCAATGACTCGGGAGTATACACGACAGATGGAAGCTTACTGACCAGCTAAAGTTGATGAAAATGAGATAAAAATGTAATTTCTAGTGGTTTCAGGGAGAACCACAGAAGTTTAAACTATTGGTTTGCAATGTGAAAAACATTCATCAGAATAGACAGATAAAAAAACCAAGGAATAACATTCAATTGACCTAGCTCTGACATAATTATAATCCCATTATACAAAACGTCAATGACACGGGAGTATACACGACAGAGAATGTGGCCAGCTAAATGAGATAAGAATGTGATGTCGAGTGGTTTCAGGGAGAACCACAAAAGCTTAAACTATTGTTTGCAGTGTGAAAAACATTAATCAGATTCATCGGAAAAGAAAGAAAAAAACATAAAAGAATAGCATTTCCATAACCATAGAAGACTGAGTTTTTATCCAGCCACTATGCAACTTAGAATACAATCTGCATAAAGATCCTAAGCATAACATAGGAAAAGCTTAAACATGCATGCACACCATTGTTCTTCTTAATAAGAAATAAACAGGTGCATAAACCCTGCTTTCAATGAATCAAAAATTAAGAATTAGGGTTTGAGTCAAAACTTAACCTTTGAATCAATTGGGTCTGATTCAAAAATTAAGGTTTGAATCAATTAGGGTTTGAATAACTAAGCTTTTTAGACGAAAGAAAGATTGAGAACAGGATATACCTTTATAAGATTTAGCCATGCAATTCCTCAACACCATACGGCCCTTTATAAAGTCGCACAGATTGAATAATCCCGCCGAAAATATTTTGTGTTTCATTTTCATCCCGCTCAAAATTATTTAGGGTGAACTGAAAAATCGATTGAGTTTGGTCTACGATTTCCTTTTTTCGGAAAAATCTCCTAAGAAAATACCATTTGATTTTGATCCTACGGTAGACCTAAAAATATTTCCAAACTTTAGAAATCCGATTTCCCTTTTTACTCTAACAAATCTCAATGTTTCCCTGATTTTAAGCCTAGAACTTTATCCCCTTTTTACTCTGCTTAGGTTTCTCTAGTTCTCTCCGCTCTGTAACTCTGGTTTAGGAGGAAAGATAAAACGAACAGAATTTTGAGGTGTTACATAGCATAAGATAAGAGGTTCTTCCATATTAATCTAACTATTGGTTGGGCTTGTGATAAATATATTCACCGTTAGATTTACTATGGACATCCTATTCGATGCATTTTGAAATAACATAAGTAAAATCGTAATGGACTGGGCTGGAGTGTTAGCTTAAACCATGTAATGGACTGGGCTGGAGTGTTAGCTTAAACCATGTAATTGACTGGGCTGGACATAAATGTGGCATAAATTTTTTCATTATTTTTCATTTTTTACTTAATTTTTTTTTCATTTTTTTCCTTTTTTTTCTTTTTACTTTTTTTTTATTACATAATCAAAATTTAGTTACATAATCAAGACTCGACACTTCACCTGAAATATTGATCGATTCTGAACGAGTTCGAGTAAAACTGATGAAAATGGAACTTCGTCCTTTGGAATCGAGACACGGAAAAATTTAGTTATTACATAATCAAAATTTAGTTATTACATAATCAAAATTTAGTTATTACATGATCAAAATTTAGTTACATAATCAAGACTCGACACTTCACCTGAAATATTGATCGATTCGAAACGAGTTCGAGTAAAACTGATGAAAACGGAACTTCGTCCTTTGGAATCGAGACACGGAAAAATTTAGTTATTACATAATCAAAATTTATTTATTACATGATCAAAATTTAGTTACATAATCAAGACTCGACACTTCACCTGAAATATTGATCGATTCGAAACGAGTTCGAGTAAAACTGATGAAAACGGAACTTCGTCCTTTGGAATCGAGACACGACAAAATTTAGTTATTACATAATCATAATTTAGTTATTACATAATCAAAATTTAGTTATTACATGATCAAAATTTAGTTACATAATCAAGAATCGACACTTCACCTGAAATATTGATCGATTCGGAACGAGTTCGAGTAAAACTGATGAAATTGGAACTTCGTCCTTTGGAATCGAGACACGGAAAAATTTAGTTATTACATAATCAAAATTTAGTTATTACATGATCAAAATTTAGTTACATAATCAAGACTCGACACTTCACCTGAAATATTGATCGATTCGGAACGAGTTCGAGTAAAACTGATGAAAACGGAACTTCGTCCTTTGGAATCGAGACACGACAAAATTTAGTTATTACATAATCATAATTTAGTTATTACATAATCAAAATTTAGTTATTACATGATCAAAATTTAGTTACATAATCAAGACTCGACACTTCACCTGAAATATTGATCGATTCGAAACGAGTTCGAGTAAAACTGATGAAAACGGAACTTTGTCCTTTGGAATCGAGACACGGAAAAATTTAGTTATTACATAATCAAAATTTAGTTATTACATAATAAAAATTTAGTTATTACATGATCAAAATTTAGTTACATAATCAAGACTCGACACTTCACCTGAAATATTAATCGATTCGGAACGAGTTCGAGTAAAACTGATGAAAACGGAACTTCGTCCTTTGGAATCGAGACACGGAAAAATTTAGTTATTACATAATCAAAATTTAGTTATTACATAATAAAAATTTAGTTATTACATGATCAAAATTTAGTTACATAATCAAGACTCGACACTTCACCTGAAATATTGATCGATTCGAAACGAGTTCGAGTAAAACTGATGAAAACGGAACTTCGTCCTTTGGAATCGAGACACGACAAAATTTAGTTATTACATAATCATAATTTAGTTATTACATAATAAAAATTTAGTTATAAAATGATCAAAACTTAGTTACATAATCAAGACTCGACACTTCACCTGAAATATTGATCGATTCGGAACGAGTTCGAGTAAAACTGATGAAAACGGAACTTCGTCCTTTGGAATCGAGACACGACAAAATTTAGTTATTACATAATCATAATTTAGTTATTACATAATCAAAATTTAGTTATAACATGATCAAAATTTAGTTACATAATCAAGACTCGACACTTCACCTGAAATATTGATCGATTCGGAACGAGTTCGAGTAAAACTGATGAAAACGGAACTTCGTCCTTTGGAATCGAGACACGACAAAATTTAGTTATTACATAATCATAATTTAGTTATTACATAATCAAAATTTAGTTATAACATGATCAAAATTTAGTTACATAATCAAGACTCGACACTTCACCTGAAATATTGATCGATTCGGAACGAGTTCGAGTAAAATTGATGAAAATGGAACTTCGTCCTTTGGAATAGAGACACGGAAAAATTTAGTTATTACATAATCATAATTTAGTTATTACATAATTAAAATTTAGTTATAACATGATCAAAATTTAGTTACATAATCAAGACTCGACACTTCACCTGAAATATTGATCGATTCGGAACGAGTTCGAGTAAAACTGATGAAAACGGAACTTCGTCCTTTGGAATCGAGACACGACAAAATTTAGTTATTACATAATCATAATTTAGTTATTACATAATCAAAATTTAGTTATTACATGATCAAAATTTAGAGTACATAATCAAGACTCGACACTTCGCCTGAAATATTGATCGATTCGGAACGAGTTCGAGTAAAACTGATGAAAACGGAACTTCGTCCTTTGGAATCGAGACACGGAAAAATTTAGTTATTACATAATCATAATTTAGTTATTACATAATCAAAATTTAGTTATTACATGATCAAAATTTAGTTACATAATCAAGACTCGACACTTCACCTGAAATATTGATCGATTCGGAACGAGTTCGAGTAAAACTGATGAAAACGGAACTTCGTCCTTTGGAATCGAGACACGGAAAAATTTAGTTATTACATAATCATAATTTAGTTATTACATAATCAAAATTTAGTTATTACATGATCAAAATTTAGTTACATAATCAAGACTCGACACTTCACCTGAAATATTGATCGATTCGGAACGAGTTCGAGTAAAACTGATGAAAACGGAACTTCGTCCTTTGGAATCGAGACACGGAAAAATTTAGTTATTACATAATCATAATTTAGTTATTACATAATCAAAATTTAGTTATTACATGATCATAATTTAGTTACATAATCAAGACTCGACACTTCACCTGAAATATTGATCGATTCGGAACGAGTTCGAGTAAAACTGATGAAAACGGAACTTCGTCCTTTGGAATCGAGACACGGAAAAATTTAGTTATTACATAATCATAATTTAGTTATTACATAATCAAAATTTAGTTATTACATGATCAAAATTTAGTTACATAATCAAGACTCGACACTTCACCTGAAATAATATTGATCGATTCGGAACGAGTTCGAGTAAAACTGATGAAAACGGAACTTCGTCCTTTGGAATCGAGACACGGAAAAATTTAGTTATTACATAATCATAATTTAGTTATTACATAATCAAAATTTAGTTATTACATGATCAAAATTTAGTTACATAATCAAGACTCGACACTTCACCTGAAATATTGATCGATTCGGAACGAGTTCGAGTAAAACTGATGAAAACGGAACTTCATCCTTTGGAATCGAGACACGGAAAAATTTAGTTATTACATAATCATAATTTAGTTATTACATAATCAAAATTTAGTTATTACATGATCAAAATTTAGTTACATAATCAAGACTCGACACTTCACCTGAAATAATATTGATCGATTCGGAACGAGTTCGAGTAAAACTGATGAAAACGGAACTTCGTCCTTTGGAATCGAGACACGGAAAAATTTAGTTATTACATAATCATAATTTAGTTATTACATAATCAAAATTTAGTTATAACATGATCAAAATTTAGTTACATAATCAAGACTCGACACTTCACCTGAAATATTGATCGATTCGAAACGAGTTCGAGTAAAACTGATGAAAACGGAACTTCGTCCTTTGGAATCGAGACACGACAAAATTTAGTTATTACATAATCATAATTTAGTTATTACATAATCAAAATTTAGTTATTACATAATAAAAATTTAGTTATTACATGATCAAAATTTAGTTACATAATCAAGACTCGACACTTCACCTGAAATATTGATCGATTCGGAACGAGTTCGAGTAAAACTGATGAAAACGGAACTTCGTCCTTTGGAATCGAGACACGACAAAATTTAGTTATTACATAATCATAATTTAGTTATTACATAATCAAAATTTAGTTATAACATGATCAAAATTTAGTTACATAATCAAGACTCGACACTTCACCTGAAATATTGATCGATTCGAAACAAGTTCGAGTAAAACTGATGAAAACGGAACTTCGTCCTTTGGAATCGAGACACGGAAAAATTTAGTTATTACATAATAAAAATTTAGTTATTACATGATCAAAATTTAGTTACATAATCAAGACTCGACACTTCACCTGAAATATTGATCGATTCGGAACGAGTTCGAGTAAAACTGATGAAAACGGAACTTCGTCCTTTGGAATCGAGACACTACAAAATTTAGTTATTACATAATCATAATTTAGTTATTACATAATCAAAATTTAGTTATTACATGATCAAAATTTAGTTACATAATCAAGACTCGACACTTCACCTGAAATATTGATCGATTCGGAACGAGTTCGAGTAAAACTGATGAAAACGGAACTTCGTCCTTTGGAATCGAGACACGAAAAAATTTAGTTATTACATAATCAAAATTTAGTTATTACATGATCAAAATTTAGTTACATAATCAAGACTCGACACTTCACCTGAAATATTGATCGATTCGGAACGAGTTCGAGTAAAACTGATGAAAACGGAACTTCTTCCTTTGGAATCGAGACACGACAAAATTTAGTTATTACATAATCATAATTTAGTTATTACATAATCAAAATTTATTTATTACATGATCAAAATTTAGTTACATAATCAAGACTCGACACTTCACCTGAAATATTGATCGATTCGGAACGAGTTCGAGTAAAACTGATGAAAATGGAACTTCGTCCTTTGGAATCGAGACACGGAAAAATTTAGTTATTACATAATCATAATTTAGTTATTACATAATCAAAATTTATTTATTACATGATCAAAATTTAGTTACATAATCAAGACTCGACACTTCACCTGAAATATTGATCGATTCGGAACGAGTTCGAGTAAAACTGATGAAAATGGAACTTCGTCATTTGGAATTGAGACACGGAAAAATTTAGTTATTACATAATCATAATTTA
Source organism: Papaver somniferum (assembly GCF_003573695.1). Classification (NCBI taxonomy): domain Eukaryota; kingdom Viridiplantae; phylum Streptophyta; class Magnoliopsida; order Ranunculales; family Papaveraceae; genus Papaver; species Papaver somniferum. The sequence continues at coordinate 1,639,676 of NW_020620381.1, forward strand.
TTTATTACATAATCATAATTTAGTTATTACATGATCAAAATTTAGTTACATAATCAAGACTCGACACTTCACCTGAAATATTGATCGATTCGGAACGAGTTCGAGTAAAACTGATGAAAATGGAACTTCGTCCTTTGGAATCGAGACACGGAAAAATTTAGTTATTACATAATCAAAATTTAGTTATTACATGATAAAAATTTAGTTACATAATCAAGACTCGACACTTCACCTGAAATATTGATCGATTCGGAACGAGTTCGAGTAAAACTGATGAAAACGGAACTTCGTCCTTTGGAATCGAGACACGACAAAATTTAGTTATTACATAATCATAATTTAGTTATTACATAATCAAAATTTAGTTATTACATGATAAAAATTTAGTTACATAATCAAGACTCGACACTTCACCTGAAATATTGATCGATTCGGAACGAGTTCGAGTAAAACTGATGAAAACGGAACTTCGTCCTTTGGAATCGAGACACGACAAAATTTAGTTATTACATAATCATAATTTAGTTATTACATAATCAAAATTTATTTATAACATGATCAAAATTTAGTTACATAATCAAGACTCGACACTTCACCTGAAATATTGATCGATTCGGAACGAGTTCGAGTAAAACTGATGAAAACGGAACTTCGTCCTTTGGAATCGAGACACGGAAAAATTTAGTTATTACATAATCATAATTTAATTATTACATAATCAAAATTTAGTTATTACATGATCAAAATTTAGTTACATAATCAAGACTCGACACTTCACCTGAAATATTGATCGATTCGGAACGAGTTTGAGTAAAACTGATGAAAACGGAACTTCGTCCTTTGGAATCGAGACACGAAAAAATTTAGTTATTACATAATCATAATTTAGTTATTACATAATCAAAATTTAGTTATTACATGATCAAAATTTAGTTACATAATCAAGACTCGACACTTCACCTGAAATATTGATCGATTCGGAACGAGTTCGAGTAAAACTGATGAAAATGGAACTTCGTCCTTTGGAATCGAGACACGGAAAAATTTAGTTATTACATAATCAAAATTTAGTTATTACATGATCAAAATTCAGTTACATAATCAAGACTCGACACTTCACCTGAAATATTGATCGATTCGGAACGAGTTCGAGTAAAACTGATGAAAACGGAACTTCGTCCTTTGGAATCGAGACACGACAAAATTTAGTTATTACATAATCATAATTTAGTTATTACATAATCAAAATTTAGTTATTACATGATCAAAATTTAGTTACATAATCAAGACTCGACACTTCACCTGAAATATTGATCGATTCGGAACGAGTTCGAGTAAAACTGATGAAAATGGAACTTCGTCCTTTGGAATCGAGACACGGAAAAATTTAGTTATTATATAATCAAAATTTAGTTATTACATGATCAAAATTCAGTTACATAATCAAGACTCGACACTTCACCTGAAATATTGATCGATTCGGAACGAGTTCGAGTAAAACTGATGAAAACGGAACTTCGTCCTTTGGAATCGAGACACGACAAAATTTAGTTATTACATAATCATAATTTAGTTATTACATAATCAAAATTTAGTTATTACATGATCAAAATTTAGTTACATAATCAAGAATCGACACTTCACCTGAAATATTGATCGATTCGGAACGAGTTCGAGTAAAACTGATGAAATTGGAACTTCGTCCTTTGGAATCGAGACACGGAAAAATTTAGTTATTACATAATCAAAATTTAGTTATTACATGATCAAAATTTAGTTACATAATCAAGACTCGACACTTCACCTGAAATATTGATCGATTCGGAACGAGTTCGAGTAAAACTGATGAAAACGGAACTTCGTCCTTTGGAATCGAGACACGACAAAATTTAGTTATTATATAATCATAATTTAGTTATTACATAATCAAAATTTAGTTATTACATGATCAAAATTTAGTTACATAATCAAGACTCGACACTTCACCTGAAATATTGATCGATTCGGAACGAGTTCGAGTAAAACTGATGAAAATGGAACTTCCTCCTTTGGAATCGAGACACGGAAAAATCAAGTTATTACATAATCAAAATTTAGTTATTACATGATCAAAATTTAGTTACATAATCAAGACTCGACACTTCACCTGAAATATTGATCGATTCGGAACGAGTTCGAGTAAAACTGATGAAAACGGAACTTCGTCCTTTGGAATCGAGACACGGAAAAATTTAGTTATTACATAATCATAATTTAGTTATTACATAATCAAAATTTATTTATTACATGATTAAAATTTAGTTACATAATCAAGACTCGACACTTCACCTGAAATATTGATCGATTCGGAACGAGTTCGAGTAAAACTGATGAAAATGGAACTTCCTCCTTTGGAATCGAGACACGGAAAAATCAAGTTATTACATAATCAAAATTTAGTTATTACATGATCAAAATTTAGTTACATAATCAAGACTCGACACTTCACCTGAAATATTGATCGATTCGGAACGAGTTCGAGTAAAACTGATGAAAACGGAACTTCGTCCTTTGGAATCGAGACACGACAAAATTTAGTTATTACATAATCAAAATTTAGTTATAACATGATCAAAATTTAGTTACATAATCAAGACTCGACACTTCACCTGAAATATTGATCGATTCGGAACGAGTTCGAGTAAAACTGATGAAAACGGAACTTCGTCCTTTGGAATCGAGACACGACAAAATTTATTTATTACATAATCATAATTTAGTTATTACATAATCAAAATTTATTTATAACATGATCAAAATTTAGTTACATAATCAAGACTCGACACTTCACCTGAAATATTGATCGATTCGGAACGAGTTCGAGTAAAACTGATGAAAACGGAACTTCGTCCTTTGGAATCGAGACACGACAAAATTTAGTTATTACATAATCATAATTTAGTTATTACATAATCAAAATTTAGTTATAACATGATCAAAATTTAGTTACATAATCAAGACTCGACACTTCACCTGAAATATTGATCGATTCGAAACGAGTTCGAGTAAAACTGATGAAAACGGAACTTCGTCCTTTGGAATCGAGACACGACAAAATATAGTTATTACATAATCATAATTTAGTTATTACATAATCAAAATTTAGTTATTACATAATCAAAATTTAGTTATTACATAATAAAAATTTAGTTATTACATGATCAAAATTTAGTTACATAATCAAGACTCGACACTTCACCTGAAATATTGATCGATTCGGAACGAGTTCGAGTAAAACTGATGAAAACGGAACTTCGTCCTTTGGAATCGAGACACGACAAAATTTAGTTATTACATAATCATAATTTAGTTATTACATAATCAAAATTTAGTTATAACATGATCAAAATTTAGTTACATAATCAAGACTCGACACTTCACCTGAAATATTGATCGATTCGGAACGAGTTCGAGTAAAATTGATGAAAATGGAACTTCGTCCTTTGGAATAGAGACACGGAAAAATTTAGTTATTACATAATCATAATTTAGTTATTACATAATTAAAATTTAGTTATAACATGATCAAAATTTAGTTACATAATCAAGACTCGACACTTCACCTGAAATATTGATCGATTCGGAACGAGTTCGAGTAAAACTGATGAAAACGGAACTTCGTCCTTTGGAATCGAGACACGACAAAATTTAGTTATTACATAATAATAATTTAGTTATTACATAATCAAAATTTAGTTATTACATGATCAAAATTTAGGTACATAATCAAGACTCGACACTTCACCTGAAATATTGATCGATTCGGAACGAGTTCGAGTAAAACTGATGAAAATGGAACTTCGTCCTTTGGAATCGAGACACGGAAAAATTTAGTTATTACATAATCAAAATTTATTTATTACATGATCAAAATTTAGTTACATAATCAAGACTCGACACTTCACCTGAAATATTGATCGATTCGAAACGAGTTCGAGTAAAACTGATGAAAACGGAACTTCGTCCTTTGGAATCGAGACACGACAAAATTTAGTTATTACATAATCATAATTTAGTTATTACATAATCAAAATTTAGTTATTACATGATAAAAATTTAGTTACATAATCAAGACTCGACACTTCACCTGAAATATTGATCGATTCGGAACGAGTTCGAGTAAAACTGATGAAAATGGAACTTCGTCCTTTGGAATCGAGACACGGAAAAATTTAGTTATTACATAATCAAAATTTAGTTATAACATGATCAAAATTTAGTTACATAATCAAGACTCGACACTTCACCTGAAATATTGATCGATTCGGAACGAGTTCGAGTAAAACTGATGAAAACGGAACTTCGTCCTTTGGAATCGAGACACGGAAAAATTTAGTTATTACATAATCATAATTTAGTTATTACATAATAAAAATTTAGTTATTACATGATCAAAATTTAGTCACATAATCAAGACTCGACACTTCACCTGAAATATTGATCGATTCGAAACGAGTTCGAGTAAAACTGATGAAAACGGAACTTCGTCCTTTGGAATCGAGACACGACAAAATTTAGTTATTACATAATCATAATTTAGTTATTACATAATCAAAATTTAGTTATTACATGATCAAGATTTAGTTACATAATCAAGACTCGACACTTCACCTGAAATATTGATCGATTCGGAACGAGTTCGAGTAAAACTGATGAAAACGGAACTTCGTCCTTTGGAATCGAGACACGGAAAAATTTAGTTATTACATAATCAAAATTTAGTTATTACATAATAAAAATTTAGTTATTACATTATCAAAATTTAGTTACATAATCAAGACTCGACACTTCACCTGAAATATTGATCGATTCGAAACGAGTTCGAGTAAAACTGATGAAAATGGAACTTCGTCCTTTGGAATCGAGACACGACAAAATTTAGTTATTACATAATCATAATTTAGTTATTACATAATCAAAATTTAGTTATTACATGATCAAGATTTAGTTACATAATCAAGACTCGACACTTCACCTGAAATATTGATCGATTCGAAACGAGTTCGAGTAAAACTGATGAAAACGGAACTTCGTCCTTTGGAATCGAGACACGACAAAATTTAGTTATTACATAATCATAATTTAGTTATTACATAATCAAAATTTAGTTATAACATGATAAAAATTTAGTTACATAATCAAGACTCGACACTTCACCTGAAATATTGATCGATTCGAAACGAGTTCGAGTAAAACTGATGAAAACGGAACTTCGTCCTTTGGAATCGAGACACGGAAAAATTTAGTTATTACATAATCAAAATTTAGTTATTACATAATAAAAATTTAGTTATTACATGATCAAAATTTAGTTACATAATCAAGACTCGACACTTCACCTGAAATATTGATCGATTCGAAACGAGTTCGAGTAAAACTGATGAAAACGGAACTTCGTCCTTTGGAATCGAGACACGACAAAATTTAGTTATTACATAATCATAATTTAGTTATTACATAATCAAAATTTAGTTATAACATGATCAAAATTTAGTTATTACATAATCATAATTTAGTTATTACATAATCAAAATTTAGTTATTACATGATCAAAATTTAGTTACATAATCAAGACTCGACACTTCACCTGAAATATTGATCGATTCGAAACGAGTTCGAGTAAAACTGATGAAAACGGAACTTCGTCCTTTGGAATCGAGACACGGAAAAATTTAGTTATTACATAATCAAAATTTAGTTATTACATAATAAAAATTTAGTTATTACATGATCAAAATTTAGTTACATAATCAAGACTCGACACTTCACCTGAAATATTGATCGATTCGAAACGAGTTCGAGTAAAACTGATGAAAACGGAACTTCGTCCTTTGGAATCGAGACACGACAAAATTTAGTTATTACATAATCATAATTTAGTTATTACATAATCAAAATTTAGTTATAACAAGATCAAAATTTAGTTACATAATCAAGACTCGACACTTCACCTGAAATATTGATCGATTCGAAACGAGTTCGAGTAAAACTGATGAAAACGGAACTTCGTCCTTTGGAATCGAGACACGGAAAAATTTAGTTATTACATAATCAAAATTTAGTTATTACATGATAAAAATTTAGTTATTACATGATCAAAATTTAGTTACATAATCAAGACTCGACACTTCACCTGAAATATTGATCGATTCGGAACGAGTTCGAGTAAAACTGATGAAAACGGAACTTCGTCCTTTGGAATCGAGACACGACAAAATTTAGTTATTACATAATCATAATTTAGTTATTACATAATCAAAATTTAGTTATAACATGATCAAAATTTAGTTACATAATCAAGACTCGACACTTCACCTGAAATATTGATCGATTCGAAACGAGTTCGAGTAAAACTGATGAAAACGGAACTTCGTCCTTTGGAATCGAGACACGGAAAAATTTAGTTATTACATAATCATAATTTAGTTATTACATGATCAAAATTTAGTTATTACATGATCAAAATTTAGTTACATAATCAAGACTCGACACTTCACCTGAAATATTGATCGATTCGGAACGAGTTCGAGTAAAACTGATGAAAACGGAACTTCGTCCTTTGGAATCGAGACACGACAAAATTTAGTTATTACATAATCATAATTTAGTTATTACATAATCAAAATTTAGTTATAACATGATCAAAATTTAGTTACATAATCAAGACTCGATACTTCACCTGAAATATTGATCGATTCGGAACGAGTTCGAGTAAAACTGATGAAAATGGAACTTCGTCCTTTGGAATCGAGACACTGAAAAATTTAGTTATTACATAATCATAATTTAGTTATTACATAATCAAAATTTAGTTATAACATGATCAAAATTTAGTTACATAATCAAGACTCGACACTTCACCTGAAATATTGATCGATTCGGAACGAGTTCGAGTAAAACTGATGAAAACGGAACTTCGTCCTTTGGAATCGAGACACGACAAAATTTAGTTATTACATAATCATAATTTAGTTATTACATAATAAAAATTTAGTTATAAAATGATCAAAACTTAGTTACATAATCAAGACTCGACACTTCACCTGAAATATTGATCGATTCGGAACGAGTTCGAGTAAAACTGATGAAAACGGAACTTCGTCCTTTGGAATCGAGACACGGAAAAATTTAGTTATTACATAATCAAAATTTAGTTATTACATAATAAAAATTTAGTTATTACATGATCAAAATTTAGTTACATAATCAAGACTCGACACTTCACCTGAAATATTGATCGATTCGGAACGAGTTCGAGTAAAACTGATGAAAACGGAACTTCGTCCTTTGGAATCGAGACACAGAAAAATTTAGTTATTACATAATCAAAATTTAGTTATTACATAATAAAAATTTAGTTATTACATGATCAAAATTTAGTTACATAATCAAGACTCGACACTTCACCTGAAATATTGATCGATTCGAAACGAGTTCGAGTAAAACTGATGAAAACGGAACTTCGTCCTTTGGAATCGAGACACGACAAAATTTAGTTATTACATAATCATAATTTAGTTATTACATAATCAAAATTTAGTTATTACATGATCAAAATTTAGTTACATAATCAAGACTCGACACTTCACCTGAAATATTGATCGATTCGGAATGAGTTCGAGTAAAACTGATGAAAACGGAACTTCTTCCTTTGGAATCGAGACACGTCAAAATTTAGTTATTACATAATCATAATTTAGTTATTACATAATCAAAATTTAGTTATAACATGATCAAAATTTAGTTACATAATCAAGACTCGACACTTCACCTGAAATATTGATCGATTCGGAACGAGTTCGAGTAAAACTGATGAAAATGGAACTTCGTCCTTTGGAATCGAGACACGGAAAAATTTAGTTATTACATAATCAAAATTTAGTTATTACATAATAAAAATTTAGTTATTAAATGATAAAAATTTAGTTACATAATCAAGACTCGACACTTCACCTGAAATATTGATCGATTCGAAACGAGTTCGAGTAAAACTGATGAAAACGGAACTTCGTCATTTGGAATCGAGACACGACAAAATTTAGTTATTATATAATCATAATTTAGTTATTACATAATCAAAATTTAGTTATAACATGATCAAAATTTAGTTACATAATCAAGACTCGACACTTCACCTGAAATATTGATCGATTCGGAACGAGTTCGAGTAAAACTGATGAAAACGGAACTTCGTCCTTTGGAATCGAGACACGACAAAATTTAGTTATTACATAATCATAATTTAGTTATTAAATGATCAAAATTTAGTTATAACATGATCAAAATTTAGTTACATAATCAAGACTCGACACTTCACCTGAAATATTGATCGATTCGGAACGAGTTCGAGTAAAACTGATGAAAATGGAACTTCGTCCATTGGAATCGAGACACGGAAAAATTTAGTTATTACATAATCAAAATTTAGTTATTACATAATAAAAATTTAGTTATTATATGATCAAAATTTAGTTACATAATCAAGACTCGACACTTCACCTGAAATATTGATCGATTCGAAACGAGTTCGAGTAAAACTGATGAAAACGGAACTTCGTCCTTTGGAATCGAGACACGGAAAAATTTAGTTATTACATAATCAAAATTTAGTTATTACATAATAAAAATTTAGTTATTAAAATTTAGTTACATAATCAAGACTCGACACTTCACCTGAAATATTGATCGATTCGAAACGAGTTCGAGTAAAACTGATGAAAACGGAACTTCGTCCTTTGGAATCGAGACACGACAAAATTTAGTTATTACATAATCATAATTTAGTTATTAAATAATCAAAATTTAGTTATAACATGATCAAAATTTAGTTACATAATCAAGACTCGACACTTCACCTGAAATATTGATCGATTCGGAACGAGTTCGAGTAAAACTGATGAAAACGGAACTTCGTCCTTTGGAATCGAGACACGGAAAAATTTAGTTATTACATAATCATAATTTAGTTATTACATAATAAAAATTTAGTTATTACATGATCAAAATTTAGTTACATAATCAAGACTCGACACTTCACCTGAAATATTGATCGATTCGAAACGAGTTCGAGTAAAACTGATGAAAATGGAACTTCGTCCTTTGGAATCGAGACACGACAAAATTTAGTTATTACATAATCATAATTTAGTTATTACATAATCAAAATTTAGTTATTACATGATCAAAATTTAGTTACATAATCAAGACTCGACACTTCACCTGAAATATTGATCGATTCGGAACGAGTTCGAGTACTAATTTAATTTTAATCGAATAATTTATAATTTAATTTTAATTGAATAATTTATAATTAACTATAATTTAATTTTAATTAAATTTGTGTGGGGAAATAATTTAACTTTAAAAAAAAAAAAGACAAACACATGCTCGGTTTTGATGTTAACAATGTAAAATAGGTATCTTCTCAAACAGGCATGTACGCCTATCAGTTCATCCCTAAAATCTCTAAATCACTTCATCCATATCTCTCTATCTTAAGGAAAAAAATTCTCCAACTGATATTCTGGCAGAAAATAAGGGGATTTTTAGGGAAGATTTAGTCTTCAATTTTGGAAATATTTCTGCACCTCCATAGGATGAAAATCTGATGAAATCAAGAATATTGAGAACATCTAGCGGTAATAATCCCAGTCAATTATTTTTTTATTTGAACCCTAACCTTTTTATTTTGGGGTTGAAATCAAAAGAAATAACTTTTGGGCGGGATTATTGCCCCTTGATGTTTTAGAATATCTATAGATTCAACCCTAAAATCAGTCTGATTTACTCCCATCTTAGGTATGTTGTAGCATTCATTCTTAGATTGCTGAAATTCTCATTATACTAGATGATTTTTGCGTAGTAATAAGTGTTACTATGTTACTTTTTGAATTTTGTTGTAACCCATTGCACTCTGTGTTAGCTTCATCTGGTTCCCTTGATGTTAGTCAACATTGATGCTCTCTGAATTTGTTAGTCCTGACAATCTCTTTTGAGCAACCAGGTACTTGTGAGGCTGAAATACAAACCAAGGAGGGGGTAAGAAGGAGCATCACAATATGTGGTAGTGCCTAAACCCAGTTTATACTGGAGGTATCATTCTCAAACCTTAAAGTTATTATCTCTGATAATTATCATGATAGCTTGTTGAACTGTAACCTCATTGTAATTTAGTTAAACCTCTGAACTTTTCATGCTCTGTCTTGAATGATATACCCCATGTTTGCCTGAAATGTTGTTAACTCCTGCAACATATAGAATCTGTTGAGTAAAGTTTGTGTCTGAAGTTTGTGCACTAAAATTCTTTTTCGCTGCACTAAAGTTTGTGTCTATTATTTTTCCTGCAACATATAGAATCTGTGCTCACTACTGCTTTGTTGTTCAGTACATCATGTTGAATCTGTGAGCATGTTTCATAGAACTTATCTGGTGATGTTATCCTATTAGAGGGACTAGTAAAATGGGTAGCTAAATGGGTGATGTATTGTAGCTGAATGGGTGATGTTTCATTCAATCTGGTGATGTTTCATAAAACTAAATGGTCGATGTTATCCTATTTGTTTTTGAATCTGTAGCTAAATGGGTGATGTATTGTAGGTACATGTATTTGTTTTCAATCTGTTTCAGGGGTGTCATTATTCTTCAGTGAAAGCATTGAGTTTCCAGTTCCATGAGAGACAGATTTAGTGATTTGCTTTATGTATAATACTATCGTGCAGTTTCGAGCATTTTCAGTTAAGACCTTTGGAAGAATTTGAAAATTTGCAATGATAAAATTCTTAACTTTTTGCAACAGTTGCCTGGGATTTGTTGTTTCTGGATCTAATTTCTACTAAATCAGCACTTTGAGACGAGGAGAGAAAAGCCAGAAAAGGAAGGCATTTTTTTAAAGAATCACTAAAACTGACTCAAAGTTACTTATAGGTATGTTTTTCAAGCCTTGATGTACTATGCACCAGTGTTAAGTACTTCGTATTTTTTTTCTCATTGTCATTGTGCAATCATTCTTCATGAACATTAGAGCTCTTTCTCGACAGATGTGACTTCACATCTGTCTAAAGAAGAAGATTTGAGCTCCCAGAGATATAAAAGTTGCCAACTATGTCAATTATAGAACTAGGGACATACTACTTATGATCTGATATTTATAAGTTAATCAATTAGAGTACTTATTTGAAATGACATTTTGATTTCTAAGTTAATCAATTAGAGCACAGATCAGTGTTTACTCTAATTTAACAAACACACTGACCCTAGAGCTGCTGCAATTCATTCTCGCGAAATCTCCCAACTGCGGCTGACATACAGACCCTTCAGTATGTGTTATTCCAAAACTTGAAATGACTCCATTTACTGAAAGTACTAGACCAATTTTCCTGAGTTAATACTGGATGTCTGATTATGGGTTTGTGTGGCATGATTATCGGTTTGTATGAGGGAAATTGCATATTGCCTGTTTCATCTGTTATTACCATGTTTGTCCATATAAATTTTTTATGTTTCAAATGGTGCTGAATTTATTGGTAATTTCAAGACTTGCATGTATTTCTGAATTGATTTATCAGTTTTTGCTTTCATTGGAGTGCAACTGATGGAACTACTGGTCTCTTTGCGTTTCAGAATGGATAAATCCTGGATGAGTACTGATAGAACGAAGAAACGTTATAGAGAAGGAGTTGCGGCGTTTCTGCGGTATGCTGTCAACCATCTCAAGGAGGAGGGTGAGACATATGATGAATTTCTTATGTTGTGTCCGTGTACAAATTGTTTAAATCTCTGTGCATGCTCTGTTGGAGACGTAGAAGATCATTTATTCGTAAATGGAATCGATCAAACGTATACTATTTGGAATAAGCATGGGGAAAAGGATGAGGCAATAACTAGTAGTAAGCCAGTTAACGTCAACAATGGTATGCACGCTGAATTTGAAATGGGAACTCCCACTGATGCTCCAGACGAAGATTTTGGAATGGGAACTCCCACTGATGCTCCAGACACTATAGATATGATGCAGGCTGCAGAAGAGTTCGCAGATGACCCTATAAAGTTTAAAAAGTTACTTGAAAATGCTGAAAAGCCCTTATACGAAGGATGTCCCAACTTCACAAAGTTGTCTGCAATTGTGCAGTTGTTTAAGTTGAAGAGTAAGCACGGTGCATCAGACATGTTTTTTAATGAATTGTTACCCTTGTTAAAGGACATGCTTCCCAAAGAAGGTAATTTAATGGCGAGGAGTACATATCAGGCAAAAAAAATATTGAAATCAATGGGTTCAGGGTACACAAAGATACATGCATGTATCAACAACTGCATTCTTTATTGGAATGAGCACAAGGATGAAAAAGTGTGTCCTACTTGTAAAGCACCCAGATGGAAAGTTGACAGGGATGGTAAAGTTTACGAGAATGTTCCAGCAAAGGTATTGTGGTACTTCGACATCATCCCAAGATTTCAGCGGCTGTTTCAATCGAAGCACACAGCAAAAGATTTGATATGGCACGATACCACTAGAAACAAAGACGGTGTTTTACGTCATCCGGCAGACTCACATGCTTGGAGAGAGATAGATAACAATTTCCCAGAAATTAAAGGTGATCCAAGAAATCTGCGGTTAGCTGTTTCGGCTGATGGAGTTGATGTAAACACAGGCACCAAACATCACAGTGTATGGCCAGTTTTGGTTGTGATTTACAACCTTCCACCGGGGCTGTGTATGAAGAGAAAGTTCATCATATTGTCGTTACTTATAGATGGTGCGCCAGGAAACAACATCGATGTCTTTTTAGAACCTCTTGTTAAAGATTTTCAATTCTTATTTGAGAAGGGAAAGAGAACATGGGATGCATATGCCCAAGAAATGTTTACTCTACGTGCAGTTGTTTTGTGGACGATAAACGATTATCCTGCTCTTGGTACACTATGTGTTTGTCGCTACGCTGGATATCATGGTTGTGTGGTGTGTCGTAAAAAAACGCACAATATTAGGCTTCATGACTCAAACAAGAATGTTTATGTTGGTTATAGAAGATTTTTACCCTATGAGCATCCGTTCAGAAGGCAGAAGGGGGCATTTGGCGGAAAACAAGAGTGGGAGACTGCTCCAGAACCAATGACCGGGGAAGAAATATATGAGGAGGTAAAATGTATAAAGAATTCATGGGGAAAGAAGGGGACGAATACTCAAGGGGAAGACGTGCAGGCTACACCTGGAAAAGGTGGAAAGATGAAGCGCATCGGAAAAACGAAAATTGAGCGCATCAGAAAAATATCAAAAGAAGTCGATAGGTCAGGTGAGGAAGAGGAAGGCAGGGAAACCACTTACTGGAGCAAGTACAACATATGGCAGCGACTACTTAGATATTGGCGCTATAATGATGTCCAACATTGTATTGATTTCATGCATGTCGAAAAGAATGTGGGACAAAGTCTTGTTGGAACGTTGCTGCACAACGGGAATACAAAAGATGGATTAAACGCCAGAAAGGATTTGGTGCGTTTGGGGTTAAAATCAGAGTTACACCCTAAGACAGATGACAAAGGAACGATACTTCCCGCAGCATGTTATACATTAACTACGGAAGAAAAAGACATATTCTTGGAGACACTATCCGAGTTAAGAGTTCCAGAAGGGTATTGTTCGGATTTTTCCACCCTTGTGAACCTAAAAGAGCGTAAGCTGATCGGACTCAAATCACATGATTACCATATGCTTATGCAACAATTTTTGCCCGTCGCTATTCGATCAATTATGCCTACACCTGTGAGATATGCTATTATCAGGTTTTGTTTCTTTTTCAGATCAATATCTGCCAAAGAAATCATGGTGGAAGAGCTAGATAAATTGCAAGAGGATCTCTGTGTGACGTTATGCTTACTAGAGAAGTATTTTCTTCCATCCTTCTTTGACATCATGATTCATTTAACTGTACATCTTACCAGGGAAGTGAAGTTACGCGGTCCGGTTTGCTTTCGATGGATGTATCCTTTCGAAAGGTGTATGAAGGTTATAAAGGGGCATGTGCGAAACAAGAATCAACCTTGTGGATGCATTGCCGAAGAGAATGTTGCAGAAGAGACGATTGAGATATATTGTGAGTACCATAAAAGCATCAGGACAATTGGTATTCCACTAGATAGGCATAATACATCTCAGGAGGGAGAACCGTTATCAGCTGAAGAGCCGTGTATAGTTACCCCTGAACAGTTGAGACAAGCACATTTCTATGTAATGCAGAACACGCCTGAAATTGAGCCTTACATAGAGTAAGTATTAATTATTTTTTTTTCCTGTTTTTTTTCCTGTTTTTTTTTTTGTACAAAGTATAATAACATTTGGTTATTGTACATACCAGCCGACACAAGCTATATTTGGAAACTAACTATTCTACTAAAAAGCGAGCATGGCTAGAGAAAGAGCACTCTAACACTTTTGGCGCTTGGTTAAAAAATGAGGTAATAGGTCATAGAAAAAGTGTCTTGTTTGATGTGTTATATTCCTTTAAACTCAAGGTTCATCCTAATAATGAATTTCAGGTTGAAAAAGAGTTGGCAGACGACAGAGAAAGTATCTCAGAGAACTTAAGATGGATATCACACGGCCCGCACTACGAGGTAACGAAATACACTGTATATCGCATCAATGGATATCTATTCCGCACAAGATCCCGTGATGGTAGAATTCACCAGAATAGTGGGGTTAGCGTTGCAGCAAATGACATGCACATATCTAGAGATGATGATGTTACATATGGTAAAGCCTCTTATTATGGTGTCTTGCAAGAGATATGGGAGTCAGATTACTGTGAAAGAAAAGTTCATCTGTTCAAGTGCAATTGGGTTGATAATAAACGTGGGGTCAAAAGAGATGCTCTTGGCTACAAGATTGTTGACCTTACTATGTTGGGATACAAAAATGATCCTTTTATTTTAGCCTCACAAGCTAAGCAGGTATTTTATGTCAAAGACCAGTTAGATAAGAAAAAGTCTATTGTTTTTGTGACACCTCCCAAAAATTATAGAGATGACGATGGCAACGATGAGGAATTCAGTACAGTAATCTTTTCTGCGAATGATAATATCTTGCCGTCTGTAGATCCACAAGACTTGGGTAAAGAATCCCGAAATGATTACTTCCGAACTGACTGCCGAGGTTTACTTATACGCAAGCCAAAATGACACACTCCCGCAGGTACATCGCTTTATTTCCTTTAATCTGTGGTTATTCGGTTAGTGACATGATATTGAAAGAACGATAAAGATGGAACTTATGTTTAATCTTGTTCCTTAGCATGCTTTCTGTATGTTTGCGTGCTTTATTCTTTGTAAAATGAATAACATCATTTTATCCGTGTCTCATATGGAACTTCAATTGAAATTTCTACTACTGTACTTTACAACTTGCTACTCTGGTCACTTTTAAATAGATATCCAAGAGAATGAGAGTTGGTATGTTTTTGTCCTATTGCTTGAATATATTTATGGGCACATGCAATATAACTACATGTTGTACTTGTATTTCAGAAATCTTTTATACACTTCATAACATTACTCAAAGCATGTGGTGAAATTGAATTCCAAGTACCCAAATTAGATTCGTAACCCTGTAGATATATGATGGAAACTCCAGTTCATTAACCACAAAAAAAAACATTTAAAATGATGGTGCTAAAGGTCTTATGGTTCTCAATTTTATGGTGAAAGCATTTGGGGGCGGACTGATGCTTTTTCCTAAGTGAATTGCATGGAGCGGTTCACTTGCTTGTGTGAGGAGTTTGTATTGTGTAGCCTGTGAAGAATAGTGAATTTTAATCTCATTTTCCTTGTTCCAATTTAACCCTCAACCGTTTTGAATACCATACTTGACAAGGTTTTTCCCATATCTTGTGAAAGTCCTCTTTGTAAGAAGTCTGACCACAATTTATGTTGAGTTGGGCTGACACCTTGTATTAATTGTTGTGCCCTCGTTCTTTCTTCCTTGTTTTTTTTGAACTCATAACCCTATTTTCCTGTTGCAGGTTCGTTGTGGCTATTCAACACTCTACATTGTCCCTGAGCTTTGACGAAGTCATTTTTTGCCATCAGATGCCTCTATAAGTTTGACACTCGAATTGTAGGACACGAACTCTGCATCTAAAACATCAAGAATTTGATTATGGGATTGTTTTGTCTTGTTATATAAAGAGCAAAAGAAATGCATTCCTACTGCAATCGTAGTTTTGGAGTGGCTGGCTCGAAAATCAATTTGATGTAATATTTTTGTTTTTTTCTTTTGGAAAGAGGTAAATAAAAAATATTGGTTGTAGATCTAAATTTTTCATTAAATATATTGGCTAAAAATATAAAGCTTTTGTGAATTGATAAGTTAAACAGGTTTGGTTGGTCTCACAGATGGCTCCTGTCGTTTGCAGTCCCTTCTAGATTTGTATGAAAAGTTTAAGATATGGTTTCCTATTTTGGATTTTTGCATGGTTATATATCGGGAATTTGGGAGAAAGTAACACAACAGAACTCCACTATACATGTTTTATTTCACAAAACACCCGGCTGCACCCGCTGTATTGCAATTACCTTGGAAGCCACAATCACTTGTAATGTATCCTTCTATACACCAGAGCTTGAGGTTTCTTTATTGCAGTGAACATGCATAAACATTACCCTAGCATATGTTGCTTGAAAATTAAGCATACTAGGAGCATTTGGCCTAGAAAAGACTCGGTAACAACCATGGCTAGTACTTTAAAAGTTAAAATTCAATCTCATGTGTCTAATGGATCCGACGCTATGTTCACAATTTGTTTTTCGTGTAGCCATATCATAATCCTCCCAAAAAAAAATATGGAGTAACCATATGTCAATCTTTTGTCATGTTTGATATAATGTGTCAATTCCTTAGTATATGCGTGTCTAATAAACCAGATATTATGGACACATAAACAAACCAATGTGGCTAAATAAATCCTCTTTCCGTCACAGTCTAAAAGGTGTGTCTATTGTCATCCGACACTTTTGACACATACAAAATTATTTAATGTGGCCATATACGCATCTATGGCTACATGTGATTGGATTAAACTGAAAACCATGACCAAACGATACCCTATGGATACAGTTGATGGGTTTAGGAATAAACCCATGACTAAATGGTGCACTATGGCTACATGGTAAAACAAAATGTGGCTATAGTTATACTGATGACCAATAGCCACACAAATAACCTGAAACGTGGCTGGACTGTACACTAAAAAACGTGGCCTATGTGAAGGTTTGTACTAGTGTTAAGTGAGTACCACAAATTAAAAGCTGAATTTAAAAAGTATGGTAGAAGGTTATGTCTCACTACTGATACGTGGACTTCATTTACAAACATGAGCTACATGGTGTTGACAGGTCATTATATTGATGAGAAATGGGTGTTAAAGATGAAGATATTGAATTTCTGTCCAGTTACGAATCATACTGGTCTGGAATTAGGTAAAACAGTTGCAGCTTGTCTTTTACAGTGGGGGATTGAAAGGGTATTCACTTTGACGGTTGATAATATTAGTTCTAACAATGAAGCATTTGCTTATTTGTCCAAGAGAGTGGTGGGTTGGAAGGCTGCAATTTTGGGAGGAGAGCACATGCATCTTAGATGTGAAGCACATATCCTTTCCTTAGTGGTTAAAGACGGTATGGATTTGTATAATGAATCTATTTCTAGGATACGCGAGGCCGTTAAGTTCGTTAGAGGATCAGCAGAAAGATTGAAGAAGTTTAAGGAATGCGCTGAACAACGGAAGATTAACATCACCAAATTTCTTAGCTTGGATTGCGAGACTAGATGGAATTCTACTTACCATATGTTGAGTGCAGCTGAAAAATATGAGGAGGCCTTCTACCAATTTGAAGAATTAGGGTATGCGGATAAATTTCTTAGTCCCCCTCGACCACCAACAAGAGGTAAAACAAACGTACCAGCAGTACCAGCAGTTCCTAAGGTATGGCCCGTTGCTTCTGATTGGGAAACAGCTCGTGCATTTGTTAGATTGCTAAAAACTTTCTATGATGCTACATTGAAATTTTCTGGATCAACTTATGTGACGTCTAATTTATTCCTCGACGAAGTAATTTGTATTAATGACGTATTGCAAGAATGGGTTAAGAATGGTAATGTGTTATTGTCTGACATGGCTGACTGGATGGTTCTTAAATATGAAAAGTATTGGGCAGTGGATAAAATCAACAAAATCTTATACATTGCCGTGTTGCTTGACCCACGACGCAAGGAAGCCTATCTTAGATTTGCTTTGACAGAGTTACTGAAAGAGAATCATGTTACAGTTGACCACGAGGTCCATGAGATGATGACTGCAGTGAAACTTATTTTAACAAATATGTTTGAGGAGTATGCACTGTTATATAAAGGGGATGATACGGATTCAAGACCAACAGCTTCAGTACAGACTTCTCGTTCACTAGAACCTCAGAATCCGATCAACAGATTTGTTGAGTCTGAAAAACATCAAGAAACAGTGGAGGGAAAAACAGAGCTGGATATGTATTTCTCAGAGAAAAGAGAGGATTTTAATAAACAATTCGATATAGCGGTTGAAAAAATTGACTTAGGTAAATCTCAAACCTTGCTTCCTTTGTTTTTGCATCTTTCTCTTTGTGATCAGCCTTGCACTAATTAAGTTGATTTCTCAAACCTTGCTATATTTTGATGTGATGCTACAACTTTGGGGCCTATGGGGCATAACTTTTTGTGTGCAAATGTGACCTGATCAGTTCATTATAGGGTCTGCGGGCATAACTTTCTATTAGTCTCCTTGGAATTTGATTAGTCATAATCAATCTTAAAACTTTGGCTTGTTGTTCCTCAATGTCGATTGGGTCTGCGGTCTAGTTGTGATCAGACCTTTTAAATGGTCTTTACTAACCAATGCTGATTGGTTTTGGTTTCTTCTTGTTTATTGTTGACTTATATCTTCCTTATAGTGTTTACTGATTATCTATAACTCCTCATTTTACAGATGCGGCAGAAATCTTGCAGGAAATTCCAGACATATCTATCACGGATTGAATAAACTAGTACTCGAATCCAAGGTCTCTTTTTCAGTTTTTGGCATCAGAGATTCATATGGCTTTGCACCAGACTTGTTGCATTTGAATTAGTACTCTTTTGTGTTAACTGTTAACTATCTTATGTCCTTTGTTGCTTTTGAATTACTGAATTAGTACTCTTTTGCTTTTGAATTACTGAATTAGTACTCTTTCTGTACTTAGTTTTTTTTTTGATGTCTTGTGATCAAATCCGCGGTTAATCCGCAACCGGCCCGCAAAATCCGCTGATCCGCAGAGGGCAAATCCGCGGGTGATTGGGCCGGTCACGGTTTGAATTCCCAAATCTGGCAACTTTGACGGTTTGGTTGCGGGTGACCCCTAATCCGCAACCGTCCATCCGTTGCTCACCCCTAATGCACCAACACTTTGTGGTTTAAAGGAGTATAACTCAATAAAGAAAAATACACCTTGGACCTGGAACCCATTTCGGTGCTTGCATCCCATGAATGGTCCTTGGATAATTGTTATTGTCGATCATTATGTTATCGAATCATATTCTTTAGTGATTTATTCAAATAAATATTATGTTGAGCTATATAAACCCGAACAGTATTTTCGTTTCTGTAACCGAGCAAGATATAAAGCAAAACCACTAGTTAATCTAGGCATTAGATATAATGTCTACTGTTCATTTTCGCAACACCTATTCTTTGTAATGGCTCAAATCCATAAGCAGGAGTTTGAAATTAAAGCTAAGTGCTCTGCAGAGAAGTTATACGCTTTGATGACTCGTGATGCACCCAAGCTTCCAAAATGCGTTCCTAAAATGGTCCACCGTGTCCAAGTTCTTCCTGTAACTACGGAAAATCCATAATTACACCCAATTTGTTATTCCCTTGTTCTTGACTAATTTTATCTTTAAGCCATACGACAGTTTCTAGATCTAGCTTATTTGAATGAAGTGCTAAAATATAAAAGAAACTCACAAATTTTACATGGTTCGATCTTTGAATAGATTTACATCCATGGTTCTTCACTATCAATTTTGGAGTTTACATAGGACTCCATTCATGAGTTTTGGAGCTCTAGATCTAGTTTTTGAGAAGAAGATGAAGTTAGGGAAAAATAAAATATGCCACCGTTCTCTCTCTTAGATATTTTCTTAAGTACTAGAGAGTAGAAATGAATTTACAAAAATGTTGTTTACTTACAAATAAGGAAACTAAGTTAAGATACTATGTTGACTATCCTAGGGATGTTATACTGCTTCGGCCTTCATTTGGCGCCACATGTCGAGTATGGTATTTTGGTATCTACATTTTTCCATTTTTTCCTTGAGTATTTCTTGAAGAGCGATCCTTAAGGAAAACTCCGTTTTGGTATAGTTCTTGGAGCGAGACGTGTGGTGCTTGAGTGGATGACTTTGACCTTTGTTGATGATGGAACGAGCGAAAGAATAATAACTTGAAAAATATATACGTGCCTCTTATTCTTTTGCGAAGTTCCGAAGCTTCATTTTGGTGTAGAAGCACCATTCCTTGATCTTGTTGCTTTCGATCATGGGTTGTTGTTGGGATCATTCATTGCTTCGATCCGATTTTGCCCTTCTATGTTCGGTTGTTGATTCTTCATGTCGGCGAGAAGTAGCGAGGTGTTGTGTTCATGTTGAAGAAGTATGTAGTGAGCGAGATATCTTCGTTAACGTTATCCCTTTGTTTTAGAGAGAATAGTGACACAATCTCGGGTTTGCATGGTCCACTTATTGCATATTTATTCATCATTTCCAGCGGCCCCGTAAGTTCTATTGCCTTTTCCCTTGCTGAGGCGTTTCCCGTCGTTCCACTCAATGTTGAATCGATGCTATCATGTTCAATCCTTGCTTCGTTGGCTTTATACTCTTCATCTGGTGACCTCCGGCTTTCAATATCGTCGTCGTGACCCTTCTTGCTTTTGTTCAGTCCGCCTTGGCTTTCCTTTTGGTGTTGTTTCCAACCCTGCACGAGTCAGAGTGGTTGACATGACCTCCTCCTCCATCCATTGCAACTTTACTTGCCTTAGCGAGTTTCCCATCTGTACCCTCAGTCTTCGTAGCTCATGTAAGACTTACTGATCTACAATCCCTCTTCTTGCTTCGTCAATGCTCCTTTCTCTCTTATTGCGTTTTCTTTCATCCTCGCGCCTTTTTCCTTCTTCATATCTTAGCCTATGATTTTCATATCTCCCCTTCCACTAGTATCTTTCTTTCTTCTATTTCTCGGTCGTATCCTTCTAGTATCCTTCTCCTCTGCATTCCTCGTTCGTATTCTTCCTTGTGATCTTCATAAGGGCCTTCCCCTCGATACAAGATCCTTTTTCGGGATGAAGTTGTTATCGCTTTTGAATTTGCATCTCCTCCTTGCGAGATCCCATTCTCCACATCGTTGCTGCGCTCATGCTCCCATTGTCCTATATAGCCGCCTCGTTTTACCGCTCCATCTTGTTTTTTTAATTGGCGCCTCACTCGACTCTTCTCTTGATGGGATGTCTTACTCGGTTCTTTCGATGTCATGTCCTTGTCATCATCATCTTCCTCCGCCTCCTCTGGATTCGTTCCCTCTTCCGCAATAGCCCCGACTTTCATGATTTGGACAGGTTCCTTCACGGATTCAGCTTCTATTCTCATCTTGATTTTTTGTCGTCTTACGGTTTCTCGTTCTTCATCTACTGTTGATGTATTTTCTTTCGTTTCTTCTCTCCGGGCCTCCAACTGCTTGCTCCTTCTTACAACCGCTTGGGATTTCGTTCATCTTGCTCTTCCCATGCCTAAGATTCTGGTCAGTCCATTCTTGATCTCCACTTGACACATCTACCAACTTCATAGAGATTACGTTCGATGGCTCCCCTTTCTCGTATTTTGAGTTTCCTTCCATAGCGTGCATCGTTCTTGGTAAGAGCCGAGAAGTTACTTCTTTTGTTGGGATCAGCATAACCTTGCTAACCTGCCTCTGTCTTTCCTCCAAGGATAATTATTCCTCCTGCTACTCCCCGAGTTTTGATCGTGAAAGTTGGTTTTGATGATTTTATTCCAAGCTTCATCTTCGCGAATTATTCATCAGTGTTCTCATATATCGAAGTTCGTATAAGACTTCTTGGTTCAGGTTTCCTCCGTTTTCTTCGTGATGAAAGTCTCTCATCATGCTAATCCTTCCTTCCCCATGCTTGGCTGCTTCCTCGTGTCTCTGATTTACATCGCGTTGTCTCTCCTCTTCTCGCCTTATTTCGTCTTCGTTCCACCTTTCTTCTTCATATATCCGTCTTTGATCTTCCCATCTTGTTGCCTCCAACGCTCTTCGTAGACTCCTTTCTTCGCTGTTTTCTCTTTATCGTCTCCTTCATAGTTCTCCTCTGTCATCCTCACGGGCAAGTCTCTTATGTCGTGTCTCTTCCTCCTCTGACGATATCGTGTTTCCTTCCAAATCCACGACATCAGCTATTGTTTCCTCATTTAGTTGGCGATTTTGTAACACCAGCCTCACATTTTTTCTCATCAGTCGGGCGTGTAGCTTCGCTAGATCCATGTCTCGCTCCCGTTCAAGGTGAAGTGTCTCCCTTAGCTGTTCCAACGTCATATGTTCTTCACCAATGTTTTCCTCCAACTCTTCGTGAGTAATTTCTTCCTATGTTACGGTGTCTGTGTCAGAAGTGTGTATCATGCCTTCCCTAAGGTCATCCTCACCGGTCTAATTAATCTGTCATCGGTTCACGCCTTGTCTTTCCCGTGCAACCGATGTTTCTCCCCACACGTGTGTGCCTCCTCTTGCTTTGGTAGATGAAGTAACTTAAGATATCCGAAGGAAAAGCCATATAATGCTCCCTTCTTGCCTCTTCCCTTTCTTAGCTGAATGCCTTACGTTCGTTAAGTCTTGAAGGCATCGATCATACTTTGTGTTGTTTTCGGTTCCTCGTTGCATGGATTTGATTCTTCGTTCATCCATTGATATTTGTGTTGTCATGATCTTGATTCGTGTTATTCCATTATTCCTTGCATGCTCATTTTCTTTGCCTCATCGATTTCTCTTTTGTTCCAAGTTTGCTCCATCCACGACTTTATTCAACTTTAGCTCTTGCCTTGCGTCATTTCATTGCCTCCCAGTGTGTTACTTAATGATCATATTTCTTTATTTCATTTTCTTTATTTCATTTCTTTTGCCTCTTATACTTATTTCGGGTGTTGAAAATGGTTACGGGTAAGGTTTTTTCTCCAATCTTATACTCGTATGTGGATATAAGGCACTACACCATATCATGGTTTTTGCAACGCCACAATTTTTTGATGTCCAATGGATATAAACATTGCATATTGAGCAACTGAAATATACGCTGCACATCAAAAAATCTGTTGCATCAATTATAAATTAATTCATAATAATTGAGAGTAATTTTTGCACCATTGATATAGGTTGCGATCCTACGGTTATTTTAAATTGTATTATTTTCAAGAGTTTTTATCTATTTATCTTTTCTTTAAAGGGTTTGATTTATTTATCTTATTTTATTTCTCTCTTAGCTCAATCGAACTCTCTCTTCTTTCAGCAGAAATCGAAAACCCAATCTTTCAGCAGAAATCGAAAACCCTACCTCAAAATCAAAACCCATGTATGAGAAGAAATCAAAAGCAAAAATTGTAATCCAAGATCTGCTTACTTTTCTCCCGATATCATCAAGGTAATAGTAATCTTCTTCTTATTTCATAAATTTGATAGACTTTTACAGGGGGTTATTCCACGAGTGAGTTGGAGGGAGTTTAATGTATTTTGAATCTTGGGGATTTTTAGGGAGTGTAAGAGAGTATAGGGACTTTGAGAGAGTTTGGTGTGTTGAGTGTAGGGAGTTTGAGAGACTCTCCCAAAATCTCTACTTTTTTGAGAGATTTGGAGTGAGGAAAAAATACACTATAAACTCCCTAGAACTCCCCAGAACTCCAAAAAAAAAAAAAACTCCATATCAATCTAATTTTTACCACTAACAGGGATTTTAAGAGTTTCTTTCAAACTCCCCCACGACTAACGGGGTTTTTTAGGGAGTTTGGGAGACTCTTCTAAACTCTCCCACGACTAACGGGGATTTTGAGAGACTCCCTCGAACTCCCTCACGACTAACGGGAAAAAACACAACTACACCCAACTCCCCCAACTCCCTTGAGGACTAACACCCTGTTAGTATTCATAATAATTTGAATTTCTTCTCTGATTTATGCAGTGAGGTGTTCCGTTTTAGTCTTTCAGGTTGAGGAAATCATCTGCAACTTAAAGAAGGGTTTAATCTCATCATAGATCGGTATTATTTTCATGATTCTCTTGGTAATGCTCAATTTAACAGTGTTCATGGTGTTTTTTTCGATCGATGTGTATGTGTTGGTCTGATCTGGTTTTGTTTTGGTTTTGGTGTTGGTATGATATGTAGGATTCGGAATATTGGTTGCTAGAGTTTCCCTACAGAGAGATGATATTGAGATGATACTGAACTTGTTGTTATTAAAAGATCCATTCATTACTACTGATTACAAGGTATATTTTTGTTCACTCTTGTCTAGTCAATGTCTTCTATATATGTTTGGTTTACAGATTATAAGAGACTTTTCAGTCCATATGCTTCGTAGACGCTTGTTTGATGTAAGATGGGTTTAGGTTTATTTGTAATCCTTGCGAAAATTAAAAAAGTGGGGTTGTTTTTTTGTTTAGAACTGTGTACAAGGGTTTATACAGACTAATAATTAAATATTTATTGTTGATCTTATGTTTTTATGGAGTTTTATATAGAAAAATGAAATTTTTTAGATTTTGTTTAATGCGTATTGCTGATTTGGGGTTTGATTGCTGGAATTGCTTGTATTATTATGGAATTTGTTTTGTCGAATATGTTTGATCTAGAATTTTAGATGTTTTGGGTATCTGAGTTAGCACCTGGTGGTGTTGAAGTTTTTTTTTTTTTTTTAATGCAAGTGGAAGCTACCCATACTAGTGGAGGGGTTTATATATATAGTAATCACAATTTTCTTTTTATATGTGGCAGGAGTTGTTAATGGGGATGTGGTTACTCAAGGGTCTCAATTTTCTTTAAAGGATGTCGAGGTGTTGGTTGGTGAAGTTGAATTGGATGCAGTAAGATTTGATTTCACATTTCTTAAAACTTGCCGGTCTGATATTCTGGATTAATATACCTTCATTTGGTTAATTTAATGGAGTGTCTTTAGAATGGTGGCTACTCGTGCTGAAGCTGCAATTGACTGACTGTATCCAACTGATAGCAAAGAGTTTGCCAAACACATATTATACACTGTTTTCGTGGGAACTGAAATTAGGTTGGACTTGAGGCGAAACCCAATGCCTTGTTCTTTTCTTTAAGTTCATATTAGATGTATATCAAGATCATTGTATCATTGGCTTATTTTTTGGATTTACAAAGCATCCACTGGCACTTCAACTTGTTTTCTGTTTTTTCTACAGTCTGATGCCACAAGGACGCGTTCAAAGCTACAAGCCGCCGAAATCGGTTCTTCTCACCTTGATGTTTCGATGAACAATGTTATACATGAAGAACTGAATTTTTGACAACCATCCAGTGTTTATTAGGTACTAGTTCATTGAATGTAGAATGAATTCATGCAATGTAAACTGAATACTTCGGCAAGAGCTTCAGCAAGTTTAGCAGAGGTGGAAAATACTTAAACAATGTAAACTGAGCTTGAACATCGGCAGGTATGTGGAAAATACTTAGTTCTTAATCCAAGTACTTGAGTGGAGCTTTCCATATCTAAAATTCGTTATCTAATCTGCAGGAATCTTTTCGTTCTGTTGAGGACCATCATGGTTTGATGTGCATGGTAAAGAAAACTCCCAAGCCATCCTTGATGGTTGTTTATTATGCCAAGTTGACGGGGATATTTCGAGTTTCGGGCAGTCAACTCTATAATTCCTACGCATGGTCCAAACTCTTTTCACGTCAGAAGAGTTACAATAGGCACTTAACCCAGAAGTATTTACAGCTAATCGCATCCTTTTTTGTATTAGCTGCACTTTCAGTGACTCCATATGATCATGGTTATGGTGCATCACATTTGGATCTTGAAAATGAGAAGCAGCGTAATTTGAGAATGGCTAATCTTATAGCTTTCAGTCTTGACCCTAAACGCGATAGCAGAGAAGTGGTAAATCAATGTTTCACCTATTTTTGTTTAAATTTTTTTATTTTTTATTTTTTATTTTTTATTACTTATGATGTCCTTTTTCAGCCTTCAAGGTTAGCGCTTCTCTCTGAACTGGTAAGTTTGGATCTTGATTCTAATTTGTTTTGCTTAAATATGTTCATCCTAGATTCCGTTTCCGAATTGGCAATACTATTTTATTTTTTATGATTCAGTAACTTAGGTATATGCGATCTCCTGTTTTTTTTCTTCCTGTAGGTTTCTAAAGGTGTATTGGCTTGTGCATCACCTGAAGTTAAAGAAGTTTACAATCTTTTGGAACATGAATTTCTACCCTTGGGTCTAGC
The DNA here is from genome assembly GCF_003573695.1 of Papaver somniferum. Taxonomy (NCBI): domain Eukaryota; kingdom Viridiplantae; phylum Streptophyta; class Magnoliopsida; order Ranunculales; family Papaveraceae; genus Papaver; species Papaver somniferum. The sequence goes on from NW_020620381.1 coordinate 1,666,286, forward strand.
TTCAAAAGTTCAGCCATTTTTAGGCAGTATCGCCAATGTTGGAGGCAAGATTTCGTCTGCATCTTCTGTTCCAGAAGTGCAACTTTCATATTATGTTCCTGCTCTCGAAAAGCTTGCTACCTTGCGGTTGCTTCAGCAGGTAATGATGCTTATATTTATTCGACTAAGTATTACATATAAGTTTCCTGCACTCGCATACTTTGAACACCAAGCAGCAGATGTGGATTTTACAATTTTTTCCCTTCATATTTGTTCAGCCTTCTGATGCTTTCCATTTTATTTATTGGGTTTTACTACCAATATGTGACCAAGGAACCACAACTGATTGACTTTCGGTCGCATAGAGCACCAAGGAAGAAAAAGAGACAAGCTATCTTGACTCGTACTCCGTATATATCAGATTGTTTGTTTAAGTTGTGTATTTATCTTTCCCTTCTTCAGGATCTTGAGTCTGACACGCTTCAGGGCCACCTGACCCTTCTTGCTGAGTCCTTGAATAAAGCAAGAGAGCTGATTTATCCTTCGGTTAAGAAGGCATCAAAACTTGCTGAAGCTCTTCCTGGTTTAGCGGAGGTGGTCATTGAACAATGAATTCATTGTTCAGAATTCAAGTTTAGCGGAGGTGGTTCATGCAATGTACTAATCAGGTTGGTCACTTCTTTTTGCGTTTGCACAATGTAAACTGAATACTTAATCGTCCAGAATGATTTCATGTTGTCTCTGATTCTCTGTTATCTAGATACCTAATGAAGAAATACTTCTTCGATGCAAGAAAGGAAGCTAGCTGAAATGAGGAAATACTTCTTATGAGGATCCAAGTGGTGGATAAAGGAAGAACTTAAAGGCTCTTATGAAGCATATCAGGGCCAACAATTTGCCTATTTTATTCGATTTCTACTTACTAACAAGTGGGTCTGTACTAGGGCATGGAAATGTATTCCTCCATTTAGTTGATTTGATTTATAATCAACTAAGTTTTTGACTTTTTATTTGCGGTTAGATCGATCTTCAGATAGGTATCGCTTCTGTTATTGCAGTCGTTTTGAATCACGCAAAGGGTTCTTTATAGCTTGGACATCTTTATTTACGTACATCCCTTGCTTGTCTATATATGATGCAGATTGCATGTTACTACAATTTGGAGGATACACTCTTGTGAAGAACTCAAAGGACCTGTTTCAAAGCTTTGGGTTTGACGCATATCATTAGTCATTCGCCTTATCCTCTTTAAGGTACTATTGTCTCATAGTCTGGTCATAGAAGCTGACCCTGAAGGTGCATCCACTAGTGTATAAGTTCTATACATGTTGGAACCTTTTTTTTCGTCAACAAAATTTCTCATGAAAATAGCAATTTATTCTCAACAGTAGATACCCATACCCACTTACTTGTGCTGAATGATTGGTCAGTATATAGTGTGGTTGCTCACTTACCCACTTTCCTTAAGTTATAAAGAGTTAACGTTTGTTTTTGGATGAAAAACATTCTTGGAATTAGCTTTTAATTTCTTAGAAATGCTCAAAGCATTATCTTTGTTGGGTTTTGCAGCTGTTCATAGTAAATATGTTGCATTTCTAAAAGCTGTATGTTGCGGCATCTTATGTTTCCCTGATGTTAGGATCAGTGTATACCATGATTACATTATCTTTAGTGGCCCACATGGTGAAGTATTGCGGGTGAAACTTTGAACTGTGTGAAAAGTTTTGAACTTTTTAAATTAGGTTTGTAAAAGAATTTCATATTGAGCACTACTCTAGCGCTGAAAATGGCTGACTTGTTTGCAGGTGTTGATGGTAAGAAAGGTGGTGGTGGGCATCTGCAAAATATATAATCAGGTGCAGAAACCTGCCAGAATTATTGCCGGAATATTTTTTTCTTTTACCAGTAAATAATTTTGCAACGTATATAAATGTTGCTCAAATTCATTTAATAGGTTGCCTAAATTAGTGTAACCGTTGCACAAATTCAAGAATCCGTTGCACAAATTATTAAATAAAACGTTGCTGAACCAGTTGTGCAATGCATATATACGTCGCACAAATTAATTTTCCCAACGGATTTTGGCGTTGCACCAAAATTTGCTACGCCATATTGCCAACGGATATAAGCGTTGGTTAAATTCTTTGCAACGTGTATATCCGTCCAAATCAGCTGTTTTGGTGTAGTGAGGGGTCTTATTATGCCTCCTAAGTAAGGTTCTTACCGCGCCCCATCCTCTCATTAAGGGTCTTAATTCGACGAAGTCTCAGGCGCTTATTACCCTTGCGAATAATAATCCATCTACCTCGTTTTAACATTTATTTTATTTTTCTCCGCAACAATGTGACATGCCTAGCTATTCCCATGAACATTAGCCCCATGACATTGCCGTCTTTTATGGTCACGCAGCTCCCTAATCTGGAGAGTGTCATCCCTTTATATTCCCCCTGATTGCCCCTTCAAGGAGGTTAACCCTAACATGCATGTTGGTCTCCTCCCATCCAGTTATTACGACATTCAGTTGTTTTCTTGGCTTATTATCACCTTTGCTGATATGTCTTGGGGTTACGAAGTCACACCCTAAGTGAGGTTTTTTTGGGATCGAGTGCATCGTAGCCAAGACATGCCACACGGACATGGCCGGTAACACTCCAGACGTCCCAGGCACCAGCAGCTCAACCGAATACGTCGGCGCCTTGGTCATATTTATGCACCCCTTACTGAAGGCCATCATAAAAGGGACCCTCAGCGGATAGGTCTTTTCATTGCCTCTAGCTTATCTCTCTGAGAGTTGTTCACCACATGTGTTAGGTCTTGCCTCTTGCACTTTCATGCGAACTAGGGTGCATGCCGTGGATTCTCAGCCTTCCTAGGCGAAGGGTTTATGTTTCCCTAAAAACCATTTATTTCGTGGGTCTTATTTGCCTCCTAATTTGAGGTCTTACTTTCTTGTTTTGAGGTCTCATTTGTCCTTGCTGGACTTGAATTACTTCTTTTGTTATTTGTCTTTGATTTCATTCCTTTTGAGGCTTTATTCGTGAACCTTGAAGTTGTATTATACTTGAATCGGGTCATCGTAGTATTGTACGTCGTGTAGTGTGTCGGAGTTAGAGTGTTTGCTGGGTCAGAGCTGATTTATCTCTTCGTCGATGATTCATCACATCGACGGCTTTGCGCGTTTCCTCTTTGGTACATCAATCATCCTTTCCTCCACTTCGCCAATGATTTATCACATCTACGGCTTTGCATGTTTCCTCTTTGGTACTGCAATCGTCCTTACCTCCACATTGTCGCATCCCTCCTTGTCCTCTTCTTTGTCTTTTTCGGGTCATACTGGAATTATTCGACGAAGTGTAATTACTATCACATCTTTCTTTGTTTGCACAGAATGTCATCTTTAGTTGATTCCGTCATCTTCATCGACATTCTCTCCCATCTCTTCGTGAGTGGATTTCGTCGTCCTTATCGTCATTCTCTTCCTTCTCTTCCGTGGGTTGATTCTGTCGTCCTTATCGTCATTCTTTCTCATCTCTTGGTGAGTTGATTCTTCTTTTATGATAGTCTCAGTGATCTTTCTCTGAAGTAATTCTCGTGATTACCGCCGCCTTGACATTGATTCTCGTTGTGCCTTCCTCCCTAACAGACGTTTCTCCTCTTTCCGTTTTTCCTCCCCTTAGAATATCCATAAATTCCCTTCGTAAGTCGTGATTTGATTTACTTCGCAAGCTGCTTTACTTTACCGGTTCTGGATTGGTTGTGGGGACAAGGTGAATTGCATGACTCCTTTGTGTCGTTGATTCTCCATTTCAATCATCCTTAAGATGAGTGTTGATGCCCCTCACGACATAGCTTCGGCCATTGAGTCATACGCTTGTTCAGCCCTTCCGCCTTTGCATCGTCCATTAATTCTCTTCCAACTATGAGTGCTCCCTCGTTTGCAATAGTACACGCTTCTTTTACTGGCTAGCTGGTTAAGGCTTGCAATTAGTTCCCTTTGGAAATTTGTAATTATGACGTTCTCCACTGATCATCGTAGGCTCTCGGCTATAAATTTTCTTCCTCGTTTTGTGAACTGATTGATTTCGCCCCTTTCCATCGCCTTCTCTTACATCATATTCGCCCTTTTAGGTTCGCCTTAGCTTCCTTGGAACTATCAACTTCGAAAGGGTGATTGCCTTGTTTCGTCCTTGGCTTCTCGTTATCAATCATCGTGAATCAAAACCTTGACGCTCCACATGGCGTAGCTTCCGTCATTGACCCATATGATTGCCCTAGACTTTCTTTCGCCTCTCATCTTACCGCCTTCTTCTTTGGTCGATTGCTTCCGTGAGTCACCATTCTCCTTTGCTTGCTCCTGGTGTGGCCGAATGTTTTCGTCGTCTTGCAAACTTGTCCTTTGCTAATGATATTCTGGAGGATTTTAGCAATGGCTTCGTTATATTCTTGTTACTAACGGAGTATGCTTTCCTTTACTTCCTGTTTACTCGTTATATGCAGTAATCACGAGATGGTTGGGGCATTGGGGTTGACGAAGTGAACCGTTGTTTGACTTACCTCGTTGACTTTGGCCTTCCTTCTTTGTTGGCATTGGCTTTTGCTTTGGCCTTCCTTCTTCGTTGGCTTTGGTCTTCCTTCTTCATTGGCTTTGGTCTTCCTTCTTCGTTGGCTTTGGCTTTCTTATAAATCTGTCCACGAAGCAAATGTCCACGAAGTAAAATGTGTCCACGAAGTAAATATATTCACGAAGCAAAAACCCTGCCTGAAAGTGTGACTCGAACCCGTGTTCTGCATCTCGCAATACAAACACTTAGCCGTCTGTGCCAACTTCTATTCGTGAAGAAACGGACGACACCCAACTGTTATTTGCCTTCTCCCTTCGCAGTTGAAGGAAAAAAATGATGCACAAAGGAGGAATTGAACGCGTGACCTGCCGCTTGTGTACACCACTTCTCGCCGACTGTTCGGCCTCTAGTTTACGAATGAAATATGACACCATAGTATTTATACTGTTCTTCAATCTTCCTGACTAAGTAATGACTTCTCAAAAGTTCGACGAAGTATCACAATGAATTTAATCATTTTTGCAGATCTGTGAAATTAAATATCACCATCAAATTTTCTTGAGCCAATAAGGTTGAGGTAGGATAAATCCTTTACTCAATCCCTGTTTCTAGCGCCAAAATGTAATTACGGAAAATCCATAGTTACACTCAATTTGTTATTTCCTTGTTCTTGACTAATTTTATCTTCAAGCCAAATGACAATTTCTAGATCTAGCTTATTTGAATGAAGTGCCAAAATATAAAAGAAACTCACAAATTTTACATGGTTCGATCTTTGAATAGATCTACATCCATGGTTCTTCACTATCAATTTTGGGGTTTACGTAGGACTCCATTAATGAGTTTTGGAGCTCTAAATCTAGTTTTTGAGAAGAAGATGAAGTTAGAGAAAAATAAAATCTGCCACCTTTCTCTCTCTTAAATATTTTCTTAAGTATTAGATAGTAGAAATGAATTTACAAAAATGTCCTTTACTTACAAATTAAGAAAACTAAGTTAAGATACTATGTTGACTATCTTAGAAATATTATACTGCTTCGGCCTTCATTTGGCGCCACATGTCGAGTATGGTATTTTGGTGTCTACACTTCCCGGAGACGGTGAAGTTCGGGTAGGAAGCATATTTATTTGGGACTATGTACAGGGTAAGAGAAGTCTGTAACTATCTGACGTCCAATTTGTTTTTCTCTCGTTCCATAAATCCGTAATTAATTACTAATTAGGCATATGTTTTCATCATTACAGGAGAGAAACCTTCTGCCGTCACCACGAAAGAGAAGATAACTGCGGTGGACCATAAAAACAAGTCAATAACTTATACAGTTTTTGAAGGATATCACCCTTGCTATCACTTCATCACAGGGGAATGGGAATTATAAATGCCTTGTGAAGTATTCTGTACAATATGAGAAAGCGAATGAAGATGTCCCTCATCCAACCCACCTGATGAAATTACTGGAAGATTTTGTCAAGGAATTGGATACCAATTTACTCAAGGAAGAGTAGACAAGAACTATCATCTACCTAGATGACTATATATATATAAGTGCTTGTATGTGTGTGTTATGTCATGCGTGTTGCAGGGAGCTACATGTTTGTGCTTGATGTTTAAATATATTAGACATCTAAAATAAGGTTGTAATATGGACTTACCAAATACTTATATATCTAATCTAATTAAGTAAATTATATATCGCTTGGAGTATTTTAAATACCATGAATCTAGGTTAAACATTATGAGGGGATTTGGCAAGAAATAACTAGCCCTTTCTCCTGAACTATCCAAGTAAAAGTAGTTTTACATATCGCTTGGAGTATTTTAAATGCCATGAGTCTAGGGTTATTATTAGTTCGAACGAGAAGATTGTTGACAAATTTAGGGTTACAAAGTACAGTATACCAAATCTTGCATACGCCCCTGTGATTGAGACAGATTTAGCTGGTAATTTCAGAAATATCTTAACTTGTACTCTTCAGAAAGACAGGAAAATCTAACGTTTCCTTAGATTGTAGATGAGATATCTTCTGATTATCTTCTCACAGTACCGTAGTGAGTTAGGGTTTTCAAGAATATTCCCGGTTGCTGCAATCTTAGTTTTCAACCTTCAGGAAGATGGCCAAGGGTTATATTTCGGTCTTTAGAAGAAAATTGGTCGTGTCCTTTATTAATTAAGTAGGAGGCCTGGGTCGCAAATGTAAGGTGCTTACACACGAGTATGGATACTTCTAGTGTAGTTTTATCCTGTAAAATTTTCTTTCACTGTATTTTCCTGCTACCATAGCTTGGGAAAAACCTAGTTGGAATCCAAGTTTTTTCGTACCTTAAAATACTAACGAAGGCAGCCACAAGTACGCAATCCCATCCCATTCCATGTTATGTGTTATAGAGGAGACGCACTTGGTCTTAAAATGGTGAAGTGGCTGTCTTCTGGATGGTTATTGGAATAAAGACTGAAGTACCGAGCGAAATAGGGCTGACACCAAATAACCATTGTACACACACTATAATATTGGGACAATTGGCACTTATGGAAAGAAATTCAACTCACATTGGTTCATGTATCTTGAATCTTCATGTATAGATATATTGTGTACGGACAATGGTTCGCTGCATTAATGATGAGACAGTAATTGCTAGCTTAATTTTTTTGCTATATCTGGTGTGATTTTTTTCTTTTCAAAGCACCCATTTATGAGTCTGGCTGGCAAGAACTGTCTTAAACACTCTATATAAGATTTTCATTCTTTTTCATCTTCCATTGCATCAAGAAATTTTCTTCTTCTTTTTTTTCCTCGTTTCATATATACTTGTCGTCTAAAGCACACTCTTTTTATTTTACTCATCTGATAGAGCAATGGCTGAGACTGTTGAGATGCTTAAGCAAGATCTTGATCAGATCGTAGCTAGGAGTTTGAGTGATGTACGATAAATTCTTCTCTACTCTCTAGTATACATAATCCATAGTCCAGTTTTTTTTTTCTTAATTAGATCATTATCTTGTTAGGGTTCGTTAATGTGAAGATTGCATTTTTTATTTATTTGCTGAATGCAGAAAACACTGGGAAAACAGTTCAACATTATTTTGAGCTTGAAACATGATGATGAACCAGACTTTTTGGTAATTATGCTATCAGTGTTTTGCGAAGACACAGATGAGAAAATTCTAGAAATTGAAACACAACATATGTGCGTAATAATCCTCAACCAAACCTCAATTTGTTTTCTTTTTGATATTCTCGTCTTCGGCTTATTATTCTACTTTAAATTCAGGAAGCCATGTCTGCGTGTCCGCCCAATTGCAACATTAATCGAATTAATAAAAGTAGACAGCCTTTGGTACGCTACATATCATGATATTTTTAGATTTAATTAATGTGAAAATTGCATTTTTTCACACTGAGATGTGGTATATTGAACTTTTTTTGTGGTACAGTGTTGGGTCGATCCAAGTAACAAAGGCGTGTAACGCATTCCTGAAAGCTAAAAGGCTGCTGAAAGTTGACAAGTACAGATGAAATTGAGTTCATTTTTCTTTTAATTTTCCATTCCTTTACCTTCTTGTCACTAAATATTTCTACATGCCGATGTTTTTCATTAGGTGTGAAGAGGCTTTGTTACAGCTCAGAAATGAGTTCAATCATGTTAAATTTGTATGCCTACAAATTGTAGAGGTAATAATTCATAGTTTTACTTCTTCAATTCATTCATCAGTATGCAGGATATTTCTTTTAGTTATAATTATCTGTGGATTTTTGGGTAAATTCTGTTTCAATATGTGCAGCTGAAAGAAAAGATTATCCGATTGACTACACCAGTGGAACTGCAAGCTCCGGAAAACGTCACTGAGAGTACTGGATCATCGTCCAGTACCCACAAGGAAATCCAAACTTGAATTTTGTTGGGTAAACTCAAGTTTTTATCCTCTCTTCTTTAGTTTGTACCCACAAGGATAATCAATAATGTCATGGCTTTGTTCAAAAAGAGATATTTTTTCGTTTTGCCAAGTTGTTTGTTCTTTCAGTTCTATTTTTTCTAACATTATCATCTGTTGTCGAAGTCCTAATGTAACGGAAATCGGGTAGCCAAAGCGAGACCGTATATATGTTAAATTGTTTTACTTAAGATGATGGTGGTGTTGAGGAGGTCCTCAGTTACAAACTCATACATTGCCTACTGCCAGTGTTTTAGCAATTGATATTCATATTTTTCTCCGTTGTATGGTTTCTCGTGAAAATATCTTCGTTTAAACTTTAACAAGTGATATACCACCTGGCACAAAACTTTAACACTCCAAATCTAGTTTTTGTTTTCTAGATGGTAGTAGAAGGAGGGAGAGTCGCAGCTTTCAGAAATGCCTTGAAGATTTTAAAATGATACTGGTTTGGTATGGCAAGAAGTTACTGCAACCACCACCAGATTTACTAGATTAATGTATTAGTTTTGTGTGCGCACAAAATCTTGGGGCTTAAATTCGGTTAGCATCATATAATGCATTTAATGAATTATGGATTCTGTCGGAAACCGGGAATCATAAACTTGACACTCAGAAATTGTAAGAAACTTCCAATATGTATCGGAAAAGGTATGATCATAAAGTTTTATCTACAGAGTACACAGACAGTGAGTTGTCATCCCTCGAAAACATTAACTATGCATCCTTACCAACAACCGGCCTATTTTACCATTTCAACACAATTTAATTGACTCTTAAATTGTGTTTCAAGTACGTCGAACCTACAAATTTAATTCGTGGTATACTTTAGGAAAATAATGCACTTGGAATACTTTAGGAAATTATAACCAAACTTTTACAATCATGGTTGTGTACTGTAGAAAAATTATGTACTCGGGCAGGTAAAATAAGTTCAAGGAAATCAATTCAATTTTTTTATGCAGCAGGATTTCGCGTTCGTTATCCTTGGTTAACTCTATTTGTCTAGATACGTTCATTTGCTTAGTTAACTCCATTCCATAATCATATTGCTGATCACTGGCTATCACATGAACCTTCAATGTAATATAAACTCTCTGTCTAACCTGATCATAAACTCTCTGTTCTACCAGATCATTTTCATAAATTAGACAAGTAAAAGATTATATCTAGAAAACAACTCCGTAATGCGTATTTCCTGCACATTATAAGGAAGCACAATTCGTTATCGCATTTTGGGCTTATAAATCACCTGCACTGTAAGTGTCAGTTTATGAAATCCTACTTACATTAGAAAATAGTACTTGTTGTCTTAGCTCAACCTAATTAGGAGAACTTAGTTGGAATAGTATTAATAAAACAAATGAGTTTCATGTTCCATGGTGTTCTTCAATAAATGGATGAAATACCTGCAACTATCCATGGCCGCCATTAGCAAAATCTTGAAGAAATTTTACCGAATTACTGAGGTTAAAATGCAAATTAAGAAAATGATAGAAAATCATCTGGGGTTTATATTAGTGCAATTTATCCTTTTCCCTTTATCTCCTCGCCAAGTATGGTGTTTCTCCCAACTTTTTCCGGATGGCTATAAAACCAAAATGAAAACGAAATAGTACTTCGATTATCAAAAATCTCCAGATGAAGGATGGCTCGGTTATTTTCGAACAATAAAAATCTTAGAGTCGAAGATAAGTTATTTTTTTGGATTTTTCCTAAAGAAGGGATGATTCGAGTTGTTAGAGTTGAGTAATTTAATTCAAAGGTTAAAATGTTATATTAAGAAATCAAGACTAAAGCTGACATTTGCCTGTTCCACCATAACACCCCATAAGGTAAGATACTAGGCTGGTGATATATGGCTTGAGCGCAACCAGATTCACATAGAGATCAAACCTCTGTCCTTCTAAATCTTGTTCGTCAAGATGAAGGGGGTCTGGCCTAGTTAATCTTGTTCTTCATACTGTTTACTTAAATATGTTTCTACCCAAAACAGGGAAGGAGACTAGGGGGACAACTATATATATTGAAAGTCATAACCTAGACATGCTATCGAAGTGTTAGAGTTGCAAAGACCGTTGACCAGAGAACTGTAAACAGTGACATTTGGTATAATTTTTGAATCATTCATCATTTTGGAAAACAGATTAAGAACCTAGTCAACTGATCCCTTTTCAATAATGTGTTTATATAACATTTTTACAAGAAACAATATTAGCTTCACAGTTTCTTTTTTATGCAACTAAATAGCATTGTCTAGTGCATCAAATTTACAAGATAAGGTTTTAAACACCTATGGTTACTTTATACGACTTAATTTGGGTCGTGGTTGGCCAGAGGGCAGTCAACTCTAAAAAAATAATTCCATCTATATGCGCAAATGGCCGGCCACCAAACCATAAACGGAAAAAGTTCATAACCCAAAACAGCAAACAAATCTTCATTCAATCAATTATTGTATTTGGGATGAATTTTCTGTTCTCCAAAAGTGAAGAGAATTGGAATATATCCAAAAAGCTCAGCTAGTGCGCCACTTACTTTATGTTTCTATTCTACCTAAAGTAAGAAGAATTAATTAGTGCTGCACTTTATGGCTATGCCCCATTGTGGTCCTTAGATTTGTGTTTTTATCAATCGTTATCGGATCATATTCTTTTGGGATCACAATAGCATAATCTTAGGCTATTTAAACTCGTAAAGCATTTTCGTTCCCTATGTATAATTATAATAATTTCTTCTGTTTATTTACGGAACACTATTGCTAATGGCTCAAATTCATAAGCTTGAGGTTGAACTTAAAGCTAAGTGCTGCGCAGAGAAGTTATACGCTGTCATGACCCGTGATGCACCCAAGCTTCCTAAATATGCTCCTCAAATAGTCCACGATTGCCAAGTTGTTCCTGGAGATTGTGAAGTTCGTGTAGGAAGTGTATTTGTTTGGCACTATGTACAGGGTATGTAAAGTCTGTAACTGTCTAACATCCAGTAGTTTATCTTTTGCTCAATAAATCATTAGTTACTATTTCTTAGCCAAATTTGTTCATGATTACAGACGATAAACCTTCTGGCATCATGGCGAAAGAGAAGATAACTGCAGTGGACCATAAAAACATGTCACTAACTTACACAGTTTTTGAAGGAGACCTCAAAAATGATTACGCAAGTTTTGCTACCACACTTACAATCACTCCAACACAGAAGGATGGCAGCTACAATTGCCTTTTGAAGTGGTCAGTACAATATGAGAAAGCAAATGCAGATGTGCCTGATCCAACATACTTTATGAAATTACTGGAAGATTTTACCAGGGAAGTGGATATCAATTTGCTCAAGGAAGAGTAGACAAATTCGATCTGCCTAGAGTCTATATATATAAGCGTGTGTTTGTTCTGTGATGCCTGTTGCATGAAGGTACGTGATTGCTGAAATTGATGTTTAAATATATTAGACATCAAAATAAATTTAAATAAACCTTCATGCATGTTGCATGAAGGTTCGTGATATGGACTTACCAGATACTTAATTCTCTAATCTTATTAAATAAATTTAATCTTGCTTAAGCATGATGAGGAGATTTGGGAAGAAAATAACCAGAACTTTCTCCTGAACAGACTGTCAAAGTAAAAGTAGTTTTGGAGAGTGACTGCGGCTACACCCCGAACCGTCCCCTAGAATTATTTAAGAAACTAGCTAACTGAAATAGAACATTAACAAAAACACACTGGAGACACGGTACTCGGACAAATCATCTCTACAAGCTACAGCTAGATATGTGAAAACCGAAATTAGATGAATGAATGAAACGAAAGAGTCTTCTAATGCTTATGGGTAACCCCCTTCTAAAACAGAACCCAACAACTTTACCACTTTGATAGGGTTTATAGGGAGGATTCGAAGTTCTGTTGGTCTTTTCTCCCAGAACTTTTATAAAAACAAAGGTGTTCACATGAGGAATTACCTGATAATACCAAAAGGAAGAGAAGTGTCATCTTCATCCCAAATGACTCTCCAAGTTTCTGTATCGGGGTCATAACAACAGAGTGTTTCATGAATCATGATTGCATGTAAATATAACTTCGTTCTTCTTCTTATCGGTTTTTAGTTGTTCTCATACGACGGTATCATATCAAAAGGCAAGCTTCACTCTTGCATGAACAACTAGCTTTTTTTCGTGTCTCGAGCTCAGCTCGCTGTAGCAGGGCATTTATTATAAGCTGCGATCGCTAATCTAGCTTTACCTGAGGCTCATTGTTCTACTGACTTTAAATTGCTTCACCGGGGGCCACTACAAACCAGAAGACTTCTAGGGACAGTTTGTTGCCGTCCCCTCATCCACCGTCACTAATACTTCTGGGGACGGTTTCCAAATGCATCCTTAATACTTCTTGGGACGGTCTAAGGACGGCTTTAAATCCGTCCCTAATGTATCTCTCGACGGCTAAAAAACAGTCAGTAATGTCAAACTCCAGGATGCCTAAGATTTAAAATCCGTCCCTAAGTGTCGAAACCCGATAGCAACTAGAAACGGTTGCTAAGATTTAAAATTTTGAAAATAAGCTTTTCTTGTCTACTTGGCAGGATGCCTTTCCCTTTACCCTGTTAAACATTCATTAAAACACATTATATCCTAAAATAAATTTTCATTCATAAAAACAACTTGTTCATGAAAAACATTCAGTCATTACAATAAGTCTCATACACGATAAAACAATAAATAAATATACCGCAATAACAACCAAAAGGTAATGTTCTCTGACTATCAAAGTTGTACAGAACTCAGAACCATGAAGAAGATCCCTTAATCAACTCCCTTGTACTCCATTAGAACTCCACTGCCCTGAATCACATGAATTTGGGTCAGATTTTTGTTGGCATCTGGCTAAGGTCAATCAGTATAACCGATAAAATCCAGGAAAATGCAACCCTTTTGAATTATGAAATGATGCAGTGTACTTACTCCCAGCCCAAGGAAGCTGACAAAAATGAGATTACTCTCGATTGATGAGTAATTTGATGGGTGGATTAAAAGCTCATGAGCTGGACAGTCTTCATCATAAAACAGTTCTGAATCTATATGAAATACTGCCAAAAAAAGAAGTGAATAATGCACAATACCTCCAGTACTTCATTGTTTCGGTTTGGTGGCAATACTGCGGCTTGAGCCTCCGATTTTACAACCCTTTATTCGAGTATTTACATCATAATACATCTTTTCGCCCACCTAAAATAACTCCAGATCCAGGTTGGCTAGCCTGGTTATGCATTGCCACCATTCGATCCCACAAGTAAATCAATTTCAGAAGTTATGCCATTTTGAATTACAAATGCAACAAATAGAAACGACTCAAATGATTAAGCATAGAAGTACTTTCAGCAAACTTCTTCAACAAAGTGAAAAGGGAAAATTACCTTCACATTACGAAACTCCCCAGATTGAAAATCCAGGAGCTCTAATTTTTACAAGACATCAGTTTAAAATTGGCAATCAAAGGGAGAGAGGAAAAGAATAGTACTTGAATTATAAATTCAGCTAATGAATTGCTACGGTGGCACATTCCTAAACAATATAGAATGACTCACATGGATGTTCCAAATTGTTAAGGATAACACAGTTGAGAACTCAACATAATCTAGTTGAGTCAATCAGATGACAATGTATTACAGTTTCCTACTGTTGTGTTTACGTTCAGTTAGAGACATGGCTTAGACTTTGATAGAGTCTTCAGTTTGTTGAGTCAATAACGAAATACGTGTAACTGCTTTACTGAAATATATTGATATAAATATCATTGTGATCTCCACAAGAGAACTGTGGAAGATCTTCTACCCAATATAAAGTTTTAACTTGGTATCATCCATCGATCCAACCCACGCTTCTACATAAAAAAAAAAAAAAAACAACAACCAATCAACAATGGCAACAAACAACACTACCAATAACCTAAGAAATATACAGATTCATCATCTTGTGACTCTCAAACTCACAGATACCAAGCATTCTCTCTTGAAAACTCAATTTGAGCATATTCTAAAAGGATATGGTCTCCAAGGTTTTGTTGATGGAACAGAAGAAATCCCTTCAAAAACTCTTCCTAACTCGGAATCCGTAAACCCAAAGTTTACAGATTATGAACAAACAGACTCGCTGCTTGTAGGGTGGTTATTCTCTACACTTACACCAGAAGTTCTCTGTCATGTACGAGGATTAAAAACGGCAAAACAAGTTTGGGATAAACTTGAGAGCTACTTTGTTCCTAAAATTAACATTCATGTGATGAATCTTAAGAAACAATTGCATTCTCTAAGCAAAGGTAAAAAGTCATTAATAAAAATTTTGATTGATGCTAAGAACCTGTTTGATCAACTTGCAGCATCAGGGTATACTGCTTCTGATGATGAAAAGAAACAAGCTATTTGCAATGGAATTAATCATTCCTATGATCCTATTGTCACTGCCTTGGGAACCAATGAATATATGGAGATGGAAACATTTTATGCACATCTTCTCACATTTAATATGCGGCTTGAACATCAGATGGAGTTACTACAACAATCTATAGCTAATGTTGCTGCATCAAACTCAGTTCGAGCAGCAGAGGAGGACCAAGAAACTTCAACCAACAGTATCGTGGACAATCTCAGATGCATAACAATCAGCCACAGCGTCGCAATCCTCCTGCTCAGGTGAGGTATGAACAACCGTGTCAGATTTGTAAGAAGGAGAATCATCAAGCTGACAGATGCTGGTTCTGTTATGACAAGCCCAACAACAATCGGCAGAAAGGACCTGCAGCTTACATAGCTTTGCCTGGAAGTGACTATCAACACCAATGGGTAACTGAAACTGGAGCTACCCATCATCTAACTTCAGATCTGAGGAATTTATCTATTCCTCATGAATATGATGGCCCTGAACAGGTACACGTTGGTAATGGCAATGCACTGAACATTGCCAATGTTGGCAATGCATCCTTCACCTATAACTCAAGAATGTTCACATTGAATCATATATTACATGTCCCTGAGATTAAAACAAACTTGCTATCTGTTTCATAATTTTGTAAGGACAATGATGTTTACTTTGAGTTTCACAATTCATGTTTCTTTGTAAAGGACAAGCACACGAGAACGCTGCTGGTCCAAGGGAAGAATAGGAATGGGCTATATATATTTGAGGGAATTCATGCACAATATCAAGGAAAGCCACAAGCAAACGTTGCATCTTCTCTCTCTATTTGGCATCAATGCATGGGTCATCCAATGATGCGTACTGTCTCTAGCATTTGTCATAGGTTTTCTTTGACAGTTTCCAATAAGCATGTTGATTATTTTCATTCTTGTCATGTCAGCAAAAGCAAAAAATTGTCATTTTCTGTCAGCAACACTATTTATGATAAGCCATTAAGTTTGGTGGTTTCAGATATTTGGGTTTCACCACATTTATCTAGAACAGATTTTCGTTACTACATGTTAATAATGGATGTTTACTCTCATTTTACTTGGATTTTTCCACTAGTGCAATGCTCAAATGCATTAAATACATTCATTCAGTTTCGAAAACAAATTGAAAATCTCACAGATCATAAGATAAAAGTCTTTCAGTCTGATAACGCCTTAGAGTATATAAAGTTCACTGCATATCTAAATGAATCTGGAATCCAACACAGATTTTCCTTTCCTCAGACATACCCACAAAGTGGCATTGCCGAATGACGAATTCTTCATGTTACAGAGTCTGGATTAGCACTTCTTTACCAGGCATATATGTCAGTATCCTTTTGGTCTGATGCATTTACCACTGCGTGTTTTCTCATAAACAGACTTCCAAAATCATCTTCAAATCCAAAAACTCCGTTGGAGCTTCTCTTTCATAAAGAACCTGATAATTCCTTCCTTAAGGTGTTTGGATGTCTTGCATATCCGTGTCTTGGGCCATACAACAAAAACAAACTAGAACCCAGATCATTAGCATGTGTGTTCATAGGGTACAGCAATGCACATAAAGGTTATTTGTGCTTGCATAGAAAATCAGGGAGAATTTATATTTCAAGGCATGTGAGATTTGAAGAAAAGATATTCCCATTTATGCCAAGGCAGCAACACGTACCAGTGCAAGGTCCAGGTATTGTACCCTCTGATACTAGTCTTTTGTTAACAACCCCATTTCGAAATCGAGACTACCACTATAATCAGGGTACTGCTGCTGAACAAAATCCACTGCAAACACCTGCTGCTGAACTATCAATATGTACTTCCCCAAACTGAAACCAACAAAATATTAGTCCAACACAAACTAAGAGCATGTTTGGTTCAAGGAATTGGATTCTTGATAATCCAATTCCGGGGGAATGTGACCAATTCTTTGAACCAAACAACCCAAATCAACTCTGTGTAATTGAGAATTTAATTCCTAGGAATCTAGTTCCCTCCAAAATAATAGATTTCCGTTGCATTGGTCTAGTAGTGCAATGGAATTGGATTCCAGAGTAACAACAAAAGTAATTAGATTGCCTCAACCAAACGTTAATTTTTTGGATTTGAATTCAATACCAGGAATTGGATTACCCCATAATTGAATTCATAGGAATCCAATTCTTCCAACCAAACGAGGTGTAATAGTATAAAACAAGAATAAATTGGGATTCTGAATCCCCTAATCCAAAAATCCCAAATCCATACAACAACACCATTAATCACAAAATCAAAATCGAATTCCACAATTTCACCAAAGAATTAGGGATAATAGCTGCAAATATTTATAATTAGATCAATCGAATTAGAACATACCAAAGTCGAATCGAATTGGATTCTAAATCCATAAACTCTAAAACCTCCCACACATTTACACAAAACCTTATTAATCTCGGTGAAGATGATATACATTAGAAAAAAAAAATTCAGATTTCAACAACAACAACCTAAAATTCTTTTCATCAAACCGTAGATCAATTGTAATCTAAAACCCTAACCAAATTCAAAGAAAAAGAAAGATAGTTTTATCTTTAACACACAAAATCTCTAACTAAGAAATGCTTAAACTCGACTTGAGAAAGTGGAGTTGAATCTAACACAAACGAAGAAAAAGTGAGACTTAGATCTTTAAATGGGAGGGGGGAATTGGGCAGGAAAAGAAAGCGGGTCCATGGAACTTTGGGCAAGAATTTTTTGGTTGAAAGGCGTATGGGCAAATTGCTAGGTGTATCAAGTAAAACAAAAAAACGGCTTAGAAAATTCCGTCGGTAGAAATGGCCTTTTTGGGACGGCAAAAAAAATCCATCCCCAATACCGCTTGCTCCAGTAGTGACACCGGGAATAAGACATCCCTACAAGTTAGAACCATGGGGACGGTTTGTGCCCACTGTCCCAAATACACATCACTAGGGACGGGTAGAGCCAAACTGTCCCAACTGCTACATTATGGGTATGATTATCAATTTGTGTTCTACAAAAAACTCTCTCTCCTTAATAATCGTATTTTCTAAAGAAAAGAAAAAGCTTTAACTTTTTTTTTCTCCTTCATCTTCAACCTAGATTTACTCGGATTTACCAGTAGATCGAGATAATGTTTGTATAAGTGTTTTCTATTAGTATGTAAATATATCTATGATAAATTATAATCTTATTTAGGTGATTATCACATCTAATGACCTGTTTTAGGCGATTAGATTACCTATTATATATCTCCATAATAATTTCATATAGCCTTCAAGGCGTTTTTATTGATTGTCATAATCGTTTCAAGCATACATTTGAGACGGTTCATTTTTATGAAGATCTATGGCGGTTCACATCAATTTGACGTAAATCTACATGTTTATGAAGATCTAGGGCGATGGGATGATTTTGTTGTATTGTGCAAATCACTCCTCTACAGGAGCCTCTAGTCTTAATGAAGAAGACAAAAATTTCTCAGTGAAGAAAATTGAAGTAAATTTCAAACGGTGGAATCTGAAATTTCACACCATCCCTAAATCGATCTCCTCAATAAGATACATGTTTTTAATACTTTTGTATTTTTGTGTTTATTCATGTATTTCAATTTGTATGTATTTGATCTATGTAAATAATCATATTTAATATACGAAATTAGGAGAGTTTCTCCTGTTCCTTCAAAAAAAAAAAAAAAACAAGCTTTCTAGGGATGGATTTTCATAAATGGTCGTCCCTAGAATCCTTCTATTTTGTAGTGGGCTCTTCTCATTGTTCCATTGATTTTAAATTTCAGTTAAAAGAAGATAATAAGATAGACATAAACCTTTGTAGTGACTGTACATCTCAACCGAAAAGAGTAAAACATAGACAAAATCTGATTGGTTGCATAAGGATATGTATAAATATTTGTAATTTATAGGATAGCGTTTACAAGATCGTTTCAAGTAAGAACTTTACATTGCTGATATAATTCAATCAGAATTTAGCTGAGTATGGCAGTGGATTAGCATAAAACATGTGTACAATAATAATGACCAGAAAAAGAAGCAAAGTACTTGTATTGCAACTAAAGTAAGAATAATTCATCAATTGTTGGATTTTTTCTTTCCTTTTTTTTTATTTTGGGTAATTTACGTTACCTCTCCTGAAAAGATTGCTAATTTTCCTTACCTCCCCTACAGAAATTAAATTAGTGAAACCTCACTTCGTCAAGAATTCCGTTAATTTCAAGTTATCTGACTCAGCATTAGCACATACGTCGCAAAAAATACACATGAATCATTCCGAGTACCAGGAATACCCTTTTATGTTAATTTAATCTAACGGCGGAATCTAAAGTCAAAATATTCTGTGGTTGAGATTTACAATCACATGAGACCAATCTTTTCTCATCTTCTCCACTATATCTCCTACTGTCCATCTCCATTAAGCGCAACATACACACCACTGAGTAAAGAAAATCCTCCAAACTTTTTGAAAAATGAAACGAACCCGTAACTTTACTAAATCGCAACCTCTCTTCTAATTCTTTGACAGTAAAATACCTAATATGATGAATGAAAAATATTGTGCAATCTCTTGTGGGATTAGCAGAAAACCCCAGATTTGAGTTAGCGACAAACTAATAGGTAATTTTTTCTTCAGTTTCTCCAATCTCTGATTAATACCCAAATCAAAACCAGTTGTAGATGTTAATTGAACACTACTAACAAGAACTCTCGCATCAAGAGCATCATTTTCAGATTGATTTTGTGGGGTTTTTGTTCGAGGAGATTGGAATAATCCGGGGTGACTGACATTTCTACTGGTCGAGGAAGGTGCTTCAAAGTTCAGAGAATTTAGGTTTTCATACTTCCCTTTTTTTTTTTTTTTTTTTTTAGAGATGGTGGATATCACGAAGAAGATGAGGGCATTATTGGTAGTTTGCCAAATAAATTATTTTTTTTACCACGTGTAATCAAATGCTGAGTCAGCTAACCTGAAACAAACGGAATTCTTAACGAAATGAGATTTCGCTAATTTAATTTTTGTAGGGAGGTAACGAAATTAGCAATCTTTTCAGGAGAGGTAATACAAACCTTTATTTTTTTTCTTTTTTTTTTTTCTTCTGCATACCTATGATTTTGGATCGATTTTAAGGAAATCATCATCTGGTTTCTTATCATTGTCAAATTGGACAAAAAGGGGAAAGAAGTATTTGTAAGGAGTTAGAAGTCTGTTAGGTTACAAGTCATTCTATAAATGAGCAGAAGAAAAACTTGAACGTTCAATCCTTTTCAGGAAAATGGATGGAAAAACATCCCAAGAATTCAGCAGTGTTAGTACCAGTGACATATATAGTGGACCTAAAGTGACCATCTACCTACCATAGGATCTATTACTTTTTCAATGCTTCACTCTGCTAAATTGTCAGTTATTACCAACCATATGATAGATTTCCCGCAATATAACAAGCATTCTAAAATCAGCGTTTAGGAAAATCTAAACTCACCTCGTACACCACTTTAAAGAGCCGTGTATGGAACTGCTGAACTCAACAAAGAACAAACCACCTTGGAGCCGTAACTGCTCCATTCAGTACGAAATCATAAATTTTTGGCTATATATATAGCCTTAAGACATTATCTTGAGGTCTAATTCAAAGCGAAATGGCTGAAATCCGTAAGCTTGAGGTTGAGTGTAAAGCTAAGTGCTCTGCGGAGAAGTTTTTCTCTATGATGACTCGTGATGCACTCAAGCTTCCAAAATATGCTCCTCAAACAATCCACAATGTCCAAGTTCTCCCTGGAGACGGTGAAGTTCGAGCAGGAAGTGTTTATATTTGGGTTTATAAACTCGGTACGTAAAGTCACTAGCTATCTATCTCCAATTATGTTCCTCTTGTTCAGTAAATCCGTAATTACTTGTTGAAGTATCACACGTATATGCTATCATGGTGCAACTGAACTGAAGACAACAAGATGAACGTGGACTGGAATCAAGATAAGTGAAGTGCAGTCAAGTCAAGTCATCTACTAGCTAGAAAATAGGATCTAAGTCAGTTGTGTATCCTGTATTCTCGATAGATTAATTTTTACCTAGGTTTAGTATCCTATCATCTATAAATAGGATTAACTAAAGCAAATGTGAATATCCCAGAATTATCAAACTCTGGAGATCAATCAAATTCACCCTTCGGGGTTCTATCAGTGGAAGTTAGTGCCGAACCACTTTAAACATTGTCTTCTTTGATTTCTGTTTTCCGATCTATGAACCTCGATACCCATAATTTATTATTATTAATTCTTATCCAAATCTGTTCATGATATTACAGTTAATAAACCTCCTGCCGTCACCCCAAAGGTGAAGGTAACTGCGGTGGACCATAAGAACTTGTCATTAACGTTGACAGTCATTGAAGGATATCTCACGGATGATTACACAAGTTTCTCTAACACACTTACTACCACTACACAGAGGGATGGAAACTATAATTTCCTTGTGAAGTGGTCAGCACGATATCAGAAAGTGAATAAAGAAGTACCTGATCCAACATTTGTTATGAAAATGCTGGAAGATTTACCAAGGAATTGGATACCAATTTGCTCAAGGAACAGTAGACTCAGACAAGATTTAATTATCTATATAGATGATTGCACGAAGCTACAAGTTTGTGCTGGATGTTTAAACATATTAGACATCTAAATAAAGTTGTAATATGGATTTATCAAATATCAAAGTACGATATATATTGCTTAAGCACTTTCTCCTGAATATTCGTAATAAACGTAGTTCTAGAGAGTCCGGAACCGTCTCATTAATTTAATTTATTAAGAAACTACCAAGGTGCAATAGCTCGTTAACAAAAACAAGCCACGGAAACATGTACTTGAGAAAATCGACTACAGTGCACAAGCACCCTACACTATCCTACCCGCCTACAGCTAGAAATGCAAACACCGAAATTAGATGACTGAATGATGGATAAAGTCTTCACCTGATACACAACCTTCTTGAAGTCAGGAACTGACTCCATGGATCCAGTCATAGTAATAGATAGGGAGGGATTTGAAGTTTTCTTGGTAATTTCTCCCCTAAATTCAAAATAAATAAAAGAGAGAAAAGGTTTATCTTTGTCAAAAATGACTCTCCAAGTTTCTGTATCAGGATCTTTTTTTTTGACTTAAAAGGTTGAAACTTTATTAAAAGGAAAAAAGAAGTAGAGAAAGAAGAGTGCACTAGAAAGTGCTACAAAGAGATGGCATAACAGCCAACGTTCAACGAGAAAAGAAAAATAAAACCAAGGCAACAGCCATCAAGAAACCAAAAACACCAACTAAATCACTGTCTCTAGGCTCTCAGAACTTTTTCTTTGCAGGTGTTCTCTTGCCGCGACCTAACAACTCGTTACTAATCTCCCCATTCCATGATAGTCTTGCTCGTTCCTTGTCAGTTCTTGAGGACCTGTAAGTGTCGACGATTCCTTCATAGATGTTTTCCTTTCCTCCATGAGGAACACCTAATAAGGATCTTGCTCTTCAAGTACTCATTCATAACCCTCTTAAAATACAGGAACCAACGACTTTACCACTTTGATATATAGGGAGGCCTTTGCAGTTTTCCTAGTCTTTTCTCCCAAAGCTTTAATAGAAACAAATGTGTTTACATGAGGAATTACCCTGATAATACCAAAAGGAAGAGAGAGGTCGTCTTCATCCCAAATGACTCTCCAAGTTTCTGCATCGGGGTCATAACAACAGAGTGTTTCATAATTGCATGTAAATATAACTTCAGTCTTCTTCGTAATTAATATTGGCTTTAATTTGTTCTTATACGACGGGCACCTTTCATTAATCCCGTATACAATGTTGAAGTCTCTAGACCAAGTCTCGTCCATATCTGTCTTTTTCAAGGTCTATATTTCGATATGAGGTGCACTCTTTTCCTTATTTTGATTGAAGAAACAAAAATTCCCTCCTAGCACTACAAGTCCGAAATTAGGTGACCGGTGATAAACGTTGTTACAGGGAGGTGATGAGACCATCTGGTACTCTTCACTGGCCAAATCGAATGCGTGAATTTCTAAGCCCCACACCCAATAAATTGTTCCATTTGCGAAGGTACCCGGGAATTGATGATCCACCTGTGGAAAGGGCATACATTTATTGGTGGAACCACTACCAAGGGTATACACTTGGTCTTATCCCACTCCCTCTCCATAGTCAACGTAATAGATTCTTACAACCTTGTACTCATTGGTGGAACCAACATATCCAAACACGCAAGCGAGGCGGTGATTTGTAGGATGACTTTTTTCAGGTACCAAGAATTTTGGAAGATAGGTATAATCTCCTGTGATGGGATTGAATATGTAGATTGGTTCAATATTAAAGCGGTTGTAGTATCTTCCGAGACGAACTAAACCGTTGCATGAACCAACCAAGTATTCCGAGCGCATATCAGAAGGCATTGAGTGACGTTGGATGATCTCTTCGAGAGTTATGGCCTTGTAAGTGGAATCCTCATCATCATCAGTATTAATCTTATCATTATGCAGTAGTCTTCCATAGTAAAGAGGCTCGTACCTATTGAGTTTGTTTCCTTTACCAGTACAAAGGAACCCAATATCCATCTTAGTAACATCAGCAGCATAGAGTTGGCTAATCTGGCGACGTACGTGCACATCTATAGAGTACTTTTTTCTGAGGAGATTTTCCCAGCTTTTGCATACTAATTTTCACTCTAAAACGGACTCCGTTGGTACTCGAGAAAGGATGTCCGAGTGAAGATGATCCATGGATCCTGTAACATTATGAAGCAAAATGAAAAAAAAAAATTAAAAGATGAAAATATATTTTTGACTCCAACAGAAGCAAAATAGCAACACAGTACATGGAAACTCACAAATTAGTCAATTCAAGAAGTTAAACAACAATCCTATGTTGTAAAAGGCGCTCGCCCAGAGCGCCTAGGCGCCAAAGGTGCAAAAAGCTTAGGTCTAGCGCCCGAGTAATTCTATTTTACACTACTTTCTACTCCGACGTCTTAGGCGGGCGGGTTTGGCGCCTCACAGAAGTGTTAGGCGCTAGCCTAATCGCCAAAGGTGCCACGGGTAGGTGGTAAATCATCATTCTTCTCTATATCGCAGAACTCTATATCCCTATCCTTCTCCGTTTCTTTTTTCTTTTCCATATTTCCTCCTTTTTCATCATCTCTTTCATCATCTCTGCCTGTACCAAATATGAAACTATGTATATATTCTCAAATCTTAATTGGAGAGATTTTACAGCTAAATTACAGACGTAATAATGAGAATATATGGAAAGTTCCCGGCCGCCTAATTTTCCTCTGTTTTACATTGATGATCAATAATAATGTCCATCACGCATAATATCAATATCAATCAATGATAATACTATGGAAACAAAACATCAGCAAACAATCAATGATAATATGGAAACATCATTAATAGCTAGATGATAATATTTCTATATATTGACCTCCTCGTCAATTAGTGATTGAAATATGGAAACTTCATTCACTGTAAGATATTAATATTGCTACGTATAACTTCAATCCCAGTCAATGGTTAAAATATGGAAACTTCATGAGTGCGGATTCGTGCACTGAATGGAGATATCACGGAAATGTCAACGCATGGAGCCAATGAATGATCAATGTATGGAAACTTTATATATGGTGAAATATCAATATTAATGCAAAATCAATCACCATTGAAATCAATGATGAAAATATGGAAACAAATAATAATAAGTTTTAAGGGAATAACGTGAATGATTTGGTAGGGAAGATGGTTCAAGAGGCATTGATTTCAATGAGGTTAATGTTGTGAGAAAGAGCATGCTGCTGGTGGTAGTGGATTCGGATTCAGTTTTGTTTATTTAATTTTGTTCTTTTTTGGTTGATTACGTTTTACTTCTGAAATTCTAGTGGTGACTGTGTTGTTTTCCTCCGTTAACACATCACAGCATAAATCACATTAGTGATCGCCTAGGGCGCCTTAGGCGCGCCTAGGCGACGGGCTTGGCGCCTCGCCTCGCCTAGCGCCTAATACAACATAGCAACAATCTTGAGCTCGCTTCCGACTGTGTTCTGCTAAATCAATTCGTCGCAATGATATATATATAGAGAGAAAGAGAGTGTGTGCAGGGGATTTTCTAAGGAGAAAACCTCCAATATCAAGAGCAAAGTGGGAGGAGAGTTTTCCAACTTAGGACTTTTTAGAGCTTGTTTGTTTGCAGCTGACTCGGTGTCTGGGTCTGAGTCAACCCCTGACTCGCGCCGAGTCAGCAGTCAGACTGTTTGTTTTGTAAATTTAGCAACCCCTGACTCGACATCTGAGTCGAACCTAACCCCTGACTCGGGCCCTAGGGAGTCAGGCATTGAAATGCTGCTGAGTAGGTGGTTCAAACCCCTGACTCACTGAAATCGACGAAAATGCCCTCACGTTTTATATCAAAAAAACTCATTTCCTTTCTCATTTTCTTCGTTCATTCCGTCGGAAGCAGAGATGGGTGATGAGGAGGCAAACCCTAGATCTATTCTCAACTGATATCTTCTTCACCTCTCTCAACAAATCGAGTAATTTCTATCTCAATCATCACTCTCGTCTCATCTTTCCATCTCTTTCAAATCATTTAAAAGCTTCTTTTAGAATCATTCATCATCTTCAGGTATAATTCTTCATCCATACTCATTTTCATATGGGTTTTATGTGATTCGGAACATGGGTTTTTATTAAAAATTTATAGTCGAACATGTTCTTCCATTTTCATATGGGTTTTATTTGATTTAGAAGATGGGTTTTTATTTAGATTTTCTGGTTGAATATCTGATGGTGTTTGTGAAAATGCCTAGGGGAGAAATATAACTGTGCTTGCTAATTATGATAGAACATGGGTCTTTCCTGTTTATAGCTAGGATACTAGACCATACAACTAGGGATTTCATTTTGTTTTTCCTTTTTACAGTTAAGAAATCTCTAGGTAACTGTAATGATAACAACCCTTATTGAAATTATAAGTACTTTCTGAATCTTTCTGAATCTTTCATTGCTATGTTTATTGTGCATTTTGTGACTTACTTTAGCTAATCTTAATGGAGAATGTAATTCTACCTTTAATAATCTTGTATTCCTGTATTAATTTAAAAAAAATAATGTAGTATGGGCAGGGAAATTTTTGGGAAATATAGTACAATTAGTCCTAGGCTCCTAGCCTTATAGGAAATCTATTTGATTCTTAATGCTGAGCCAATATCCTTATTACTATATAAGTGTTGTCATTTCGATATTTAGTGTGTGATTTTGAGTTGCTGAGTTTGTTAAGTTCAACGAAAACAGTGCTTTGGAAAGGAAAGCAATAGAAAAGTTGTCTTCATTAATGAATTAATGTATCATAAATTCTTGATACTAGCCGGCAGAACCTTGTTACTGTATGCAAAGGGAATGATGTTGTTTAGAGATAGAGGAAATGTTGTTTAAAAGTAAAAGCAATGATAATCTAGATGCTAAGGTGGATCCATGTCTCTTGGTAACCAACAATCAAATATTATGCATGTTGTCCTGGCTTGTTAAATGGTTTGTTATGGATTAGTGATCATTACTTTTGGCGAATCTCTCTTTTGATATTAGGACAGTAATGAGCTGGTGCCAACCATTGCTTTTACTTTTCGCTGTCAAATATTCTATCTTCATTTTAAACCCGTATATCCTGAATGCATAAAGATCATGCCTAGTGGTAAATTACTTTGTATGGTAATTCTCAAAAGTTAGCACACTCTTTTTGTTTCAAATTACCCACGTCTTGTATTTGTTTTACTTTATGCTAGTTCTCTATGGAGAAAAAGGAAGATAAGAAAGCAAATAAGATAACTTTTAGGAGCGTCCCAGAATTTAGAGGGCTATTTATTGACCAGTGTTTGGCACAAGCTACTGAGTATGGATTTTCTGGAACTTCTTTGAAGCAAACTTCGTGGGGAAATTTTTGCAAGTTCTTTTCTGAGAAGTATGACTGCACCATCACACAAAAAAAGTTGAGAAACCACTGGGATTACTTGCGAACCCAATATGTCACTTGGTCCCGTCTCTTAGAAAGAACCGGACATGGGTATAACGCAGAGACGAACACATTTGATTGGAGCGAAGAGCAATGGATTGAATTAGACAAGGTAAGAGACTATTTCAGTTTTGTTTGGACTTTATGATTGAATTAAATTTATGCTTCTAATAATGGTAATTGACATTGTTGTTTCCAATTGTGTGATGATGAAAATTCTTGAATATTTAACGTGTCTTACGAATTTACCTGTTCATGTGTGTTTTATGTACTTTATGTCGATCATGGTCTATAAATTAGAATGGTGATTGCAGTGTCTTACGGTCACTAATTATCATGGTGATAATTGAGTTCAGATCATTTTAAATGTTATTTTTTCATCTTTTATTTTTTTAATGTTCTAATTAGTTCATAGTTGGTTTATCTGAACTCATAGATGGGTTTCTTTATGCTTTGGATGGAAGGATTGTAATCTAACCATAAAAAGTTTGTGGTCTAGAGAGAGAGAGAGACGATGAGGTTTAGATGGATAAATTTTTTTATACACGACTTTCCTTTCCTTTTGTATCACCTAGTATTCATCAACGTGATCCAAAATCAGTGTTTCCTATTGTAGTGCTTCTTCTCTGTATTTTTTAAGATCTCATTCTTGGTGACTAACGATGAGGTAAATTCGTGTACCCATGTTTGACCATGTTTTTCTAATTCCATAGTCATTTCAACTGATAATTAAGGTTTAAACTGACCGGAAACACTTCCTAACTAGAATCATAAACAGCTTCCAATGAAATATGAGGTGAGCTATATAGTATGGTCATTGTTGGTCGATTCAGATGACTTTGTTACTACTGTATTACATTGGTAATATGGTGATTTTCTTATGTTGTGACAGTATAATATGGTCATTTGTTCTTTTATTTGTACAATGAGCTGAGAAACACAGACTGCGCTATAATGTAAGATCTTTGAACATGTGTGATATTTATATCAGATATATAAGCATGTGAATGTAATGACATCTAGCTGTCCAGGTTAAGCCAGTTAAGACAACTTTTGGTCAACCTACGTGATCTGTTAATTTATGATTTTGCTACAGTTTGGTCGTGGAAAGCAATTATACCCGCTTGAGAGGTATTTTAGGACTTGGGTCAACAATGTCTTTCTTCACTATTTGCTCTTAGTTTCTTTAGATTTTCTATTATATGTTCACCATTTTATGAAACAAGTTTCTATATAGTTGATTGAGGACAAGCAAGTATATATTTTATGAAACAAGTTTAGTGTACAAGTTGGTAATGCAGGAGCTTAGTGTACAAGTTGGTAATGCGTCAAGATCAGTTTTTATACTTGCACTATTGACAGATAAGTACACTTATTCTGAATAAGGTACCTCTCATTTCCAATCACTTCACTTTACAAACCACATTTTATGTTCACCATATGTCTATACGGTAGTGTAGTAGCTGGATAGATGTACACACAAGATCCTAAACTTCAAGAAAGAGAAAGAATGTTGAGCCCTTTAAGCTGGAATGCAGGATTGTTCACAAGATCATAATCATAATCTAACCTCAATACCTCACATCGGATTCATCTGTATGCAATACTTTAGTACGTATTCACAAAGACATCAATATAGTTAGGTTGGCTGTTGGCATTATATCTATTGGTTGTTTTTTTGTTTGGAGTTTGGAGTCTTTAGATATTAATGACCAAAACAAAACCAAAAGTCCTTGTTAAATGTTTCCATAACCTTAATGAACCGTAATGTTCTGTTTGGTGCATCTAATTATAACTTTGATTGTATAAACAGCTGAACATATTTATTAATTTTTACTTTCTAATTGATGCAGACAATCAAAAACGCTAGTCAATTCAAGAACAAGGGGCTGGAAGATGCAGAGAAGTTGCAGAATTTATTTGATGGGAAATTCTCCACTGGAGCTAATAGAGATACGCCTGGAAGAGTGGAACCGCCTTGTTCAGCTGGAACTTCTATAACTGCAGGGGTTTCAAATAATGGATCTGAATCTCGTACAAGTCATGGAAAAGAAAAAAATCATGAGGATGACAACGAGGTTGATTCTAGTCTCAATGCAAAGGGGAGTGGCAGGAAAAGGAAGAAGTAAATGGAGGAAGAATCAAGTGATCTATTAACTGAGAAAGTTTGTTCTATTGTAACATCGATGGAGACTCATCTTCAACATAAGAAACTTGCTCTAGAAAAGGATAGCGCAGCCGAATTCATGAAAGCTTTGGATAATTTACTTGAGACTGATTGCATCACAATGGATGAGTATTTGAGCATAACTCTAAAAGCTTCAGAGATGCCTGGTTGGCAGAAATTGTTTGTCAGTTTGAAAAGCGATGAGCGTCGTGTTGCCTTTGTACACAAACTTTTAAAAGAACGTTGAGAAATCTTGAATACTCATCCACTGAGATGTTGAGAAATTAGGAAATAGTTAGAGATGTTAGGGTTGCAAAACATTCGTGTTTGTTACTTACGTACTCGAGTTTTATTTTATGTTGAATGTTGAATGAGTATTTATTGAAGTTAATGGATGAATCAGTATTATTTGTGCTTATTTGTGCTTAATGAGTGAATGTTGAATGAATGAATACGTATTTTCTTATTGGTTACATTGAATTGCTTGCTGGTTATTTTCTTATTTATGCTTTTAACCTTTTTCTTTCATTTCATTGCAGATTGAAAGGCTACAAGGAAGAGGGTTTAGAGAAGGGGAGAACTTAAATACAGGCAAGTACTCATTTTCTTATATAGGTTTGTGAATGAATGAAAAATTATTTTTGAGTTGAAATATCGGATACCTAAACCATCAAAGTATTGTTACATGAAAAACAGCCCCCTGTAAACTGGGAGTTGGTTGCTTGAGCTGGTTTGAATTTGTTTCATGATCACATTCACATCATTGTTCAGCGTGATAAGACGTGTGGGTTATGACCTCATCCTGAAAGCTAAACCTGACCCCAAGTTTCACCTGAGCAGAAGGAATAGCCTCAATCAACTCTGGCGGGATCCTAGAATTTCATCTTGTGACCCTAAGTGTTTAGATGTGGATGATTTTGCATTAGCATATGAGATTATGACTTTCTTTGAGTTTGGGTACTTGACTGACTCAAAGTAATACTAATAATCTTGAAGAGGAGAATCGGTTGACATTGAGAATATAACGATCTTCTGAGCTGATAACTTACTATGAGTGAATCTAGCAGTGCAATTACTCAGAAGAAATTAGTCGTAGTCATCTCTACTAAATATTGTATTGAAATTGATTTTCTTTCATCTACTTGGTCTTTTCAGGAAAATGAAAACGCTATTATCTCAACTAGTAGTTTTATGCTTGTTAGTGAAGAAACTTAAGAAGGCTAAACGGCGTGTACGCCCGAAGTACAAGAAGTTAATTTTAACGGGAAAGGCTTTCACCCAAGACCTGTTAGATGGAAATCCGAGGAATATGTACAACCTATTGAGAATGAGTAAGGTTCCTTTTACCCTATTATGCAATGAGTTCCGAGCCAAAGGACTTTTAGAGGATAGTAAATATATAGAAGTAGAGGAGAAGATGGCAATGTTCTTATATACAATTGGGCACAACTGTAGGAATCGTGTAATTTTGTATCACTTTCAACATTCGGGTGAAACGGTTAGTAAGTATTTTCATGAAGTATTGGCTGCTATGAAGATTTGGTCTGCTGAAGTTTTAGTTCCTCCGTCTAATGTATTTGACAAGCCAGCTATAACTAAAAGGCATAAACGTCTCAGAGAAGGTGCTTTTAAAGGTGCTGTTGGTGCATTGGATGGCACTCTAATTAGTGCGAGCATTCCAGTCGAGAAGCAAATACCGTATAGAGGAGGGGGAAGAGGAGAATGTACCCAAAACGTGCTTGCGATATGTGATTGGGATATGTACTTTTTGTATGTAGTGGTTGGATGGGAAGGCACTGCTCATGACTCGAGAGTATTGACCGAGGCAGTGCGTGATCCATATTTCAAGTTTCCTTTACCTCCACCAGGTAATATCTCTATTTTAAGTCTCATTTTTCTGCATTGGGTTTGTTTTCTTTACTCAATTTTATTTAGATTCTTGTGCACTGCGTTCTTATATACCGAACTCTACTTAGGAATTAGGATATATATGCTCTACTCTGTTTTTGCTCGCCTAAACTTTCTGTCATGCTGGCGTCCTCGCGTCTCATGCCTTATGACTTGTCCTCAGTTAGCCCCACTTGCGCCAAAAGCTATATATACTGTATGTGAGATCTCCCGTATGAATCCAGCATTTGCTTCTTCATCTTCTTCTATTTTTCTCTTTTCTTTTTTTTTTAAAGTTTCTTTGGCAGATGAGGATGTGATTAGAGTTTGGACTAGCATATATGTTACATCTTGCTGCAGTTTCATCAGCATGACTTCATAATGTTTTTGTTGAAAATTTGCAGACAAATACTATCTATGTGATGTTGCGTACTCTCATACACAAGTTTTTATGTGTCTGTATCGCAACATAAGGTATTGGATAGGTGATTACCGAAGAGTTCCTCCAACGGCAAAAGAGGAGAAGTTTAATCAAGCCCATGCTCGATTGAGGAATGTGATTGAGAGAGTATTCGGGGTATTGAAAGTAAGATTTCCCGTCTTAAGTAAAATGCCTTCTTACTCATTTGAGACTCAAAGAGATATCGTTATTGCTTGCATGTCAATACATAACTTTCTACGTCGTAATGCATTGGATGATTGGCTATTTAAAGAATATGAGAATGAGACATTTGATATGAATGAGACACAGGTGGAAGTCGAAGTGGAAGCGGAAACGGAAGAAAATGCACCTCGTCTATTTGGACGACAAGAGCAGATATATATGAACAACTTACGTGATGAGATAGCTAGTCTCCTTTAGATTTTGTTTCTTCTTTTATGTTTGTAGGACTTTAATCTTTAGATTTTATTGTTTTATGATGTTTAATATGTTTAATTCCATCAAAAAAGGGAAGTTGTTTAGACTGGAATGGAACAATTTGTGATGTTTCAGTAGTGATAAATGTTATGGTTTGAAATGTGCACAAGGGCATTTTCTGTCCAAAAAAATCTAGTCAGCTGAGTCAGGTCTGACTCACAAAACAAACATATTTTCTGACTCAGACCTTAGTGAGTCAGATCCAGATGAGTCAGGTAATTTCACTCAGATCCAGACGACTCAGATCCAGATGACTCAGATGAGTCAGCTGCAAACAAACAAGGTGTTAGTGTTTGTGAGGTACAACTGTGAATCTGTGATTTTGGGGAGTTTACCTTTTAGTGTTTCAATACAATAAATACATCAGCTACACCAAGAGTAAGGATTATGTCAAGCCTATCTACCTATCCTAAAAGAGTCTGCATATAAACAATAAATAACTCTGGGATATTGAAATGCAATCACAGTCCCCACGATTAGAGGAGAAAAAAGAGAACAGAAGCATAAATTTAGTAAAAGGATAAACATAAATTAATAACTAATCAGGACTTAGCCATTCAAGCCTGTTGAAAGAATAAACTTGATCTGGATTAATCAAGAATATTCTAGAAGGCTTAATTAGTAAGAAAATGTAAGAGAATTGTGACGATGGAGTATTCTGGAACAAGTGTTAGCCTAGAGAAATCTAGAGTCAAAGTCAGCAATTAGATGTGAAAGAAATGTAAAAAAACTAGAGTTTTCTAGAGTAGGTCATACACTAGAGAGTTGGAAGGTTCTAGACCTTATAGAGGTCGGTCAATCAAAGCCTATAAATAGGCATCAGCTGTAACCATTGTGAATTGTAATTGAGTGAAGACACCAAGTAAGGTATAGGTGTAATTGAGTGGAAACCCAAAGTGGGTAGTAAGGTCAGTGAAGTGATCGAGTGAAAGCTAATGTAAGAAGTGAGTGTGTAAGAAGAGTGAGTGGTCTGTGTACGACCAGTTTTGAGAGAGTAATAAAATTATTTGTTTCCCATAAACCACAGTTGAGTGTTTGTGAGCCCATTTCCAAAATATTCAATACCCATTTAGCTCATTAATCCCAAATCATTTTCAACAAAATGTTATCAGAGCCACATATCCTATAGCTACTGAGATGTTTCCCTTCCAAATTCCTAGACTCACCAAAGATAATTATGAAAATTGGAGCATTCAAATGAAGGTGTTACTAGGCTCGCAAGATGCATGGGAGATAATAGAAAAAGGTTATGTCGAACCGGAAGATGAAGCGGCGCTACCACAAAATGAAAAAGATATGTTACGTATTTCGAGAAAGAGAGATAAAAGAGATATTTTCCTCATTTATCAAGGCATGGATGAGTCGTCGCTCGAGAAGATATCAAGAGCTGCCAATGCAAAGCAAGCATGGGAGATCTTGCAAAATTCGTTCAAGGGCGTGGATAAAGTGAAGAAGGTGTGGTTGCAAACTCTAAGAGGTGAGTTTGAATCTCTCTCAATGATAGAGTCTGAATTAATATCATATTATTTTTCGAGAGTTTTAGTTGTCGTCAATCAACTAAGAAGAAATGGTGAGGTCACGATTGATAGTCGTGTGATCGAAAAAATATTACGGTCACTCATTCCAAAATTCGATTATATCGTCGTTGCAATTGAGGATTCCAAAGACGTTGAGTCTATAATCATAGATGAGCTCATGGGATCGTTACAAGCCTATGAAGGAAGAATAAGAAAGAGAAGCAATGAGGGAGCAGTAGAAAAAGTTCTACAAGCGAAGCTCACTTTGAAAGACAAAGGAGAGAGCTCTAGTAGTAATGCTAGAGAAAGAGGACACGGCTACTACGGCGGAAGAGGAAGAGGCATACAGAAAGACGATGATCAGAGAGGCCAATGGTCAAGCTCCATAAGAGGTCGTGGTAGAGGAGATAACTCATGGCGCACCAATAACAGGCCAAGGTATGAAAAATCTCAAATTGAATGCTATAATTGCCATAAACTTGGTCATTATGCTCGGTAATGTCGGTATTCTTCGGATGACGTCGAAGAAGAAGCTAATTATATTAGTAAAGAAAATCAAGAAGACCAGACCTTGTTAGTTGCACGCAAAGGAGATGATTATGATGAAAATTGTACGTGGGTGCTTGATACGGGAGCAAGCAGCCATATGTGCGACACGAAGGAGAAGTTCGTGGAGCTTGATGAATCAGTTTCCGGTAACATGACGTTCGGAAATGGAGCGAAAACTACGGTGAGTGGTCTTGGAAAAATCTTGATTCGGTTAAAAAATGGAAATCACCAATTTATTTCTAATGTTTACTATGTCCCTAATAAGTTTAGGAAAACTCTTAGAAAAAGGCTATAGGATGAATATGGAGAACCTTAGTCTTTTCATAAGAGATAAGAGAGGAAAACTAATTGCCAAAGTGCCTATGACGGGAATAGGATGTTCTATCTGAACATTCAAAATGACGTCGCAAGATGTCTGACTGCTTGTGTGGAAGACTCGTCATGGATTTGGAATCTTAGTTATGGACACCTCAATTTTGGAGGATTAAAATTACTGTCCAGAAAAAATATGGTTAGAGGTTTGCCAAGCATAGACCACCCGGATCAACTTTGCGAAGGATGTTTACTTGGGAAACATTTCAGAAAAAGTTTTCCTAAGGAAACGTTTTCAAGAGACAGAAAACCGCTACAGTTGGTTCACACAGATGTTTGTGGACCAATAAAGCGAAGCTCGTATGGTGGAAATAACTATTTCCTTATATTTGTCGACGATGTTAGTCGAAAGACATGGGTTTATTTCTTGAAACAAAAATCGGAGGTCTTATCCAATTTCAAGAAATGTAAATCCCTTGTGGAGAAAGAAAGTGGCTTTGAAATTGTTGCTATGAGATCAGACAGAGGAGGAGAATTTACTTCGAGGCAGTTCGAGTCTTACTGTGATGACAATGGAATCCGTCGGCCTCTTACGGTTCCATATACACCTCAACAAAATGGAGTTGCCGAAAGGAGAAACAGAACAATTCTCAACAGAAACAGAACAATTCTCAACATGGCCCGAAGTATGCTGAAGACAAAGAGAGTGCCCAGAGAGTTTTGGGCAGAAGCAGTTGATTGTGCGGTTTACCTGATAAACCGTTGTCCCACAAAAAGCGTGTGGAACATGACACCTCAAGAAACATGGAGTGGAGTTAAAACTAGAGTTTCACATTTGCGAGTATTCAGAAGCATTGCATATGCCTGTGACAAGAATGCAAAGTGCATATTTATCGGTTATGATGCTCGATCAAGGGGATATAAGTTGTACGATCCGACCAACCGAAAGGTCATCATAAACAGAGATGTGGAGTTCGATGAAGAAGGAATCTGTGACTTTGATGTTCAATAAAAGGAGTATAATTTTCTCCCAATCCTGGAAGAAGAAGAGGAACAACAAGTACCGCCAGAACCAGTTGTTGAAGATGTTTAACCACCTCAATCGCCTCCAAGATTGGAGCATGCTGAACCGTCATCGTCAGAAAGGAGTTCAAACGAAAGACCATTGCGAACCAATAGTCTATATGAGATCTACGGAAACCCGATGTCACTATTTTTCCACTCCCCAAGTTGCGAACCGGCTAGAAGGATCATGAGAACTGAAAAATGGAGAAATGCGGGAAGGAGTAACACCATGGAGCGTGGAGTCAAGGAAGACAATAATGGCAAAATAAAAAGAGATAAACCGAGGATGAGTTGGGTGGTAAAAGGTTACGGTCAACGACTAAATCACAAGCGCTCTTACAGAAACACTGATGCACAAAGATTTTGTGGACGTGAAAATCCAACATGGAATAACAAGAAAATCAAGTTTAAGGGGGCGTGTTGAAAGAATAAACTTGATCTGGATTAATCAAGAATATTATAGAAGGCTTAATTAGTAAGAAAATGTAAGAGAAATGTGACGATGGAATATTATGGAACAAGTGCTAGACTAGAGAAATCTAGACTCAAAGTCAGCAATTAGATGTAAAAGAAATGTAAAAAAACTAGAGTTTTCTAGAGTAGGTCATAGACTAGAGAGTTAGGGAAGGTTCTAGGCCTTATAGAGGTCGGTCAATCAAAGCCTATAAATAGGTGGGGCTGCACATAACTGACTCAACCCACCGACCCAACCTGCACCCGCCGAAAAATACTCGCACCCGACCCAACCCACCTAGGCGTGGGTTGATTATGGGTGAGGCACGCCAGAACCCACCGTATGTTGGGTCGGTTGCGGGTAGAAACTTCCGTCACCCTAACCGACCCACCCACCCACCTGCCCAATATTTCCCAGCCCTTAGATTATGTATCCTAGAATGAATAGCAGCCATTGAAATGACGATATAAAATACCTAACCCTAAGCATCGCTAACTTTCATTTGCTTCTGTTTTCACATCGGCCTCTTCTTCTCTCCTTCTCAGACAAACTGCATTTTTTTCACTCTTCGCTCGATCTGTGAATTCTTAACTCAAATTTGTTGTGTAGACCACCACATCAGGCAGCAAAAATCCAATAACGGAAGGTAAGACTAAAACCCATTATAATATATTTGATTATGTGATTTTCTGTGATTTTTAATTTGGGGTTTATCTGTTGAGGATTTTGTTTTTTATTTCAATTTGGGGTTTATCTGTTTTATGTTTGATTAATTGATTATGTGATTTCATGGTGGGTAACCCACCATCCACCCAGCCCAACCCGCTGTAATGTGGGTCGGGTGAAAACCGACCCATTGTGATGTTAGGTCGGTTGCAGGTGACAACTTCTGTTACCCGCCATCAGTGGGTTAGGTGGTGGGTGAGGCCAAAACTGACCTAAACCGACCCATGTGTAGCCCTATAAATAGGCATCAGCTGTAACCATTGTAAATTGTAATTGAGTGAAGACACCAAGTGAGGTATAGGTGTAATTGAGTGGAAACCCAAAGTGGGTAGTAAGGTCAGTGAAGTGATCGAGTGAAAGCTAGTGTAAGAAGTGTGTAAGAAGAGTGAGTGGTCTGTGTACGACCAGTTTTGAGAGAGTAATAAAATTATTTGTTTCCCATAAACCACAGTTGAGTGTTTGTGAGCCCATTTCTAAAATATTCAATACCCATTTAGCCCATTAACCCCAAATCATTTCCAACAAAGCCTTCACTAGTGGTGATCAGTACATTATGCTCAATCTTGGTGGCCATACAACATGCACACTATATGAGTGAGACAACTTCATATAAACCATTTAGAGTTGGACAAGTTTACATACCTGATTTAACCGATTACCGATAAATAAATCTAAATGGCCTAAATTATTAGAATCAGTTTAGGTCCCCCTGATGTAGGTCATCAACACCGCAACACACCAAATATCTAGCAAGAGAAATGATCTAGTCTTATAGGTAATAAGTAAAGGAAACAACAGAATTAGATTCATGGTTTAACAGCCCAATACTTTTAACAAACTCAAGCATTCCTGTATCTTAAGATTCAAACCAGGGAAATAATCACAAAAAAAAAACACTGCTAAAAGCATATACAATGTATCCCAATAAGGTTCGTAGTTGGTATTATTCTCTATGAATCTATGTGCAAGAGGGGCATGATATGCTAATTTTCTTAATTTGTTTTCTACCAAATTGGACTCAAAACTCTAACAGGTGCAGTGTATTCTGTCTTGATATAGGCATTATACGTCAATTAAGCATTTATGCAAACAGATGATGAACACCACAAACCATAACCAAATCAGAAAATAAAAGAAACCCAGATTAGCAAACAAAAATTTTCAAGTCGATCAAAACCCATTACTTAAAGGATAAATTTTTGATGGGGGCATGAGGGACAAATAAGATGTTAACACATGTTTTTCCTCCCAACAAATTTTGTTTCCAAAAATATAAAAGAAATGTATTTTTGGAGAAAATCTTGTTTATCTCAATTGTTTATATTTAATGTTTGGTATTTTTGGAAACATGATTTCTGAAAACAATTAATATAAATGACACATGTTAACATCTCATTTGTTCCACATGCCCCCATCAAAAAACGCCCCCATCAAAAAATTTCTCTTACTTAAACAACAACAAAAGTTTTAAAAATGGAATTGATCATAGTAACAGATTCTTTATGGTATTTTTCTTAAAACCCTAAAAAAATATTTCAATAGAAACAGAAAATAAAAAAGAGAGAAAGATGAGAACAAGATTAAATACGAAATACGTGTGCTATTTTCTATCTACGGCTTCTTCATACTCTATATTCGTCGTCATCTTCAAAATTTCTCTTAGGGTTCTCATTTTTTTTGTGTAAAGTCGAAGAAGAAAATGAGATCTATATTTTAAAAAATAACTAGAGCTTAACGGCACGGGCATAATTATTATTTGGTATGCATTTTTCGGTGTTTGGATATGGGGAACAATATTTCTAGCAAGGAAATATCAATTGGTCCTACAAATAATATATTAGAGACAGTCTAGTCCAGTGGACCTAGTCAATTGTCTTTTTAGTCCTATTTGGTAATATAAATTATAATTTGGTCCTAAAAATTATGCTTTGGTCCTAGGGTGATGTCATGGATGATGTAAATGTCACCTTGTAGTGGCAGAAATACTCTTTTGAATAAGGACCATATATATAGTCAAAAAGTAAGAGAGAATAAATCATTCTCAGATTTACTTTCTCTTTCATCTTTCCAGATCTAATCTCTTTCTCTTTTTCTTTCTTCTTCTTTTTCCTACTGTTAATGGCGTCTCCATTTTTTTTCTTCTATTTTTCTTCCCGTTGCTGTAAACGATGGTGATGAAGGTGAAAATGGATTTAGATAATTTGATCGGTAGTTGTAGACGATGAATACGATGATGTTGGTACTGTTGAATATGATTTTTTTAGGGTTTTTTTTCTTTTTTCTGCTACTGTTGACGATGAAGAAGATGAAGATATGTTGTTACTGCTGTTGTTGACGATGAAGACGATAGTGTTAATCTTGATTTTGATGATGATGATGAAGAAGATGAAGACGATGGTGTTAATCTTGATTTTCTGCTGCTGTTGACGATGAAGATGATGAAGAAGATGAAGACATGTTGTTGCTGCTGCTGTTGACGATGAAGATGATGGTGTTAATCTTGATTTTGATGATGAAGAAGATGAAGAAGATAAAGATCTTCTACTACTACTGCCGTTGATGATGAAGACGGTGGTCTTGTTGAAGACGAAGATTTTGCTGCTGTTGTTGAAGACGGCGAAGATGATGATGATGCAGTTCATTCCAGAAATGAACTCTGCTTTTATATGGAGTTCATTCCAGAAATGAACTCTGCTTTTATATGGAGTTCATTCCAGAAATGAACTCTGTTTTTATATGGACTTCATTTCTGGAATGAACTCTGTTATTTTAGATTTTTATATGGACTTCATTTCTGGATTGAACTCTGTTTTTATAGGTTTTTGTATGGAGTTCATTTCTAGAATGAAGTCTGTTTATTTAGGTTTTTATATGGAGTTCATTTCTGGAATGAAGTCTGTTTATTTAGGTTGTTATATGGACTTCATTTCTGGAATGAAGTCTGCTTTTTTTAGGTTTTTGTATGGACTTCATTTCTGGAATGAACTGCTACAAGAAAATAAATAAAAATTAACACGGAAGGATATTTTTGTCAGTTTAATATTTTTAAATAATTATGGACCAAACAATAAAGGCGTTTGACCAAAGGACCAAACAGACATGGGCCCACCTAAAAAAAGGACCAAACGATATTTTTCCCTATTTCTAGCCCATTTAACACTTTTAGTTTTGGGGAAATTAGGCGCAGGCCCAAGAAAATAATATATTCTTATTGTCAGGCCCACAATTAATTTTAGGTACCGTGATACCCATAATTATATGAAATTGTTAAGAATTAATACAGAACTCGTGATGCATACTATTTTTCCAGGTCCTAAAATTTCAGGGGTATAATTGGCAACGCATCTTGGATATAACATATCTAAAATACTGCGCCTAGAAATTTTACAAATTTTATATCGTTGGAAATCTTTTTAAGAAAGCTACGCAACGAGTACAAACATCAATATCAAAATTTTGTTTTTCACGAAAAAATCGGAGGTAATCATCATTTTAGGAAAAAATTTCGAAAACTGACTACATAACCATTATGCAGCCACCAAAAAAGATGCATAACACATTCTGCAGACGCATAACGAATTATGCAACCATTTTCTCGACTGCATAACTTTGTTATGCATCTATAACAAGTTATGTAACCATTGTTTTGGTTGATTTTAGTGCGTACATAAAAAAGTTTGATGCATAATGCAGTATGCATCAATATTTACGGATACATATCAGGTTATGCATCTATTTTCCGATGCATGAAAGATTGTGCAACAATTTCAAGATGCATAATGCATTATGTAGTCATATTTTCGGATGCATAATAGGTTATGCATCCATTTTCACGACTTCATAACATGTTATATAGATATTATTGTAGGTGCATGACAAGTTATGCAACCTTATTTTTTGTTAGTTTCAATACTAAGAAAAAAGTAAAAGCATGTATATTACAAGCATACCAAAAATGTATATATGCATTCCTTATGGAAAAACAAGAAAAAGAATGTATCATATGGCTTTGAAGTAATATTAGCCGAACGTAGTAATTGGAGATTAGAAATATAGTTAACCCATAATAGCATTTGACAGCATTGCAGGAGTATGTCACATTACATGTAAAACCCACACGCAAAGATCCACCCAAGTACATGCTTGGTATAGCACCTGCATGTCATGATTAGCTCCAAAATTAAGTCCAGTTAACTAACTTGGTGTTAGCTTAATTGGACATGCAGCTATTTTCCATGCTGGTGACAACCACCAAATTCCATGTGCAGTAGACAGATCTGGGCCTGAGAGTGTGCACAGTGTGCGACCGCACGTGGCCCAGCTCTGCCGGAGGCCTTTTTCCCTATGGAGTATGATGTATACTCACTTTCCCCTCCAAGCCCAGTAAGCCAACATATCAAAGAAAAGAATAAAATCTTTGCCTTTGTTAGCACTCCAATGTTGTGACATGGGTGAGATAACTAAGTTCCTTAATCCACTAGGCTGATTACTTGGTTTTGTTATATTTTTTCAGCTTCATATCATCACTGCATTTTGAATCCTTATCATATTATTGCCGCGGGTACCTGCCCATGCTATATATTTTGAGTTTGCTTCGGGTATTTTTGTTCTTGTAGGTGGACATTAAGAGTTATCGTGCGTTAAAATAATTTTTTGTTTTTGTAGGTGGACATTAAGAGTTATCGTTTGCGTTAAAATAAAATTTGACCTTATAAAAGGCCCTGCGAAATTTTTCGCACAGGGCCCTTCTAATCTAAGGACGGGCTCTGGCAATAGGACATGTATATCTACTTGTTTAGGATTTTTGACGTCGTTACAATATAACTAATTTTTTTTCATTTTTTTTTTATTGGAGATGCATTAGATAAGAAGAATGCATATGGGACTACAGATTACTAGGGCTAGAAACGATAGAAAACAAAAAGAAAACTTACAACATCCTTAAGCAACTTTTTTTGTAGGTTTCAATATTTATCAGCCAAATCCAAGAAACTTCGAACACAATACTCACTATTAACTCACTGTATCCAACAACTCCAAAATCTGAAACTTCAAGGGATGGAATTTCGGTGATGCTCCACAACAACGGTGATGGATTTCGTCTACCATAATGAAGAGAAGGAACTGGTGTTATTAGGGTGATTCAAATTAGTGTTCATCGATTCGTGGTTGTACGAGAAGATTAAGCAACAGATTTTGGGGGTATTAAATCTGGTTGAAATGGATTTTCTATGGTTCGATTTGGTGAAGTTTATGAACTGGATTCAGCAAATAATCAGCGAGAAGAATAGGTCTTCATGGTTGAATACTCTAGGGCACCGGTGGTTGTATTACAAATCTTAACCGTGTCTGCGATTGGAAATTTTGAATGAAAATACACACAGCAACATCGAAGGAGGAACTGACAGCGAGAGTAATTGGGTTTTTGTGGTGCTGAATCAATGAATCTGTGGGAGGTTCTTGGCATGCTTGAATGGGTATAAGTAGAGTTGTTGTTTGATTGTTTGTGATGGGTTTTTACTCAATCTTAAGCTCGAATTAACAGTGCCATTTGTAGAGATTTCAGTCGAGAGCCAAACCAGCGATAATATATGTTGAAGATTCGACCTTCCCAGCTCGAATCTTAAGTTGCAGATGAAGTTCAATCAGCGATAATTGAAGTTCTTGTGTTAATAACGGAACCATCTTCATCTTGATTTCAATTCCATCAGCATTTTACAACCAGAAAACCGCAATATACGTCTCAGACCCATCCTCTCTTCCTTCTCAGTTTCTCAAATCGAAGACAAAATATTTTCGTATAATTTAGAAAATATGGGCGAGCGAATAATTTTTGAGGAAAAATTGGATGTGCCCGTGAATTTTTGGGACGGTGGGTGACAGTGGAGAAAATCTAAAAAATGGATGTGGTTGTAGTTTTCACTTTTGTTTATAACAAACCCGCCATTAAGATAATGAATATGTGAAACCCATAACGATTAGTTCATATACTATTATATTACGAAAGTAACCTTTAACTGTATTGGATATATGTTCCGGAAATCTTGTTATTAAAATTGTTTAACAGTTGTATAAAAAAATAAAGCCAACTAGCAAATATATAGGAAAATCCCAAAAGTCATGGTTACCATAATTTATCTCGAAGGCCATCTTTAGGGCTGCACATACCCGACCCAACCCGCCGACCCAACCCGCACCCGACCAAAAATACCCGCACCCGACCCAACCCGCCGAGGCATGGGTCGACTATGGGTGAGGCACGCCAGAACCCACCTATTTTGGGTCGGTTGCGGGTAGAAACTTCCGTCACCCGAACCGACCCACCCACCCGTCCAAAACTAACGTAGGATCCTGACCCTTAGATCTAACCTAGGATGGATTATCAGAGCCGTTGAATTTATGTATAAAAGACCTAACTTAACCTAACCTAATCGCAATCTCCTTCTCTTCTCTTCTGCGGCCTCTCCCTCTTCTGAGTCTTCTCTCCTTCTCAGACAGACTCATCTCCATCCAAGTCTCCAACTCCATTTTTTTTTCTTCTCTCAGTCTCAGATTCTCTTTGTGGATCATCGGCATCACCAGAAGCAAACCAATAACGGAAGGTAAGATTAGGAACTCAGTAATTTTCAATTTAGGGTTTATCTGTTTAGGGTGTTGTTTTTTAGTTTCAGTTTGGAATGAATTGGTATGATGTTACTATGTTAGAACTCAGTAATGAAGAGTTTAATCAGTAGATTCAAAGGATTCTTGAATGTTTATGTGTTTAGGGTTTGTCAAGATTGAAGAACTGAATCTGAATCTAATACCCTTTATTTTATTCTTGAATGTTTATGTGTCAAGATTGAAGAACAGAACCCAGCTATCTTCTTTTACCCAGGTTTGTTCCTCTTTATCATTTTTCAGAATTTGTTTTCTTTGTTTTGCATAGGCATGCATCCATTTTATTTGCTTCCAAAACCCCAAATTCACAAAATATCTTTCCGTTTTAAGCAATTTGAGGAAATTTCAGGGTTTAGATTTATAGGTTGATCATTTACTCTGTTTTCTAAAAATGTGTTTTTCATTTTTTTGACAAGTAGGACTTACTTGAGGAAATGAAACCAAACCACTGAGATAAATTATTTCAAATTTACTGTCAACTGATGAAGTTTGAATTTCTTTGTTTCAGTTGGTAAATAAATCATTCTTTACCTCTCAAACTGCATCCACATTACAGTCATTGCCAGAATCTTCTCCTACTTACAGGTAATTTCACTATTAATTTTACCTTTGATGATCAATTTACCACTTCCTCTTTGATAATAGGTGAAAACATTTTTACTGGTTTGATTATTTAGGTTCCTTTTATATGTCCTTTCCATTTTATGGTTTGTTCACTTTGTTGTTTATCTGAATCTAATGTTTTTTTTTATTCCATGGTAGGGTTTGTCAAGATTGAAGAACTGAATCTGAATCTAATACCCTTTATTTTATTTTTCCATGTTAGGGTTTGTCAAGATTGAAGAACTGAAGTTCAGTTCATTGGAGGTTGAAGAAGAACTGGTCAGAGACTCAGAGTTGGTTTAAGAAGAACTAAGAAGGTATATCCAACTATGAAATTGTTTTGATTATTTAGGTTCCTTTTATATGTCCTTTCCATTTTATGGTTTGTTCACTTTGTTGTTTATCTAAATCTAATGTTTTTTTTTATTCCATGGTAGGGTTTGTCAAGATTGAAGAACTGAAGTTCAGTTCATTAGAGTTTGAAGAAGAACTAATCAGAGTTGGTTTAGGAAAACTAAGAAGGTATATCCAACTGTTTTGCTTATTTTGGTTCCTTTTATATTGTTTAGGTGAAGTTTGATAGAATCTCATTGAGCATGATAAAAATGGTCCTTGCGGTGAATCGCAAAAGCTACTTGTAGCTCATTCTCTCTTTGTTGAGAGGATGTTTCTGTCGTTAACATAAGGCCTTCGGCAACCCTACCGCTAGGACTCAGTTGAAGCTACATGTTAGAATTAAATTGGTGTACTTCAATAAATTTTTTATAATCTCTTAACTTAGAAGTTTTTATAAGTTGTATGGTCTGAACTTAAGAATTTTTGTATTGTGTATCTATGCTGTAAGGTTTCGGTGGGGTAGTGACTTATGTAACAAATTCAACTAATCAGAGTTGGTTTAGGAAAACTAAGAAGGTATATCCAACTGTTTTGCTTATTTTGGTTCCTTTTATATTGTTTAGGTGAAGTTTGATAGAATCTCATTGAGCATGATAAAAATGGCCCTAGCGGTGAATCGCAAAAGC
Organism: Papaver somniferum; assembly: GCF_003573695.1. Taxonomy (NCBI): domain Eukaryota; kingdom Viridiplantae; phylum Streptophyta; class Magnoliopsida; order Ranunculales; family Papaveraceae; genus Papaver; species Papaver somniferum. The sequence goes on from NW_020620381.1 coordinate 1,711,128, forward strand.
TACTTGTAGCTCATTCTCTCTTTGTTGAGAGGATGTTTCTGTCGTTAACATAAGGCCTTCGGAAACCCTACCGCTAGGACTCAGTTGAAGCTACATGTTAGAATTACCTAGTTTATATGGACTGAATTGATTACCTAGCAAGTTCTAATTGATTTTTTAAATCAATCTCAGTTCTTTAGTACAACCTAGTTAATTTATTTGGTATTTGAACTAAGTCATGAGTATTTTGTTCAATTCAGTATGGTGTTAGTACTTTCAATTGTTTCTTTTGTGCAGGTTACCATGGTTGAAATCTCAGAAGATGATTCTGCTTCTAATCTTCCAATTATACATGGAGTGGCATCACAAATGGGACCTCCCCCTCCACGTCCACCGCGTTCTGGACAAGTGCATGGACCATCAGCAGGGACAGGGAGTACCGCTGGCTCATCTACACCAGCTTCTGAACCTTCACATGCTTGTGGCGCAGGTGAAACATTAGATAATAATCCTAATGCTGGTGTGAAGAGATCAAAGGTATGGGATCACTATGATATTTATGAAAATGGTGAGAGAGCGAAATGTAAATATTGCAAAAAGGCTAATTACAAGATTGGTAAGAAAAATTTGGATGGTAAGAAACATGGGACTTCTAATCTCCAACATCATTTGGATAAGTGTCAGAAGTATAAGAATGAAATGAATGAGGCTAGAGCTGACGGACAACAAACACTTGAATTCCAGCCTTGCAAGCTTGGAGAGGAACCACAGTTGGTTGGGGTGTCTTTTTCTCAAGATGCGTGCAGGAGAGCGCTGATTAGATTTATCGTTACCGATGAAATGGCTTTTAGAATTGTTGAAGGTGAAGGATTTATAGCTTTTTGTAAGTATCTTGAGCCTCGATTTAAGCTTCCAAGTCGTATGACAATATACCGTGATGTGTGCAAGCTGTTTTTGACAGAGAAGGCTAATCTGAAAAGTTATTTCAAAGCAAACAAGATAAGAGTGTGCCTTACTACTGACACTTGGACGTCATCGCAGAATTACAATTATATGGTAGTGACTGCGCATTTCATTGATCATCATTGGAAACTACATAAAAGAATTATCTGTTTTTGCTTGATTGATAGCCATGAAGGTACAAATATTGGAGAGGCTTTGGCGAAATGTTTGCTAGACTGGGGACTTGAAAAGGTTTTCACTGTGACGCTTGATAATGCGTCTGCAAATAAAGTTGCTGTTGACTATTTGAGGAAGAGAGTTCAGAGTTAGGGTTCTGCATTACTCAGAGCTAAACATTTACATGTTCGATTTGTGGCTCACGTACTTGCACTTGTTGTGAAGGACGGTATGAAGAAGTATCATACATCACTTCTCAGGATCAGGGCAGTGGTAAAATATGTCACGAAATCTCCCGCAAGATATAAAAGGTTTACGGAGGCTGCTGAGTCGGAAAGAATAGATTGTAAAAAGGGTCTGATATTAGATGTGAGAACGCGGTGGAATTCTACTTACTTAATGCTTGTTGCTGCTGAAAGATATGAAAAGGCATTTGAAATGCTACGTGAGTTGGATAAGGCATTTTGTGAAGAGTTTTGCTTTGATATTCCAGTACCAGATAATATTATGGGTGATGGTGATGACACTGTTGATCTTGATGCTGATTATGATCTGGAATCAGACAATGAAGAAGAACTTGATACTACTGAAGAAGAAGATTCTGCTGCTGTCAGGAAAGCCAAGAAAAAAAACAGGCCAAAAGTGCATGCTCCTGAACGATACGATTGGTGCAACGCGAGAGTTCTGATTAAGTTTCTACAAGTATTTTATGAAGCAACTGTTGCATTTTCAGCTTCTACTTATGTTACTTCTCATTCTTTCTTATTGGAACTTGGCACTGTTCGTCAAGAATTAGAAGAATGGAAAAATACACATGAGGACCCTTTCTTAAGCCACATGGGTGCTGTAATGTTGCTCAAGTACAACAAATATTGGGGAACATACCGAAAGATGAATTCGTTGATGTTTATGGCTGTACTTCTTGATCCACGAGAGAAAGAACATGGATTATTTGTGACTGTTGAAGATTTAATTGTGCATTATGACCCAGCAATGAAGAAAAAACTTGTAGAAAAATGGGTTGAAGAAGTTCTGAAAAATTTTGTGGAGCTGTTTGCAGCTTATAAAGCAGAAAATGTTAGATGTGCAGTATCTTCATCAGAATCTGTGGGCGAGACTAATTCCACTTCTACTCAAAGTTCTTCGAGTTTTGGAAGTACTATTTCTAGCAAGGCCAAGTATATGGCGGGAAGGAATAAACGAAAGCATCAATTGAGTAATGTGGAGGACATTGGGAGATCTGAGGTAGAAAGGTACTTGGCTGAACCGATCTACACACCCACAAATGAAAATGCTACTTTTGATATATTACAATGGTGGAAGGTAAATGCTGCGAGGTTTGACATTTTGCCACTTATGGCTAAAGATATATTTGCTATTCCCGTTTCTTCCGTTGCTTCAGAATCAGCATTTAGTACCGGAAAAAGAATTTTGGATCCTTTTCGAAGCTCCTTAAAGCCCAAGACACTTGAGGCCTTAATTTTGTTACAAAATTGGTTACGAACACCAATAGACATGGATTCATCTACCCTTGGAGTCGAGGAGGAGGAGATTGATATTGCTGAGTCTGGTATGTCTAAATTTTCCTTGGCTCTATTGTTGTTCATGACACTGTGAGTTTTACTGCAGCATGTTTATTACATGAAAGTACATGGTTTACTAAACATAATGCATGCTATGTGAATAGATTAACTGCCCTGTTATGTTAACTGCCCTGTTATGTTAGTAATCTATAACAAAAATCTTTTGAAATCCGAAGATCACTCATAGTTATCTCTATATCAACATGTCAGAGGCATTGTCACAATGTCGTGTACCTCATATCAATTGGATTTCTTAAATTCAGTTATCTGTTTGATGTTTGTTATACTGTTTTCTATGGTTTGAGAATCTTGAAATTTGGCTTTTCAAATTTTGCTTTGATCTGTATATTGTCTGTTATCTTGATGTTCTTAGTATTAGGATATTTTATATGTTCTTATAGTTGAATTTGGATGTTGAGATTATGATGAAGCTGAGTTATTCAGTTTAATTGTTCATTTGAATCATTTCGCTTGCAGAGCTATTCAGTTTCAGTGACCTTGCTTCTTCTTCTATCGTCATAGACTCATAGACAAGGTAATGACGCCAAGGCCCAAGGGTCATTGTCAGTAGCTTGATATTTCTGAGTTCATCTTTGTTACTGTAACTAATTTACAGACTTCGTTTTATTTCAGGCTTTCAGCCATTCGGAGGTAAAACATCCACAAACTTGCAGGATTGCAGCGACTCGCTGTTGGTCGCTTTATATGATATTAGGCTTTAGTATAGTACGCAATACTCAATAGTAATGCACTCTTTTATCTTTTGGGCTTTGAACAATTGAACTCTGTTCCTTTTTATTGTTAGCTTTATCAACTTTGTTATACACTTATACTGTTATACAGTTATACACTTATACTCAATAACTCTGTTCCTTGTTAATGTAATGTACTAATGTCATTTTATTTTATGGTGGGTAACCCACCACCCACCCGACCAAACCCGCCGTCACAATGGGTCGGGTGACAACCGACCCATTGTGTTGTTGGGTCGGTTGCGGGTGACAACTTCTGTTACCCGCCTTCAGTGGGTCGGGTGGTGGGTGAGGCCAAAACAGACCCAAACCGACCCATGTGCAGCCCTAGCCATCTTCATCCTTTTCTCTTTGAAACTAAATACAGTGACGAAAAGATAAGCTATTACCACCGTTTGCAGTATTTTACAGTTTTTCTATTGTAAAAAAACCCTATTTATCACCTTGTTATTCATATCAGTAAGGTCTCGTGATCAAGCAATAATCAGTGGATAGTGAATAAAAACAAACTTTGATTAAAATACGTGGCACAGTTTGGCTAAGTTAGCCTAGATAAAGAGTGGTCAGGATTAATTTGTCTAGGAAAAAGATAAATCTACGATTGTGATTTGTTCAAATTAAATGTTATTATTATTGTTTTATTAATTGGTGTCTCATTAATTGTTTATGATGAATGATTCCTTAATTAATCTAATAAATACATAATTTCATTAATAAATAATTTTACTAAAAATTATATCAATGGAAACTATTAATTGGTTTTTTCTCACAAGTGATGGTTGTGATTGAATTAAAAATACATCTAACGGCCAGAATTTACTTATCATATCACTAATGTCTCATTATTTTTTACAACAAATATTTTTTATGTCATATTAAAATTATAATAAATAAATTACTATATTAATAATTATATAAATTTATTCTTATAACTAATGCTTAGTAACAATTATATAAGAAAGTGGTGGTTGTAGTGGAGTTGGTGAACAGTGGTGATAGAAAAATGTAATGGCATTATGGACAATGGTGTCAGAAGCTGTTTCGGTAGAAAGATTGGTGGTGGTAACTATTGGTGAACAATGGTGGCCGGTGAAAAATTAAACGCATTCATGTCCTTCAACCATAATAGCAGGTATTTGATTAATATATTTATGTTTCTCTGAATCGAGTTAGTTGCATAGTCTTAAATCACTATCACTTTTTTGCTTGATCTCTTGTCATGTTTTATTTAAAGGTTAAAAAGAAATTAAAAACAACCGGTGTGACATCTGATTCAGTACGAATATGAGTCAGGAGTTAGTTCTTAGTCAGATGATGAGTCAAAGGTTAAAAAGAAATTAAAAACAAACTTTGTGACATCTGATTCAGTATGAGTCAGATATTGAGTTAGCTGAAAACAAACTTAAATTCAGGGACGAAGCGATAAACTCTATTAAGGGGAAGTAAAAGAGCTAAAATGAGCTTGCCTAAAATATCTAAAAATTCAGGCTCTCTAATATTTTGTAGCCTTGTAGGCGATTACATTACTTTTTTTTTTGATCGATCAGTTATCTTTTTTATTTGATCAATCAGCAGCGAGATCGATCAGCAGTGAGATTTGAACCCATAACTTATAGGTTGGAAGTCCCACTCACGACCAACTGAGCTAATGCCATTACCGTTCATCCTAAAGGTTGTATGCATGAATGGATCAAAATTCGCACGCCCACTTACAAGAATGGTGAGGTGATGTTTGAATAGGAAATAATGAAAAAAGGGCTGAATATAGCTTACCAGATTACCCTCGAATCAACAAAGAAGAAAAGCTAGCAGTGAAAAAACTTTTGGTATTGACACAAAAAAGAAAAGGAAACATTGTTGTTTCTGATTGATGATCCTACCTATATTATTAGTTGTAGGTTGAAACATACTGGAATAGGAAACATCTATTAGCGACCTAGAGATATCCTAAACTCGAGTCATCGTGATCCGTTCAACCCATGATAATGACTTTTGCGCACCTTCTGCTTAATTTTGTGAAATAGATATGGCAGCAAAATCAGAACTCCTTTTCTAACTCCATCTAAATTAGAAGTTATAACTTTGTAGTCTAAGATGGCCATTTCTTATGGGCATCATCAGTTAGACTAATTGGATACTTGGTGTGAAAGGACAATTGTCCCACATCGCTAGAATCCTCTTAATGAACTTAAATGCATTATGGAAGGGCGGCTCTACTTATTGTCAATTGTTTTTGAGTTGGATGTCCATAACATGGTACCAGAGCCAAGACCCAAACCTGTTGTATGTCGGGTATACGCCGAGCTACTGGCGGAGGTGTTCCGATTTTGCCGCCTGTACATCGGGGTCTAGGCCGAATTACTGACCGAGGAGTACCAATTTAGTTACATTTACACCTATTATATATTGATTGGGCACTCGTATATAGGTCCGCGTGTTAGGACAAATGATTGTCCTTACACACGAGGAGACTTCTGAAAGGACAATTGTCCAACATCGTTAGAATCCTCTTAATGAACTTAAATACAACATGGAAGGGTCGCTCCACTTATTTTTGAAAAAGTGGGGGTCTAACAACGCCACCCAATATTTCTCTTAGTAATCTGTATGGACAAACTCGAATATACTTTTAAAAGAATCAACAAGACTCGATCAATTAAAAGCATATCAACGAGTTTATATCTCTCTCTTGATTTGATTTACTCAAGCAGGAACTGCGAGCTCTAATCAAATACAAGGAATAACTTGGATGGTACGAAAGACCAATATCCAAGGATCAATCAATGACAATCAACAACCAAAGGTTGGATTATTCTAATTGATGATCTAAACGCACAACCTGTATTATTTCAATTATAAAGATAAAACAATATAATGTGGAAATAGAAATAACACAGACACCAGAAATTTTGTTAACGAGGAAACCGCAAATGCAGAAAAACTCTGGGACCTAGTCCAGATTGAGCACACACTGTATTAAGACGCTACAGACACTAGCCTACTCCAAGCTAACTTCGGACTGGACTGTAGTTGAACCCCAATCAGTCTCCCACTGATCCAAGGTACAGTTGTACTATCTACGCCTCTGATCCCAGCAGGATATTGCGCACTTGATTCCCTTAGCTGATCTCACCCACAACTAAGAGTTGCTACGATCCAAAGTCGAAGACTTGATAATAAACAAACCTGTCTCACACAGACAAGTATATCAAAGGATCAATCTGTCTCCACAGATAAACCCTAAAAGGTTTTGTTCCGTCTTTTGATAATAATTAAGGTGAACAGGAACCAATTGATAATCCGGTCGTATATTCCCGAGGAACAACCTAGAGTTATCAATCACCTCACAACAATCTTAATCATATGGTAGCGAAACAAGATGTTGTGAAATCACAAACACTGAGATGAAGATGTTTGTGATTACTTTTTATATCTTGCCTATCGGAGATATCAATATCAAGTCAATCAATATGATTGTACTCGTACGATAGAAGATGCAAGATCAGATCACACAACTACGATAAAGGTAGTATCGGTCTGGATTCACAATCCCAATGAAGTCTTTAAGTCTTTAACCTGGTTTTAGAAGAAGAAAACCAAAGGTTAAAGAAGAACCGACTCTAGCACGCAAACTAGTATCACACGTAAGGTGTGGGGATTAGTTTTGCACAGATACTAGAGTTCTCCTTATATAGTCTTTCAAATCAGGGTTTGCAATTAAGTTACCTTGATAACAAAGCAATCAATATTCACCGTTAGATGAAAACCTGATTTAGATTCAAGCTAATATTTCTCAACTGTTAGATCGAAAACTTAGCTTGTTACACACAAATGAAAATGCACGCTTCTTGGTTTGTGCAACCGTACCCAAACGTGTACATTGTTGGTTCAACAATAGTTAACCAAATGGTTAGCCATATGAGAATTTCATATCAACCATGTTCTTCTTTACCATAACTAGTTCAAATGACTTCAAAATGAACTAGTTAGAGAGTTTTTCAATTGTAAGGAAATCTCATGTAGTACACAAGACACAATTGAAGCAAAGATGATTTGATTCACTTGAATCGGTTCATGAACTTTTATAGCCACGGTTTGCAAACTACATTCCTTAGTCTTTTTAAGTTTAAGTTCAGAAATCATCTTTAGATATATAACCTTCTCAAGTTCGCATACTAGGTTCGCGGACTTAAGTTACCGGGCAGAGTTTACAAACTCCAGCAGAAATTCTCGGGTATGAGAACTTCGCCGGTTCGCGGACTGGGTTCGCGGACTGAGTTCGCAGACTTAGCTTCTCGCAAATAGTTTGCCAAGTCCAGCAAAAATTCTCGGGTTTGAGAACTTCGGCAATTCGCGAACTGAGTTCGTGGACTTGTCTCAGGCCATTCTTCCGATTCTCTTGATCAACAAATTTCGCAAACTTTGGTTCAAGGAATAGGACATATACATAAATGTGTTTCCACAATAATGCTTATGTCCACCATTGGTTATGTAATCTAAACTCTCATTTCAATCATTGAAACATTCTTAGAGGACATTCTATAGTTGTTACACCATTTCTCGTCAAAGAAATTTTCAAAGTGATTGAAACATATCATGACTTTCGTCACTAGGTAAAGATAAACTTGATCGAAGCGAAAAGCTTACCAACACATATTTCGAGAAACAGATAGGCGAGGTATATTCGGCTCAAAATACCAAATGTGTATAATCAAAGTTTATATATAGCATACGACTTTTTGTCTCAAAGAGTATGAGATAGAGTATATGGGATTTTGAATGATAGATAAGTTCAAGTCTCCACATACCTTTTTGTTGAGAAGTTCCACCGGTTCCTTGAGTAGTTCTTCTTCTTGTATGATGAATCGCCATGAAGTCCTTGAGCTCAACTACACTTTCTATCCTAGTCTGAGACTTAGTTATAGTAGACTAGAAATCAAGTCTTATAGTTTTTATCACTAACATTGACAAACATGCTTGAGATAGCAACGCATGCGAGTTCGACCGAGCAATGCTCTAACAATCTCCCCCTTTGTCAATTTTAGTGACAAAACTATCAATACACATTCCTCGAAAAGATAAAGAAACTTTAGTAGCTCTTATTCCATATGTCTAATCTTCAACATTCCTCGAAATCTTCGTCACTTCCAAGTACTCCAATGATCCCAAAGGTTGTAAGTTTAGCATCGCCGTTGTTGAAGATCCGCAGCTATAACAATGAGAAAACATAATTCTCGATCATTGTTATACAGTGTCAAATTCAATTGCATCACAACTTCAACAATAATACTACGGTGATACGTATCACTCCCCCTTAGTCAATACTCCATCTCACATGGAAACCTCTCCCTCTTACACAATGATCCGAAAACAATATGTATTTGTAGTGTGGACTACATATTAATTCTCCCCCTTTTTGTCAATAAAATTGGCAAAGGTACAAGAACGGGATCATAATGAAATTTCCGAAAGAGACATTTCATGACTAAAAGAAAAAAATACGTACCAACTAATTTAGATGCACTCATAAAGCGGAAGCTAAAGGCATTCATCAAAGAGTTTAAAGATACAAGATAACCCCTCTAAAATTCCACATCCACACACCTCTCAAGATATGACCATTAAGCACGAGTTCAAAAGAACTCTCCACCATTTGATGTCATTCCCGAAAGAACAACAAAGAGCGACCTTAGTTTCAAAAGAAAAGAAGTATTTTTTGTGGGACACCAAAAACCATGAGAATGATTTTTTGTGTCCAAAAAACTCAATCAAATTAATCACAAGTAAACCGATGATTAATTTAATCGGAATAAACAATCAAATTAAACACACAAAGTGATCAATTTAATTGATTATGCTCGACATAAGAAAACTTACGGAGCTACGACTAAGTTAACCATACGATAATGATTAGCTTAATCGTTCATATACTCAATACAAGAAAACTTATGGAGTAATGCAATATACAAATGAAATATGGACCAGGGAAGATCAATACTGCGGAATACACAAGGATTCATTCTATTTTCCATCACTATTTGCATAACGACAATCAATAGATCCTTGTTCATAAAAGATTTTAACCTATCTTCCATCAAAAACTGATATAATAGGCTTAACTTTTGTATTTGTCAAAAGTCCATTCACTCTTTTATCAATACATGAATATAGACAACGAACGACTTTACTTTTGACAAAGTATGGGACAAACATAGTTTACGGATGCAAACACACACTAGTGGAAAATGGGTATTATATAACCCACATCTGAGACCCTCATTGACTGTAGTTAGACCATTGACCAAATATAGCGGTCTCTGATATGGTAAAAACACGAAAAAAATCCGAGAGCCTATGTAGCCGTCTCTGAATAACTAATTAAATTTACCATTCTTCCCTCCAATTCAGAGACCCTTAAACTGCGATGTAGATCTGGTAGTTTTGTGTCAGGATTTTTAACTACCAGGATTTTTGGGCCCACACTATCTATGGCCACGGTTGAGCAATCTGAGATTCTGAATTGAGCGGGCACGTGGATGAAAAAACCTTATCTCTTCACCCCACCTCATATCTTTCCATCCCTCTCACCTTTGTTTCTATCTTCATTGTTTCTTCTCTCGTTTGCAAACAACTAAAAACCCAAGCTTTCTGGAACAAAGATTAATCCAAGGAAAAAAATCCCGCCATGACTAAATGATATTACTAGTGAAACTCTGAAACCTTTAATTTCGAGATTCCTCTCAATTAAATCAGTATGAAAAAAAAATTCGATTTAGAAATTAATGTAAGGGGAAATCTTCTTGGGTTTAAATCAGCTACAATCGATTTAGAACTGTCATTTAGAAGATTTCTCCGTACATTTTTTCAATATTTCGTGATGTTAGTTTGCTACAATCTAGGGATTTATCTGTATTCTGTTTGTTTGTTTTTTTTCAATTTGGGATTTTGTGGTTTCCTGATGAGGATGATGTGAAATTCATTAGAAGTTCAATTTGTAGAAACTTCAAGGGATTATGATTGAGTCAAGGTAGTGCTAATGGAGATGTTCTTCCAACTTCTAATAGAAATTGGGCTTTTAATTGAATGGTTTTTTTAACGTTATTTTTGGTCAATTAGATTTTAGGGTTTTTAATGTCATGTGTGTGTTTTCCATATGGAAGTTATATCATGAAGAAAAAAAAAGTAAAACATCTTGCCGGTGCATAAGTTAATTAAGATCGAAACAACGATTTCGATTATTCCAACTTCCGCATCTGAAATTCAAGTATAATTGTTTTTATTTCTCTCTTCGACTAGATTTGTTTTTGAATTTTGAAATCCTAGATTTTTATATGTAGGTTGATATTTTTCATGTTTCTTTGCAGGTGTTGCTTTCAGAAACAATCTAATGAAAACATGAGGTAATTTATTCAATTTTCTTAATTGATTCTTCAATCAATGGGGAGGGTTTTGTGAATGGAATGGTGAAAATTATTATTTTAGGTTATACGTTTGTGGATGAAGGTGGAATTGTAATTTGAGTAATGTTATGGGTTTGATCTGTTTTCATGTAGTATTATTAATTAATGATTTTGATGTTGGGTTTAGAATTTTTTTTAAAATTGGCAGAAGTTCTGTATATAATTTTAGAATATCTTGGCTTATGTTTTGCTATAATTTTTCAATAATGTATTACGTTATGTGTGGTCATCAAAGTCTTCTTTTAATACTGATTTGATTGTTCTTTCCGTGCAGGTAATGAAGATGGTGGCTTGTGAATTATTTTGATTGTTCTTTCTAGGTAATGGAAATGCTGGTGCTAGTGATTCGTTGTAGTATGGAGCGGTATTCTAAAGATGGTGGTAGTGGTGATTTGTAGTAGTATCGGGGATGGTAATAGAGACGTGGGGATAGAGTACTGGACGTGATTAAGTAAAACTACAGAGGAATGCCCATAAATCTGCCTCTTGGATAGTGCTCGAACAACATCAGAAGTGAGTACTTCTTGTGATTTAGATAGAGGTTCAAATTTCAAGTTCTGCTAGTAAATTACTTGCATTTCTATATCGTTTAACAACCTTCAGTTTAGCTAATGTTAACTTTAAAGCATACTACTTTTACTGCAGGACAACTAAAGCAGTTAGCAAATGAGCTACAACAGGTTAAATGAAATTGCTGCAGCTTTGGCTTATATCGAAACAGAGCTGGCTTCGAAGGTGCTCTTTTTCCCTCTCCCTCTTATGTTTCTGTTTGTTTCTTTTCTTTTTCTGTTCATCTAGGTTAAGACAATGATCAGTAGCTCAATCGTCTGTGTAGAAACAATAATTTGGTTTGAATTTGTGAGAAGTTTCTTATTCAGTTTGGTAATGAAACTAGCTAGGTTATATTTTTTTTTTAGTTTCTAATTTAACTCAGGGATGATGAACCTATCTCAATTCTTATGCATCCAATTGAAATTCTAATGGTTTGGGATATGAAAAATTGTAAAACTAATTATGTGACCATGTTATACTGTACTGTCTTGAGATTTTAATAGTGACTTCTTGAGAATATAAAGATTGAATTGCCTACTTAAAAACTGTTGTTGCCATGTTGATTGAATGTTTGTGTTTGGTGGGTTGTTGTTACATTTGGCAGGGGCTCAACACTTTACTGATTTTTCTTTGCCGACGTCGAAACATATTAGTATATTTTTTGGCATTTTGATTCAGCCTCCCAATCCCCTGCCTATTAAGTGTTGACCATACGCATTCAAATGAAGATTGATATGTTTTGTGCAGGCACCAAAACTATTCAGTGTACCACAGATCGTGAAACCTGTCACTGTTTTTGGTGATTTGCATGGGCAATTTGGTGGCCTTATGCGTCTCTTTGATAAATATGGGTCTCCTTCAACTGCAGGAGATATTGCATGAGTGTTTGTATTTCGGTACCTACTAAATTTTAGCATAGAATTCGTTAAAATTGTAAATATTCACTCACTCATCCCTCCTTGTTTTCTTCATGGCATCTGCAGTTACATCGACTACCTCTTCTTAGGGGAATATGTTGACCTAGGCCAACTCAGCTTGGAAATGATTAGTGTTTTGCTTGCATTGAAGGTATTGCTTGGGGTATCGTTTCCCGTTTGTTTCCTTCTGGTGTTTACCATGTTTTTTAAAAAATGAAGGTGAATTAAGTGTATTTTTATGGCCATCTGTATGTCCCAGGTCGAGTATCCACAAGATGTACATATGATTCGTGGAAACCCCGAGGCAGTAGATATTGGTGCTCTGTTTGGATTCACGATCGAGTGCACTGAACGGATAGTAATTTTCACAATCTCATTGGCTTTCTAGTTTCTTCTCTAATTTGTTTGTCAAATGATTCACTTACTACATGTGCTAACAGGGCGAAAGGGATGATATTTGGGCTTGGCACAAAATAAAAAGGTTGTTTAATTGGCTTCCTTTGGAAGCTCGAATTGAAAAGAAAATCCTTTGCATTGCATGGTGGCATTTGTCGCTCTATAAATCACCTGAAATTAACAGGATCAGTAGTTCTTATGGATTTATCATGGTAAGGATATATCTACTAGTTATGTTCTTAAATGTCTCTTCTAGTAGATTCCATATTTGTTATGTTTACTTTCGTTTTAATTTCATTTTCTACAATTGATTATCTTTTCAAGGGCACGAGAAATGGGGATACACGTACGTGAATGAAATTTCCCAGCACCTTATATTTCAACTGGTGGAGATCATGTAGCTCCCCTGCGCACATGTGAGTTTTCCTATGCATATTAAATGCATTGTATAGTCAGAACCTTGACAATTAGGTACTTATTTGGGTCAGATAGCATACTGAATCTTGTACTATAATCTGCACCTCTTATATTCCACAATATCTAACATGTTGGTTGTTGATGATTTCTAATTTGTTATGCATAATCTTGGATATCTTTAATGAACACTCTGATGCATTCTGATTTTTAATTTCTTATGATTACTAATTTAGCTTGTGCAAGTATCTTCTTTTTTCCCTGTATTTGCCTTCGATTGCCCCGAAGCTTCCGTTTTGTTGCAATCTTCTCCTATCGTAGTTATGGTTTTGCGATAACTTTCATGTAGTTTGTGGCCAATACTGCATGTATATATAGACATCTCCCCCCCCCCCCAGCTAATATTATTAGTTAAGTTACATATGTGATGTGCGCTGCTAGAATACCTACAATTAAGGTTTGATTTTTCAAATTTACCTTACACGTGACCTAGATTAGGTTATGGTTATGGTTGTAGTTTAGAATTATGGTTGAATCACAGAGAATTTGTATGTATGAAAATAATGCAGGAAATGAGTTTTTAGCACTGTTAATGATGAGGTTATTGAATCTGGTGGTAGTAGTTCAGGGAAATTGAGATTGTTGGTGACGATTGAAATGAGATTGCAGCTATTGGTGGATTGGAAAGTAAGCTGAGTTTATGATTGTGTATAACAATGAGTTTTGCTTGGATTGTATAAGATGTTCAAGTGATGTGAATTATAGTTGTGGTCTTAATTAGTCTGGTAGAATGGAAATGATTATGGTTTGATCCCTGCAATTAATGAGCCAACTGTTGTCTACATGACCTATATGTAGGTTTTAATGTGTCAAATTACCTCAAACATGTGCTTCCAACTACTACCCATTGCTAGAATGTCTGTCAAATTACCTCACACTGTTGTTTACATGGCCTATATCTAGTAACTTATTTTGTTCTACTGTGTATTATGAACTGAACGAAGTCATTGTATTGTTGTTTATTTGCTTTGCAGGAAGTCGCATGTGAACCAAGGACACAACACATTGATGCTCTGCTTGATATCATTTGTGAAGTATTGTTGTAGGAGGAGCTGAATTATCATTTTGTTTTTTTATCAGTTGGTTGTTGTCAGAACTTAGCAATCTTGGACATGTATTCTCTGAACTCAGTATTTCATTTTTTTTGTAGTTTTACACCCAATGGAATGAATGTTAAAATTCTCAGTTAAATTTGAAGTTGCACTTGAATTTCAGTTAAATTTGAGTTGCTTTTAAATTTCAGTTAAATTTGAGGTTGCATTTGTATTTCAGTTTGACTTGACTGTAGTTTGACTTAACTAGACTTGACTGTTTGACTTAAATACCAGTAAGATTATTTCAGATTCAGCCATTCAGACATTTCAGCTGATCAAAATCTGTATTTTTTTTATATTATAATTCAAATGTACGACCAGTGTATGCGGGTTAGCATTTAGTTACTGTAAGAAACGGTCTCTGTTCAGAGACCCACGCAATAAGGGTCGTGCAATTAAAAAACGCTTTATAAACGACCCATTCAGAGAACCCTAGAATAGGTCGTTTAACTCGCCTATATGACGTTTTCTGGTGGTCGCGGAATGTCTGATTTACACTAGTGACACATACCCCATAACATATTGCAATATATAGAATCATAAAGATTAATACTGCAAAAATCATCTCCCAAACAATTTTAGAAACATGAAGATGAAGTCATTGGACATAGCTATGTGTAATCACAATAATGGTTATTCCAAACTCTAGTTATTCTTCTTAAACACACAAGAATAAAATTCTCATTAGAAGTTTTACTAGACAAAATCAAGACAAACTCGTAATGCACATACAATATGATTTGTCCTTATATGGTAGAATCAATCTTTTTTGCCCGGATTTATACCAAGAATAGCTACCAAAGGCGTATAAAAATATTTTCTTAACAAAGAAGAACATACAAAGTCAATAACGACCATGCACCATAGTTCATATAGGATGATTGTGAACATTCAAGAATTCCATAGCACTGTGTACTATTTTCCATTTTTGAACTTCCTTCTTTGTGATTCACCAACAACATTCTTGTAAAAGCTAGAAATTATCTTAGAAGAGTAGTACTCCAAGAATCAAAGTTCCCAAGTTCAAGAGAACTGGAACAAGTGCAACGAAACGGAGCAAAATACTCAAAACAAGAATCCGGACAAATACCAATCTTAACTCATCCAAATTCACGGTTTCTCATCTAAATTTTGAAGAGAATTCAAAGAGGAAGAGAGTGCAAAAAGAATGAGGTCAATACGAGTTCGGACGAAGAAGTTACTTCCAAATAATTTACCGAATATTGACGTCAAGTATGCATACGGGTTTGCAAACGAATTTTCGTATCATGGAGCAGTATGCAGACGGGGTTTGCGAACTTAAACCCCTGGATTTTGTTTAAATGATGTTATGCATACTTGGTATGTGTACCATGAAGTCCAAACATCCCGAATTAATGTTTTCAAACCTAAACATTTAAAAACCTTAAACACATATCAAGTTAGGTAGAAATGAACGATAATCAAGGTACATGGATCATTATAAGTGCTCAAACAAGTAATAAAAACATAAAACTTGCTCAAGTTTATAGACATACCTTTTTATAAAAGTCCAATTGAATTCTACAGCCTTACCGTATATAATATGTGTGCCCCAGTTGTTGTGCTTCCCTCACCGTATACATAGCAGAGCATTTCTTGGTGAGGATGCACTTTCAACACAAACAAGTTGTGTTGAGGTGAACAATGTCGTGCTCACCATGGCACCAAGAAAGAGTTTATTTCCAACAACTCTTAAATATTGTATTGTTGAGAAACACCCAAGGAACTGTTTTTATAAGTCTATCAAAGAACTTCAAAAGAACCCAAAAAGATTTGTGTTTCTGATTTCTTGTTTTCCAACTTATAAAAAACAACTTCTGCAGATAGTTTTTAGTACTACGAAGGGAAACTCTTTTGATAAAAAGAGACGTCCTAGATTCTTCATAAAATAAGACAATACTACTATCATGATAGGAAGTATCAGGAATTGAGCAACGAATCAATTAATGCTTTGAGGTGATACACTCAGATGACTGAGATTTAAACTCCTCTTGTAATTCATTTAGTTTATCACAACTAATTGGGTTACGCAGAGGAGGAGCATTGCTATCACTGATTAGTAAATCAATATCAACGTCAGCATGAATATTATTCATCATAACTTGATTTAGCCTGTCAAGAGATTCTTGCTCTTTCTGGAGGTATAACTCAACATCAAGAGATAAGCTCTCATGCTTCTTTTTAAGCCCTAAAAACACTTCAAGGGATTTTAAACCTGGTGGAGGTTTAGATAGAATTTCTTCTACAAATTTTATTAAATTAGTCATGGAAGAGAATTCTGAAATCCCTGGATATGGTGGTGCATTTATTGAGATAGCACTACTGTCCATAGAGTCAGATCGCTACAAATACAGACTTGTAAGTTCTTGAACGTGTTTGCCTGCTCTAATACCAATTGAAAAACTGGGGGTCTAACAACACCACCCAATATTTCTCTTAGCAATCTGTATGGACAAACTCGAATATACTTTTAAGAGAAATAACAAGACTATATCAATTAAAAGTATATCAACGAGTTGATATCTCTCTCTTGATTTTATTTACTCAAGCAGGAACTGCGAGTTCTAGTCAAATACAAGGAATAACTTGGATGGTACCAAAGACCAATATCTAAGGATCAATCAATGACAATCAACAACCAAAGGTTGGATTATTTTAATTGATGATATAAAAGGACAACCTGTATTATTTCAATTATAAAGACAAAACAATATAATGAGGAAATAGAAATAACACAGACACCAGAAATTTTGTTAATGAGGAAACCGCAAATGCAGAAAAACTCTGGGACCTAGTCCAGATTGAACACACACTGTATTAAGCCGCTTCAGACACTAGCTTACTCAAAGCTAACTTCGTACTGGACTGTAGTTGAACCCCAATCAGTCTCCCACTGATCCAAGGTACACTTGTACTTCCTACGCCTCTGATCCCAGCAGGATACTGCGCACTTGATTCCCTTAGCTGATCTCACCCACAACTAAGAGTTGCTACGACCCAAAGTCTAAGATTTGATAATAAATAAATATGTCTCACACAGACAAGTCTATCAAAGGATCAATCTGTCTCCCATAGATAAAACCTAAAAGGTTTTGTTCCGTCTTTTGATAATAATCAAGGTGAACAGGAACCAGTTGATAATCCGGTCTTATATTCCCGAACAACAGCCTAGAGTTATCAATCACCTCACAACAATCTTAACCATATGGTAGCGAAACAAGATGTTGCAGAATCACAAAAAATGAGACGAAGATGTTTGTTATTACTTTTTATATCTTGCCTATCAGAGATATCAATATCAACCCAATCAATATGACTGTACTCGTACGATAGAAGATGCAAGATCAGATCACACAACTACGATAAAAATAGTATCGGTATGGCTTCACAATCCCAATGAACTCTTTAAGTCGTTAACTTGGTTTTAGAAGAAGAAAACCAAAGGTTAAAGGAGAACCGACTCTAGCACGCAAACTAGTATCACACTTAAGGTGTGGGCATTAGTTTTCCACAAATACTAGAGTTCCCCTTATATAGTCTTTCAAATCAGGGTTTGCAATTAAGTTACCTTGGTAACAAAACAATCAATATTCACCATTAGATGAAAACCTGATTTAGATTCAAGCTAATGTTTCTCAACTGTTAGATCGAAAACTTAGCTTTTTACACACAAATGTAAATGCACGCTTCTAGGTTTGTGTAACCGTACCCAAACGTGTACATTGTTGGTTCAACAATAGTTAACTAAATGGTTAGCCATATGAGCGTTTCATATCAACCATGTTCTTCTTTACCATAACTAGTTCAAATGACTTCAAAATGAACTAGTTAGAGAGTTGTTAAATTGCAAGGAAATCTCATGTATTACACAAGACACAATTGAAGAAAATATGATTTGATTCACTTGAATCTGTTCATGAACTTTTATAGCCACGGTTTGCAAACTACATTCCTTAGTCTTTTTAAGTTTAAGTTCAAAAATCATCTTTAGATATATAACCTTCTCAAGTTCGCAGACGAGGTTCGCGGTCTTAAGTTACCGGGCATAGTTTACGAACTCTAGCATAAATTCTCGGGTATCAGAACTTCGCCGGTTCATGCACTGGGTTCGCGGACTGAGTTCGCGGACTTAGCTTCACGCAAATAGTTTTCCAACTCCAGCAGAAATTCTCGGGTTTGAGAACTTCGGCAGTTCGCGGACTTGGCTCACGTCATTCTTCCGGTTCTCTTGATCAATAAAGTTCGCAAACTTTGGTTCAAGGAATAGTACTTATACATAAATGTGTTTCCACAACAATGCTTATGTCCACCATTGGTTATGTAATCTAAACTCCCATTTCAATCATGGAAATATTCTTAGAGGACGTTATGTAGTTGTTACACCATTTCTCGTCAAAGCAATTTTCAAAATGATTGAAACATATCATGACTTTCGTCACTAGGTAAAGATAAACTTGATCGAAGCGAAAAGCTTACCAACACATATTTCGAGATATAGATAGACGAGGTATACTCGGCTCGAAATACCAAATGTGTATAATCAAAGTCTATATATAACATACGACTTTTTTTCTCAAAGGGTAGGAGATAGAGTAGATTGACTTTTGAGTGATAGATAAGTTCAGGTCTCCACATACCTTTTTTTCGAGAAGTTCCACTGGTTCCTTGAGTAGTTCTTCGTCTTGTATGATGAATCGCCATGAAGTCCTTGAGCTCAACTACACTTTCTATCTTAGTCTGAGACTTAGTTATAGTAGACTAGAAATCAAGACTTATAGTTTTGATCACTAACATTGACAAACATGCTTGAGATAGCAACGCATGCGAGTTCGACCGAGCAATGCTCTAACAATTTCCAATTGGTATTGAGTTGGATACTTATTGCCAATTAGTTTTCAGTTGGATACCCGTAGACTTTAACACTTGGAATGAGCGTAAATGCAGGGATAGACTTGGGAACTCATACGAGCTTATTGCAGGGATAAACATACTTTGGTTTAATATCCTAGTTGAAAGCAATGGAAAGCCCAAGGCCCCGAGCCTAAACATACTGTCGAACTATAGTACATATTTATTAATAACAAATCGTTAATTTCTTCTTCAAAGTTATAGTTTTCTTGATAGTAGCTTATGGTATTTCTATAACTCTGTTTCATTTACATGATTTCCTATGCAGATCTATACTAAGTGAATAACTACCAAATGTCGGGGGATCAATAAACAATAAAAGATGTCTTTGTTTCAACTGTCGTGAACATCTCTTGTGCATGGTGTTATACATGGGAACCCGATCAAGTAATGAACGAACATCCAAACAAATAATGAGTTGTTCGAAAACAACTATAGCTAAAATGTTCCTCTCTTGATTTTCTTTCTTGTTTATAATGTTGTGGAAACCCTAGTGATGAACAAAAATGATCATATCCAACCCAATAATGACAGATAAGAAGATTTTCTATCGATTTTTCTTCCTTGCTAGTTGCTAGTTTTTCTAAAAGAATTTTATAGGTACGTGTTTGCCGTTTATATTAAATGTTCGAATCACCAATGAAATGTGACATAGATATCAAATCTTTCGATTTACAATTTGATTACTCTTGAAATAATGATATTTGGTTTTGTTTCTAACACAACTGTGTTGAGATTTATTTCATTAGTTATATATATATATACACGGATTAATTAAGAGAATAGTTTTACATGGATAAAGAATACATAACTGAAAAAGCAAGAGAATAGGTATAGCTAAAGAATAGAAGGACTAAAACTTAATGGGCTAAAGAATATGAAGACTAATATTTTTCACAAAAACATATAGATGTGAGAAGTTTATCAAGTGACTGATAAACTTAATAACCCCCTCAAGTTGGAGCGATGGAGCCAGAACGCAGGTTGACCAGTAGACTAAAGATGTTTCGGTAATATCAATCCACTTAGTAATTTTTCACGGACAAAACAACAATCTATTTCGATATGTTTAGTACACTCGTGAAAAGTGGGATTTGAGCAATGTGGATTGTTGCTTGAAAACCGGCTTGCAAGGATAGGATTGCCCGAGGATTATTAAGCACACGACCGAGGTTTCCCTAGAAGATGTGGGACTATTTAACACCCCTCCTAAACGACTAAGGATACATAGACATAATGGCACGGAAGCCACAGACAGAGTTTTCGTGTACGAAAACCACGGACACACAGGAAGGAGTGATATAGAATTCACGAATGCACGGACGGACACGCGTAGCGTTGACTGGGGGTACGGCTCTCATACCATCCCAAAATAATGATATTTGGTTTTGTTTTTCATGTAACTGTGTTGAGATTGATTTCATTGTGTTATATAAATACAGATTACATAAGTGCAGAGTTCTACACAGATAAGAATACATAACAGGAAAAAAAAGGTATAGATAAAGAATAGAAAGACTAAAACCTAATGAGCTAAAGAATAGGAAGACTAATATTTGTCGCAACAGCCTGGACGTGTGAGAAGCTTATCAAGTGACTGATAAACAGTTAATATCCCCCTCAAGTTGGAGCGGTACAACCAAAATAAACGCCCAACTTGCTACCAGACCACCAAATTGTGGAGCTCCTAATGGCTTAGTAAAAACATCTGTAAGTTGATCAGTAAAGTGAAGATGTTTCGGTAATATCAATCTACTTATAATTTTTCACGAGCGATATTTTTGGTACTCTCATGACAAACATGATTTGAGCAATATGGATTGCTGCTTGAAAGACGGCTTGCAAGGATAAGATTTCTGAAGGCTTATTAATTAAGCACACGACCTAGGTTACTTAGGCATTCTAGGACTATTTAACACCCCCCACCCCCCTCCCCAAACCACTAGATCTACACAGACGGAATGGCACAGAAGCCATGGAAGGAGTGGTATGGAAACCACCGCGGTAACCACGGACACACACGCGGAGAAGGAGTAATACAAAAACCAGGAACACACGGATGAACACGGATAGCGTTGAGTGGGGAGTCTGGCTTTGATATCATCTGGAAGTAATGATTTTTTTTTCCACACAACTGTTTAAAATTGATTTCAATGAGTCATATGTATATACAGATAACATAGGTGTGGATTTTTACACGGATAAGAGACCGAAAAAAAGAGAGAATATGTCTCGCTAGAGAATAGAAGGACTAAAACCTAATAAGTTAAAGTACATGAAGATTAACATTTGTTACAACGTCCTGTACGTGTGAAAAGTTTATCAAATAACTGATAAACTTATTAATTACAAATAACATTTCAAACATGAAATAAGTAATAACTAAAACAAGGAAAAAAAAAGTGAATAAATACAGTACTCCACAGATGCATGGATCATAGTTTACTACGTACGAGTCTCACAAATACCTCTTTAGAGCAAGTTTTATAATGGAATCCAAACTATGCCAAGTGTGGAAAAATTATGGAATGTCAAGTCTTGTGGCTTCCAAGTTGGGGTCTTCCATAAAAAATCCAAGCAAGGTTCCACGGCTTCGTGGAAGGGTTCGTGGAATCCATCTGAACGCCAATAATAATAGCGTTAAACGCAATTAAGAATGGAGCTAAAAAAACGCAACTAAGAATTGCGTTTTTTTTTATCCGTAGATTTAAAATGAGTTATTGAAATCTAACGGCTGAAAAAAAAAGCTCCATTCTTAATTGCGTTTTTTTAGATCTATTCTTAATTGCGTTTTTTAGCTCCATTAAGAATAGCGTTTCTACTACACTTACGCTTTCATCCACAGTTCCAAGTGCTGAGGTGGCGTGGAAGATGGATGGATTCCACCATATGACTTTCTCTTAACGGAAAATTGATTGATATGTCCCTAGAGTTTTCCCACCTAAAACCAACCGACTAAAAGAAGTAATAGTAGAACGACTTGTGCAACAATTGACTTTCAATCCCTAGTGTTTTCCCACCTAAAACCAGATAGCTAATAAGTAACATGCATGGGCTAAATGATTATTCTTTAGAAAATTCATTAACATGTGTGTCCATTAATTGGTTTTTTGCAAGGCCGGTGAAGACTAAAGGTATGTTTGCTGTTTTAGGTGAAAGAGGTAAAATTTTAGATGAAGAAATTGCTGTTTTAGGTGAAAGGGGTTAAATTTTAGATGAAGAAAAAAAGAAAGAAAAAGAAAATCAAAAATTTCAAAGTGTTTACCTCTCGCGCTCTCACTCACTAGCATTTTAGAATGATGCAACACCTACACCTAACCATTCAAATTTAAATGGAAAATGCTTTCCCTAATTTCCAAGAAAATAAGCGTTGTTAGGTTGTTGTAGTTGTAGAAGGGTTATGCAAGCACCAACGGCAGTGGAGCTACTTTCTTCTCTTCGTGGTTTATACAATGGGTAAACGATAAGTTCTATGGTAAGACCAAAGAAGAAGCTTTAATTCCAAGAGGAAAACTTTAATCCCTAGCAAATACAACGAACGAATACTCGATATTCCTTTGGGGAAATTAGGCTCAGGCCCAACCCATGGATAACCCATAATATGAGGCCCTTAATTAAAAAAAGTTTAAATCTAGGCCCCGAGTTTTTAAAAGACCTTGATACCCTTATGCATATTGTCAAGCCCATAATTAAATAAAATTTAAATCTAGGCCCAAAATTATTAAATCTAGGCCCGAAATTATTAAAATACAGTGCGAAGGTGTAAACAGAAGTTACACATGCATATGGCATGTGTAACCAGAAGTTACACATCCTTATGATATGTGTAATGCAAAGTTACACTTGTATATATATGCAAATAAATAGACATCAAAAAAAACACAAAAAAAAAGTTATTACTTTAATATTCATTTACAATAATTTCTTAGCATGTGTAACTAGAAGTTACACACGCATCTGTTTAGTGTAATTGAGAGTTACATATGTGTCTATCTAGTGTAACTGAGAGTTACACATGCATCTGACTTGTGTATTCAGCGTCAACTCCAGTTCCAGCGAGACCATTACCACGTTTAAGCAATTAGCTTTTATGAAGTTATCTAAAACCTGAAATATAACAACAAGCAATCAGTATTTATACGATTAAAATGAACAGTACATAAAACAATGTATATTTCAGTTTCACAAGCATCTGACTAGTGTAGCTAGCGGTTACACATGCATCTGAATTGTGTAACTGAGAGTTACACATGCATATAACATGTGTAACTAGGAGATACACATTCATATGGCTAGTGTAGCTAGCAGTTACACATGCATATGACTAGTGTAACTAGGAGTTACACATACATATTGATATGTGTATCCAAAATCAGTATGTGTAAGTAAAAGTTACACATCTAAGTAGAAACTACACATCTAATTTGCATGTGTAACTGGTATCTACACATCTAATTAGCATGTGTAACTAATAGTTACACATGCATCTCACTTGTGTAACTAAGAGTTACACATGTATCTAATCAGTCTAATAATCAGTATTATCCTACCATTCTGTAATCTGGAGATAATGCATCATTATTATACATTGTTTGAGGCATGTAATTGAGATCTAAAATGTGGTTTTCAAGAATTATCATCTCATATGAAGGACAAATGATTAAGTCAACAGGGTTGAGCTTTTACCTCTGAGGTGGCAACGACACACTATTCCCAGATATATGAATCCCATGCTTCTTATGAAACAATTCATCACCCTGAAAATTGCAGCACAGTAGTCAGTACCAGACAATACAAGATCCCTAAAATTTTCAAAGTGAAAACCAAAACCAAAGTGACAATACAGGGTTTATCAGTTGACTTCTACTTCTCAGCACTGCTTTCTTTCATATATGTCAACACATATGAGCCTGGTGATAAGGATGAATCAGAGCTTTCTAATTTCTCAGAAAAGTACAACAATTGAGCAATCAAACTCTTTTGTGATTCAAGAGTGTTTTCTGTTGTTTCATCTATAGCCACTTGGATAAACAAACTAACCAATGAAGCAGTTCTCATTCAATTTATCAATTCTGATATCACCAGTGTAATTTATCGACAATTACACGCATCTGTTTAGTGTAATTGAGAGTTACATGTGTCTATCTAGTGTAACTGAGAGTTACACATGCATCTGACTTGTGTATTCAGCGTCAACTCCAGTTCCAGCTAGACCATTACCACGTTTAAGCAATTATATTTTATGAAGTTATCTGAAACCTGAAATATAACAACAAGCAATCAATATTTATACGATTAAAATTAAAAGTACATACAACAATGTATATTTCAGTTTCACAAGCATCTGACTAGTGTAGCTAGCAGTTACACATGCATCTGAATTGTGTAACTGAGAGTTACACATGCATATAACATGTGTAACTAGGAGATACACATGCATCTGGCTTGTGTAACTTTCAGTTACACATGCATATAACTAGTGTAACTAAGAGTTACACCTGCATATGGAATATGCCATTTAAAGTGGAACGTTATTCCTACTAACCTTGTTTTTCAGATTGACCAAGACTCGCAGATGGTTCTCAGTACCACCGGAAACAAGGTCATATACCAATGCGTTCAAGGTCTTCAAGAGTTAACATGTCATAACATAAGAAAATAAACGTTAAGAGAGAGCATGGTACGTATTAGTTTTTAATTTTAAAGGAATATAACCATGTAAAAGCCTTACTTCCACAAACTGTGAGCAATTTTTGAGAACATGTTCTTGATATTAGTTCCACCTAATCGACCATCAATTGATCGAAAAAAAGGCTAGTGTCTTGTCAGTGCGCACAAAAAACGTCGAGACCTGCATAGACATCAATTGATCCAAAAAAGGCTACAACTATTCAGAAATTATTGCCATAAAAATATTAAGATGCCATAGTCTAAACATTCCAAAAAAAAAACATGTGTATTCAGCATTAGAGCATTACGAAATTTCACTTTTATTACCTGGTGAGGCTTGAAACCAGTGTTTGCAGTTGTTGGTTTTGAGTACGTACTTCCTAATTTATGAGGATTACTCGAAATATAAGATCCCTGTACAAAATTCGAACATACCTAAGATAATGTGCAAAATTTCCTTAACATATATAAGAACGTAAACAATTCGCCACAAAAGCTCACCTCTGGGGCGCCATGAGTGATAAATGGACAGGGTTCCATCCCAAGACCACTGGACCCCTGTGTTATGAACAGGATAAATTCCTAGAGTTAGAAAGCCTAATCTCACAGTGCCTTGAAATAAACAACATAAGAGCTCATTAACTCGTACCTGTGTGTACGGACTTTGAGATATACTGTAAATTAGGACGTATAATTGGATAGATAAATTGTGTCGATTCTGAGAAGCTAACTGGAGTATACGGAAGGTGAGCGGAATTTGGTGTGGAAACTATCTGCAGACTTGGATGAATAGGTGGGTCATTTCTCTTCAGTCCATCTGGTAGCCTATGATTTTTTCCTTCGATCAACAAAAAACAATGTACATCAGACAACAGTGTTCGAAAAAATAAAGGCTAAGACAGTAATATTATTTATTTTTACCTTGTTGATGGTGCAGATTATCCATGCTGAGCTCATGGCTTAAATCAACAAAACTATTTCGTGTTTTTCTCCTTTTTTGTCCAATATCTAGATCACCAATAATTTGCCTAGCAGTGAACATTATACTTTTGTCACCTCCTTCTCCCACAAAAACTCTCTCTCCAGAGTGGGACTGAGTTGCTAGAGATGTGTGGAAATCATCGCTGCTGCCTCCTTGAGTTGCTTTTGTAGCAGATTCAAATTCTAATAGGGCATTGTCCAGTGCACGACTGGCCACTAAATGAGACTCTTCATTAAGTGAACCCTTAGTCGCAATATTAATAGCCTTCTGAAGAAGCTCATTGTAACGTAAAGATATTAGTGAGCTAGAATCAGCTTGCATTTGGTTTCCCTCTCGATCCCTCACGGTTCCACTCTTGGCATCTTTTGACCACCTCTTTAGAATGTACTGTGGAGGAAGATCATGGATATTTCTGTGATACAGTATCTTAATGGCATGGCGGCATAAGATTCCTACAAACTCAAATTTCTTACAGCTGCACAAAACTTGACATGTTGAAGGGTCAAGTTTAAATTTCGATCAAATATATTAAATCTTGAAATCGTACTACATCATGATGTTTAAATTTGAACAACCAAATCATATAGATTGAACTAAAAATAATCTTTTAAGAATATGTAACATTGGAGATGAGCAAAACTCAGTTCGAAAATCAAAGTATATAAAATTCGTATCAAATAGATGGGTAAAAGAGATAATGATTCACTGATTTCAAATCTTAAAACCGATTTTTGATCGAGATAAAAAATTAAAAGATCTATCGAATTTTGTTCAAGAACCCTAGAATTTTTTTTGAATTTTATTTTCAAAATTTTCTTCTCAATAGTAAGATTAAGGTGAGATGATGACAGATCTGACTCCAATTATAAGTTCAATAAGATATTTATGATGAAATCAAGCTTTTAAAAGTTCTCAAAATCATAAAACGATCTTGCAGAAATAAAAATTTGAAAATCGAAGAATTAAATCTAGCTATAGAACTGAAATGTTAATGAAACTTACATGTTCGATTTCATTTTGTATGTGAATCTTCTGATTCATTTACTGTTGATGATTATCATTTCTTTTCCATTGATTTTCACTGTATCTCCCAGGAACAAGTGATGTTGATGTTGAATTTAGGTGTAATCACTATCTTTGTTTGTAAATCTTAGATCTAAATTTTGAAAAAACATTTTACTGAAAATCTCGATTAGAAGTTGTTTCTCCTCTTCCTATTTTCTAGCCGAGAGAGAGTAAAAGCAAATGAGAGAGAGAATGAAAAAAAATGAACTGAAAAACGGAATCTATAGCTAATTTTATTAGTATAAATACAAAAGAGCAGGTTTGATATTATTAGAAAAATTATTTATTAACAAGTCCTGAATTCTAATGTTTTGGGCCTAGAAATATCAAAATGTGAAAGAATGGAGTTGATAGATAAGGATCCATTTTATGGGGCTTCTCTATGTTCAACCCATATAACAGGGGGTTATAGTATTTTTCACTATTCCTTAACTATCTTTTTGGGCTTATACCTAGTAGTATATATAAATACTCCTTTGTCCCACGTATAAAGACCGACTTTTGGATTTTAAATTTTTTAATTGCCTCGTACATAGGCATAACTCCAATTTTAAGACTTTTGAGATGGAGCTGGGACAGTCGGGGCAACCAATCCAGGAGTAGAAACACTAACCCTGTTGGAAGCAGTTTTATGGAGAAAGGAGATGAACTTTCAAGCTATTTGGATAGAAGGTGACTCTCAAAAAATCATGGATTTTGCAAATAGTAAGTCATCCGCAGCACATTGGGGAAACTAAACAATTATCTTTGAAGCAAAGAAACTGTTAGAATTTTGTGGAAGCAACTTTTTGGGTTTCATTTTCAAGCATAGGAGTAGTAATAAAGTAGCCGATGTTCTAGGTAAGAGGACAAGGAAGGAGGGACATTTGAAATAACAATGGAATCATCTACCAAACTTTTCGTTGCCTGCTTTAGCTTTGGATAGACGAAATTTAGTTAATTTTGAACTTGTTTTATGAGTTGTAGTGGATACAGTGTTGTTGGGGGTTTCTCATATCTCTGATTTTTTTTTTGAAACATGATATTTATCGAACAACTATTGAACCATTACAAGAGAGCATTCAAATACACGAAGATTTAAATACCAAAATTACAATAACATGATAGAGAAGCAAAACATGAGAATCAATCTTGGGATTGAACTTGCATCGGAGATAAGAGTTGTAAGTGGAGCGGTGGAACTGGACGGGGTTGTCAAAGGTCCGTAAGCCTTTGACGAATGCTTTCCACAAGAAAAACTGTATTTTTGATGGACGTGTCTGAGTCCTAGAAACTTGGATGTTGGTGATGAATTTCGATGCAAATGATCCGAGATAAGAAACTGTCTGTCTTCTTGTTCTCCAACGTTATTCATATCTTCAACCTGAGATTTTAGCCTTGAATGTATTTAAGTGGTATCCAATATTCTGATTCTGAGGATTAAGTTCTAAAGGCTAGTAGTTCTATTACAATTGATACTAGATTAAAAATACAAAACAAACAGAGATACAACTAACAAGCTACTACTGCTAAGTAGTTACTAAAAGTAGTTAAACTGAACAAGGAACGAAAGGAGATACAGACTCGACCAACAATTAAACTATGATGAAAGGTAAAAAACAATGACACTGACAAATAATAAAAAGTAAAGGTGACGGATTCATCGGCCCATTTGCATAGCAAATAGGGTTTGTGCCTGCTGTTGTGATATAAAGTAAACATGAAAATATTCCTAGATTCGAGCCACCAGGCTTAGCTTGCTACTGATTCAAAGTGTTGCACCAAAACATACAATTATCCAAACTTGGGAATATGAAAATTGTGAGGCTGCAGGAAGAACTGCCAAACTAGCTTATGATATGGGAGAAGAAATGCTTTGGCTGAGAACCCCGAAAAAAGGTGCAAAACCTGTAAAATGCTAAACAATGATGCTAGTTTGATGCTTTCTCATGTTGAGGTTCAACAATGTTATGCCAGAGACCCAGAAGAAAGATAAACCCAATGCAAAAACTTCTAAAAGAACCTATACTAGATCAGAGAAAACATCTACTAGGAAAGCTAAAATTCCTAGGTAAACAACAACAAACACAGGGGAACAATTAAACCTTAGCAAACAAGACAGAAATTTAAAACACATTGAACAAAACAACACCAAACAAGGATATCAGAAATATAAGGAACAACACCAATCAAAAGATAAAAGGAAGTGAGAAAACAACAAAACGAAAGCAAACCACCAACACAACTAGTTAAACCAACAATTAAGACTGAAATGAATCTGGTAGTGAGAGAAACATGCCTTTCAACAATCAAAGCAAAAACATCAGAAAAAATAGAAAACAAACAGGGGGCTTCACTAGCCCAATAAGGCTAAGACGTATGGGAATCAAACCCAAAAGCAAAAAAGCCGATTACAGCCCTAACAAAAGGAAAAATAGGGAATTGAAAATCAAGGTTTATAGAAATAAAGATGAGACTTTTGGTTCAATCTGATGGATAGGTATTCAAACAACTGTTCACATAAGGTTTAAAGAAAACATCAATTAAAAAAAAGCAGTCTCTGGGCATAACAAGGGTTTAATGAATCTAAATGATTAGATCTAGCATCAAGGTATGAGAAAAGGTATATGGATAGAAGACACAATCGAACCTTGTACTTCTATGAATAGGAGATTAAGGGCCACTGATCTGAAATATTACCTCTTAAATCATAGATGAAGTGAAAAATCAGATCAAACCCAGGCTGGATAGATTACAGATGTTTGCTTGATCCTTAAATCTCCGGTGAAATCCAAAACCCCTCGAGCAACACAAGCTAAGAAAATCAAATCCCCAG
This sequence comes from Papaver somniferum, assembly GCF_003573695.1. Classification (NCBI taxonomy): domain Eukaryota; kingdom Viridiplantae; phylum Streptophyta; class Magnoliopsida; order Ranunculales; family Papaveraceae; genus Papaver; species Papaver somniferum. Next base: position 1,740,915 of record NW_020620381.1, read on the forward strand.
GAAAGAAAAGTGTATCACAAAATTAGCAAGCAAGCAACCCTAATGAATTCAATAGGCCGATGAATCGAGAATTTAGCCGAGGAGGTGAGCTAAATCCATGGCGGTTGATTAGGGTTTGATTGTGAAGATCAGTTAAGGTTTAGGGGTTTTCTTCTCTGATTTGTCCTCTACACAGATCGATATAAAATATCTAATCTAATATGAGGATTTATATTGGTATTGCTCAGATCTGAAAAGATCTGAGAAATTTAGCTTGTCGGAAAAAGGTTGTTTCCCCTGCCGGAAATCGCCTATCTAGAGGGTGAGGGTTATAAATGTTGTCTCATATCTCTGATGATGTCGTGGAAATAAAAGCAACCAACAATTAGATATTTTCTTGTATGTTTTTATGTTTCTTGTTTCCGATTTTTAATATGACTTGCAATCTTCTAAAACAAAAAACGAATGAAACTCCAAGTTTATTTTGATATTTTCCATATACAAGGGAATTAATACAATGTACTAATATTCTTAATCTTGAAAAAGAGACAAAGGGTAAAACAAAAACGAAAAAAAAATGATAGGGAGAATTTATAAAGTACCCCGTTTTATTGACCTTGTATTTTTGTTACCCCTGTTTTTTACAAATTTTTTAAAGTGTCGCAACTGTTTAGTTTTCCATCTTAGTTAGTCAACACTAGTTTACTTTCTTTAAAGTTTACTTGTTTACCCTTTACTTGTTAGTACGTTTACCTTCTACATCATTTTTCAATTTGTCGAGCTCGGTTCAGGATCGTTTCATCATTTTTAGGTTCCTTTCATCATTCCCTGAAAGGGTTCATCATTCCCAAGTGTCTTAGGGTTTTTGGTTGGTGGAGAATCAATCTTCTACAATATTTTTCCAGTTAGTCGAGCCCGGTTCAGGATCGTTACACCACTTCCAGGTTCGTCGAGCCTAGTTCAGGATCGTTACACCCTCTTTCAGGATCGTCGAATCATTATCCTCTCTACCAAGGAGATGTAGTTCAGGGGTAAATAATATTTTTAATAGGAAAGATAACTTCCACCTAACACTTAACTGGATGAAATTTGTCTTTTGAATAAAACGGGGTACTTTAGAGAATTTGTAAAAAACAGGGGTACTTTTGAAGTGTACATTTCAAAACAGGGGAACTTTATAAAATATCCCAAAAATGATTCATTATTTATGTAATCATAACTTTTTCTTTATATCAAGCAATTTGAAAATCTAAACATTTAAATGCTTTATAGCCCCACAATCCTTCCCTCAAACCCTTTCCCCATGGCATGTCGTCATCTTAGTGGTCCAATTCAATATTAATGGACTCCTCTAAGGGTCCGTTTGACACGTCAGTATTAGCAATGCATGTAGTTTCCAATTACATGTAGTTGCAATGTCATGCATTAAAATTACATGTAGTTCAATGATTGGTGTTTGGCATGAAAATAATATGAATGTAACACAACGATGCATTTTTAACTTTAAAATCTAATTAATAGAAATAAAAATTATAAACAAATAAACAATATTAAAAAAACATTAAAAAATATTTTTTTAATAACAACTGAAATTATAAAAAGAATTTTAAAAAAAAAATAATAATACAAACTAAATAAGAAAAACTAAATAAGAAAATTAAAATTAAAATAAAAAAAATAAAATTTTTAATAAAAAGCATTTGCTAAAATTTACATAAAATAATGAAATTAAAAAATAAAAACAATAATATTAAAGGAATACTTTAAAATTAAAGGAAAATATTTTAAAATAAGAAAAGAATAAAATCAATTAATTAAATAAAGCTATACATTTAATAAAGAAAATATAATAATATTAAAATAATGAAATTGAAAAATAAAATAAAAAGAAACTAAAAAAATTATAATAAATAAAAAAAAGGAAACCAAAAAAATAAATAATTAAAACTGAACATAATATAAAAAAAGAAAAATTCTAAGAAAAAAATAAATTATTATTTTAATAAATCAGTAAACAAAATAATATTAAAAGATAAATTAACAGAAAAAATTAAATATGAATATTTAATAGTCAACAAATAAAGTTTAGAAAGAATATAGTGAAAATATATCTGATTTTGCAAATAAAATAAGCGGTCAATATTTGTCAACGGTGTAGTTGGAGGGGGTAATACAGGGCCGCTTTCAATGCACACCTCAAGAGGAGGTTATTCAAAGTAGCCATTTGGAGGTAATAGGAACTACATGCAGTTGCCATGTCGTGTAGTTGGATTCATGCCAAACACCCAATATTTGAATGCTACTCCCTTTGACTGCACTATATCCTTAAACGTGCCAAACGGACCCTAATTGCTACAGAAACAACGAGGGAATTAGGGATGGTCATGGGGCGGGTATGGGGTGGGTAGTGTCAATCCCAGTCACTGCCCCGTTCGTAAAAATAAATACCCATCCCCGTTACCCATATGAATTGGGGTGGGGCAGGTATGGGGAATATCCATATGGGGCGGGTTTCCCATGGGTTACCCGTAACACTGAGTTAATACATAAATTTGATTATAATCAAAACTTAAATATGATTCAAACAAAAATAATAACGTAAGAACGACGCATTCTGGAATCTTAAATTCAGTAATTTATCTTAAAGTGAACAAAAGAATCTGTTAATGACTTCTTAGTTTTTCTGTTTTTTCCTGTCCCGTTCTATTTTCGTCCACGTTAACCATTTCATTATCTGCTTCATTTTGTCTATTTTAACTTTTAGAGAATGTGTTTGATCACAAAAAAAAAGAACGAAAGTGATGAATGTACAAGAACGATCGAGAATATGATAAATGAAAGAAAGCTCGAGTAAGTGGTGGAAGTATAAAAATTATACACATTGTTGCATAAAAGTCTAAACCCCTAATTTATGAAAAATACGGGACGGGTATGGGGCAGGGACCTTGAATCCCATCCCCGTAGCTTAGTTTTCGGGTATTACCCATACCCAATCCCATCTCCATTTGTACGGGTAAAACCCTACCCGAACGGGACGGATACCCACGGGGATGGGTTTGAGTGGGGCAAATGACCATCCCTAGAGGGAGTGCTACGTCATGGGGGGACATGGTGGGTGTATGATTGGGGATCATCCTAATTGCTCCAGAAACAACAACGGACCCTATAGCATCCGGATACATGCTCGTGCCCATATCGGATCATCCAAAAGAATCCGCTCCGAAAGAACAGCCATATAGGTGCCCCATGTCAAACACATGGCTGGAATTAAAACCATATTGTCAGACAGCCATAATTTCTTAAAGTTGTTGTACCAATAAAAGGTCGTAGGCCCATCGAGTTAATAGATCCATGTGACACATTACCCATATATGTAATTCAAAGATATCAAAGGAAACAAAGTCGAGAAGTTGTGAAATTCAGATCGAGTGAGTGAGTGAGTGAGTGAGTGTAGAGATGTCTGGTACAACAACACCTTCAGCACCGATCCTCCCATGGAAAACAAAGATCGGTCTAGCATTCCTCTCAAGAATCACAGATTACACCCGCCGCGAAGACGGTACCGTCAACCGCCGTCTCTTCAATCTCTTCGACATCAGCAGGAAAATCCCATCACAACCAGTCTACGGACTCAACATCACAGACATCACAGTCGATTCGTCTCGTAACCTCTGGTTCCGTCTCTACACGCCAACAATTAAAAAATCACCTTCCGGCGCCACCGCCCACATCGATCCCGCCACTCCTCTTCCAGTTTTCATCTTCTTTCACGGCGGCGGTTTCGCTTTTCTGTCCGCTGCTTCCATCGCTTACGACTTTATATGTCGCCGTTTCGCTCGTGAGAATTCCGCGATTGTTGTGTCGGTGAACTACCGTCTCTCGCCGGAGTTCAAGTACCCTTGCCAGTACGACGACGGATTCGACGTCTTAAAATTCATCGACGGGAAACAGTGTAAGGATTTCCCGGCGAATGCGGATCTGTCCCGTTGTTTTTTCGGCGGAGACAGCGCCGGTGCTAATATAGCTCATCACGTCACCGTAAGAGCGTGCAACTCCACGTTCCAAGAACTGAAAGTCATCGGATTAATCCAGATTCAACCGTTTTTCGGCGGCGAAGAACGATCCGAATCGGAAATCAATTTAAAAGATGCACCGTTGGTATCTCTTCCCCGTACAGATTGGCTGTGGAAGGTGTTCTTGCCGGAGGGGTGCAATCGGGACCACGAAGCCGCGAATGTATTCGGATCTGATAAATTGGTTGAGAAGATGAAAGGGTTGGTGAATTTTCCTCCTACCATGGTGGTAAGTGGTGGATTTGATCCGTTAAAAGATCGGCAGGTTAGATATTATCAAGGGTTGAAGAAATGCGGGAAAAATGTGGATTTGATAGAGTATCCAAATGGTGTACATGCTTTTTATTGGTTTCCTGAGTTGCCTGAGACTGATTTGTTGTTCAAGGAAGTGAAGGATTTTATTCACCGGAAATGTGAAGCAAATTGATTGTTGTTCAGTACTAATAATAAGCAGATCTTATTAAGAAGTAAATATAGTGATTGTTGCAAGTTACGGTTATAAAATTAAAATGAAATTCAAATCTATTTATTTTATTTTCTTTTAAGGGACTTTGAGAAGAGCTATTGGAGTTCTCCTAATTAATGGCTTGGTTATTTCTCCAATAGCTCAACTCCAATTTGCAATTGGTCACCATTGAGTAAAATTTCCGGTTGGTCTTGGTACTTGTTTTATACTCGATCCGTCCCTATTATAAAGGCGGAGTTGTCCCATTAGATACGCAAACTTTCAATTCCAAGATGAGTTTTTCTATATATTACCCTTATTTATTATAGGTAGTTATCACCATAATTAAGTTAATGTTTCTAGTGTTGGAAATGGTACAAAGGATAAAACAGGAAAGAGGATGGAAATGTAGGAAATAAAAAGAATTTCTTATTCTAAAAGAAACTCACTTCTCCGCCTATATAATGGGGACGGGTGGAGTACTGAGTAAATGAGAACTACATATAGGGTCGACAATTTCACAATGATGAATTGTTGTCGGGTTAAAGGGGCCACTGGTACAATTACTGGGAGAAATTCGGAGTTTTAATGTGTGATTTAGACAATATTTAAATACATCTCCACTAGCTATTGTAATCAATTTAGATCTAGCAGCAACAAAGTGGAGCATGCAGGAAATTCAGATGTAAGCTAACTCTCATTAGATTCGCTACAACATAAGAAGACTCTTTTATATGATACTACGTCTCAACCCGTGCCGTTACGGCACCGGGAAAGGATATGTGTTTCAAATGTATCCATCGATTCATACATGTCGTAATTATCTGAGAAGAATAGAATCGATCGATCCAGGTCTAAATTTTTTGAGGAGTTGCCTGAGACTGATTTGTTGTTTAAAGAGGTGAAGGATTTTATTCATCAGAAATGTGAAGCAAATTGATTTGTCTTAATATATAATTAACAAGTAATAATATAATGATTAGTTTACCAGTTATTATGATTAAGAAATTATTGTATTTTTGATTCAATCAAATGAAATCCAAAAACTATGAGTTTCTTTTACTTTTAATTGATTTTTTTTAATATTTAGTTTATTTTTGAACTATTTATGAGACGCCGTGCAGCCTTGATAATATTTAGAGTCATCGATGAAAAAACACTAAGGCTTAGAAAGTGTGCCTTAAAAGAATTCCTATTAGTTGTTGATAGTTGATACTTGTCTTCTATTGAGTAAATGATAACTAAATAGCATCACTTTTACAATAATGAATTCTTGTCGGGTTAAAGTGGCCATCTGGTACAATTATTGGGGAAAATGTGGTTTAAACAAGATTTACATACATCTGCTTTTGCTTGCTAAGAGTTATAATCAAATTGATCTAGAAGCACCAAAATCAAGCATTTAGATATTACGAACAAATGTTGGAAAAATGTGGATTTGATTATCCAAATGGTGTTCATGCTTTTTATTGTTTTCCTGAGTTGCCTGGGACTGATTTGTTGTTTAAGCAAGTTCGAGATTTTATTCACCAGAATTGTCAAACAAATAGATTAGTTTAGTAGCAATTTTACCGCGCAGTTTCAAAATCACCTGTTTTATTTGGGGCATATATATAAGAGAATCATCCAGTGGTATGATGGTTTTTAGATCATTTATTTTATCTAGAGCATATTAAGAGAACCATCAAGTGGTCCGATGGCTTTTAAATTTCATCATATCGTAGAAGTTGAGGATTTATTTTTTCCTAAAAAGAGGATTTAAACCTGATATAATGCAAACGTGTAATATGGCGTTTAAACTCTACCATGTCCAAGTGGTGTTAATGGCATTTTTATTACAAAAAGTTGATATATTCATAACGTATTTTTATCTCAAATCTACTAAATAAAACTAAAGCATTAACTTTGAAATTTATGGAAAATGTTGCACTAATTTTAAAATCTGAGTTGATCTTGTATCTTTGCTCCCTTGCTTTAGCATAATGTTCCGTCAACAATTTTAGTGTATTTTTAGAATCTCTTCTGAAGTCGGTTATGTTAAGTTGAATTAATCAATTATGGAATCTTGGTCAGGTATAGTAGTACAAGCGATGATCAAATAATAAAAATAATCAAGAAAAAAACCAAAACTCAAATTCTGGTATAAAGTGGATTCTAATATGAAATTTCGGAACTCTACAGAAAATATAATCAAGAAAGAAGGCATAAACATAAATTAATTGCTTCCAATTGAGGGCTAATTTTAGAAGGAGAAAAAACCATAATGATTCTCTCTAATATGATAGGGCTATTTTGTGTTTCCTCCCCTGAAAAGATCGCTAATTAGCGTTTCCTCCCAAAAAAAATTGAAATTAGTGTTTCCTCCCATCGTTAGCTTTTCCATCCATTGCTCGGTTAGCTGAGTCAGCACCTGTTCACAGGTGGCATAAATAAAATTTATTTCATTGAATTTCCTAATATACCCTCATCTTCCTCACTAATAAACGCTATAATCTGGAAACCAACTTTGCTTCTCTGCTCAACTCTTGTTCCCGTCTGTACCAATGCCTTTCTTCTTCTTCTGTTGCTTTCATGGCTGCTTTATTCTCAAGCTTCACTTTATGACTGCTTTAATCGCATCCACCCAACACTTGTTGATTTTTCTGCTGCAAATATAACCCTAATTAGATCAATTATATTTTTTGATTGAGGATGGATCTGTACAAACCCTAAGAAAATAGTAATTAGATTTGTTATTTTATTCAACAGTGGGTGAATCGTTTGAGATGTTATTTCAATATGTCGCCGTGGTAAACTGCAGGATCAACAATAATAAACGAAGAAGATTTGGGGGTTTTTCATGTCATCCGATATTGTATTTAATGATATATGTTCTTGATAATTCGAGGGCAGTTGACAATGAAGAATGGTTGGGTAGTATGTTTGTGGTCGATTGAGGCAGTGAATGATTTGCTAAAGGTAAATCGATTCTGTAATAAGTTTGATTTTTTTTTCTGTATATTTTTTTTTTGTTTTGAAACCAAAACCTAGAAATGGAATTGAATGATTCAGGTGATGAATTAAAGATGGGTTTGGTTCAGATTTAATGGAATTGGAGGAGTTTATGGTTGTATATGCGTTTAATTTGTGGATGTTGGTTGTTTGGTGGATTTAGGGTTTGACAGTAACAGGTGGAATTTGAGTATGATTGGAGGAGACGGATAATGATGATTTTGTAATGGGGAAAGAACATGTTGCCTCTGTGCTGGTGATTGCAGCTAGGTAGAGAGAAATACGAATAAAATTGGTATTGGTGGTGTATAGAACAACTGTTGTTGCTAGAGGGTTCGACAATAACATAGTACGCTAATTTCCTCCCCAATATTACAGCTTCAATTCTTATTTGATGGTTTGACAACAGAAAATTTGGGGATTGTCATATGGATATGTTTTGGGGTTTTGACGCAGTATGAAATTGAACTTGAGATGAAAGCTCTTGAAGAGAGATTCTACAACAAAAATACCAAGAAGAAATTGATCGAGTTAGATGGTTACAGTATCAGTAACTATGGTGGATTTGATTTCCGGGGTTAATTAAAGTTCTGGTGTTGATTAATGGCGGAAAAGGCCAGCGTACTGGTGAAGAGGAAGAGAACATTAGAGGGTACTTTGGGACTATCATAAAACACGTGTACAATTTATGCCAGGCGTACACAGGTGTTGACTCAGCTAACCGAGCAATATATGGAAAAGCTAACGATGGGATGAAACACTAATTTCAATCTTTTTGGGGAGGAAACGCTAATTAGCTATCTTTTCAGGGGTGGAAACGCAAAATAGCCCAAGATGATACTTGGCATTCTGAAAGAAAGGAATTAGAGCAATTCTCATCTCTATCACTACTTCCTTTAAGAATATATCTTGAAGCTCATTACTCCTTACCCATAGGAAATCAAACATACAATCTTTCAGATCAACTCGTGGGAAGCTCCAGGACCGGACGAATTTCGAGCCAAATTCTACCAATAATGCTAGAATTTTGTAAGATAAGATATCATTTCTATGGCGCATTTTTTTTAGATCTGGTCATCTTTTAAGAGAACTAAACTACAATTTTCAAACTCTAGTCCCAAAAAAAAAAGAATGCCCACAAACTCCAATAGATTTTCTTTCCATCAGAAATTGCAACATAAATTACAAAGTCATTTCAAAAATACTTGCAAACAGATCACTCAAACCAATTCTAAATAAAATCGTAACCCCTTTTCAAACAACATATATATGTACCTCATAGAAGCATCTCTGATAACACCATCTATCTCTTATGAGCTAGTATATCTGTTTGTACCCAAAATTACTTTTAGATACTAAACAAGATAATTTGATTTGATGATAATGATATGAATTAGTGCTAGAAAAAGAATTGAAAACAAATAAAGGAGACAAAGAATTTAACGGGGTTCGGCAAGTGTTGCCTACATCCACGAATGAACCCCGTAGGGAGAGATATTGTATTGATTGGTGATTACAATAACTTGGTCAGCTAACCTAAAATTTCATGTCTTCTTAGGGTTTAGGATACATATATTTATAGTGTTTATGTAACCTTAATTCTGATACAAACTTCAAGTGCAAGCAACTCGGGCAACAAGACTTCTGAAAAAGCTTCTGGAATCTTCTTCCACGGGATAGACATAACAGGCTTTATTAGCAGGCCAAATTGATGGTACAAACAATATAATATGAACATAAGTAGAACTAAAGACTATGAAGTTGGCATAAAGCTTGACATGTTGAAAACGTTTGACAGAATTGAATAAAGTTTTCTGTTAGGTATAATAAAATAGTTGGGGTTCAGTAACAAGTGGTGTCAACTAATCAAGCAATGTATCTGAACTACTTAAATTTTTATTTTACTCAATGGTTCATTTTCATAAGGATTCGTAAATTCTTCAACACTACTGGACCGATGAAAAGATGATTTATTCGCTAATGATTTGATTCATTAAATATGAACAACAATTATGAGATATTCATCAAGCAATAGTCTGGAGATGAAACTAGTACCATTGGGTAGATCTCGAAAAGTTATGTGCAATAGACTACTTAGATTATAAATCGGATACCGGAAGAAGAAACCATCAAATTGGTGAGAAGGGCAAAATGGTCATTAAATATTAGTTAGGCAACCGTGACATCTACTATGGGCACCTGGATTCCCATATCCAATTATTAGGGTGCCTTGGTAATAATACTTTGGATTTATCTGTAAACTTATCGATGAGAAGATCATCTTCTCTTCTTCTTGTTCCCTTCGTTTCTTCTCTTTCCTTTTCTTTGTCTCTCTGAAAATTCATAGAAGTTATAATTGATAGTGTGACATCGAGAGAAAGAATAAGGAGTACCAGGTAGTGGTAGTGTTGATTCAACTGGGTGATTCAGTGTTACGTACCCACAATAGTGATTGTACGTCTGAATGTATTGTGTGAACATTAGTTAATAATTCAGTTATTGTATAAACTGTCCATGGGATTAGCTTGGATGGTTGTAACATGGAACCTATATATATGAAAGGTTCCTCTCTGTAATGAAACTAATGAAAAAATAAGATGTTAATTAATTAGATTGTAGTGTAATGGTAGTGTAGTTTAGGTTAACAAGCCAAATCCTAGCATTCAGACACAAAAAGAAAAGGTAATTCAGAGTGTTAAATTAGGGTTTCTTGAATCAATGATTGATTGCTATAAACTAACTATGGAATTGAGCAATTGAAGATGGGTTTGGAGAACTTGATATGAAGAAGAATTAATAGATTAATTACAAGAATAAGTAAGGTTTGTGTTCTTCTTAAAAAATATAAATTACGGTTTCAAAACAAGTCGATGCTAATGAAATTAAGACGGAGAAGATGATGATGATGGAAATAGGAGATGGGTATTTGGAGTTGATTGAAGTGAAGTTGAATTAACAGAGGGGATTAGTTAAATATAAGAGATTTGGTTCTTATCTGAGGTAATATTTTTTATTCAATTGAATTGAATCTCAACCACTAAGATTTGTTATCAATTTGGGTATTTGTTGTAGAGCAGTGTTTTCTGGCGCCGTTTTGTGGGATAGCTAAATGAGCAAGCACATTATTGGTCATTAGATTAACCCATCATCCGTCGATTGACTTTATCTTTACTTTTCCAGCTATACAGCTAGAGAACTTAACAAATTAGAGTTAGGTCCTTTAGTTTTTATCTAAAATAAAAACCACCCTCTACATAATTATTAAGAAGAAAAGCAGTTTCTTAAGAGAAAAAAGACCCACCTTCTTCATCTGTTGTGTTTATGGTTTTGTGGAGATGAGTCCTAGACGAAATCGAAATTTGACAAATGAGTTTGATCGTAGTTTACAAGATGATTTTGATTTTAATGTATGGAATGCACATAATAATTTGGAAGAATCGTGTGCAAAAAAATGTACTGTTCAAAGAAACTTTCTACATCTTGTAATTTTCTTTGATTGATTTTGATTTTTTTTAATCAGACTAGTAATTTGATTATTATCTTTTAATCCTATTATGAAATAAAGATGATTATTTGTCCGTAATTTTTAATTACAGTTTTTTAGAGAACTCAAAACCCTAGTTATCTTTGTAAGATATATATGAATTAGCAAGACCAAATTGGAAAAACATGGAAACCTTACATATTATGGCACTTGTATAAATCTTTTTAGTGTACAGGCTACCTTTTTAGTGTACAAGCTGCTGTTGTAGTAATAGAAAATTTGTGCAAGTAAAAACACCACCCTTGTGTTGCATAAAGTATCTTGAAACTTTATATGGGTTGAATTTGATTGATTTTTTTTATCAGTACAGCTATATTACGCACAGATCAATACCTTGTCATTTAAATTTATGCATATATATTTCAGCGTCGAACAAGGATGGTTTCACTGGCATAAGCAGTCATCAAATATGAAACTTTAAGGTGTGTGTTTTTCGTCTAATAACGGTCTCGCGGGTTCTTCTCTTTATGCTAGCTAACAAAATTTGCATAGTGATTATGCTAACTCCATTATCTATTTTGTACCTATATACAGTTCTTCTATGAGTAAAAGTGCAGACATGCCAAACCAACCAAGTCAAATGAGTGAAATCTATCTTACTGGTCATAGTTGGGTAATATTAAGTTCATATTTTTCATCAAATGATTGTATGTTTATATCAATTCCTACAGTCACTGATTAATATATATTTATGGGGTACAAGATGCACATATTTGAATGCTTTCTATTGGTATCATAAAGAAGAAGGAACAAAATGGTTTAGGACTTTTCTTTAGATTTTGTAGCCATAAAAGATATGCGATTCATATATTTTGGATGCTTTTGTGCTGCAAATGTGTCTAAATCATACTTGATTTTGAGAACTTCATCAGAAACTCTCTTCATGATAACCCAAGTCTACTTTTAATTGTTTTATTGGTCTTTGCCCAAAAATGTATGTGTTCCTAACTTACCAATACCTCCTAACGAGTCAAAAAGTTCCTACCTGGTTTGAACATCCAGAGCATCCTACTATCAATGGGTTCTCTTTATTGGCAACCACGGTTTCAGACCTTGCCTTGGATTTGTTTCTCCCAGGCTTCTCATGAGCTCAGTTATTGGAGCAAACAAGTCCTTACCCTTGGCAATACAGTTGGTTCATTTATGCTGAAAAAAACTTATAAGGACCTAACTCTAATTTTATAACTTCGATAGTTGTATACAACTAGAAAAGTAAAGGTAGAGTCAATCCAACGGGTGATGAGTTGATCTAACGGCCAATAATGTGCTTGCTTACTTAGTTCTCCCGCAAAACGGTGCGGGACAACACTGCTCTTTGGTGTAAAATTTTGTTGAGTTAAATATTCGAGTAAAAGATTGTAGCTGCAGTTCTGAGATGGAGGTTGAGAATTAAGTAGGATAAATATGTTGATTTTTATATATGAATGTGCTAGGTGGATGAGTGAATTGTATGGATGAAATGGTGTTGGAATTGAACTAGCTAGTAGAGTTGATGAGTGAACTGTATGGATGAAATGGTGATGGAATTGAACTAGCTAGTAGAGTTGAGGATTTATTTTTTCCCAAAAAGCGGATTTAAACCTGATATAATGCAAACATGTAATATGACCTTTAAACTCTACCATGTCCAAGTGGTGTTAATGGCATTTTTATTACAGAAAGTGGATATATTCACAACGTATTTTTATCTCAAATCTACTAAATAAAACTAAAAGCATTAACTTTGAAATTTATGGAAAATGTTGCACTAGTTTCAAAATCTGACTTGATCTTGTATCTTTGCTCTCTTTCTTTAGCATAATGTTCCGTCACCAACTTTAGAGTGTTTTCAGAATTTCTTCGACAGACAATATTGTATCCACTCTATTTAACTGCAAATTGAATGGCAGCTTCAGCTCTTTCTCTTTCTAGTTAATCTCTTGTTACACAGTCTGCATACACTTTTTCTGCTGCAAGGGTGTTACCTATATGATCAGTTAATGTGAGTCTAATTCCTGAGGAGTAGACAGGATACAAAATTAACATTGACAGGGAAATATTAATTGTTACGCTCATAAGGTTTGTATTGCCCGGTCTCTGTTAATAATTTCGGGTGCCTCATCATACAATTGAAGTTGGGGGTCGAACTCGTATAATATCATAAATCTTGTGCTAATATACATACTTGTCCTTTTACGGACCCATGTTCAATCTTATCAAACAATATAAATTAGGGCATATTAACGTACCGTCATTTATTTAGAGCGTAAGTCTTAGTCTAATATACCTAATATTAATGGTCGTATAGTCATGAGTTTCTTCGGAATACTGTTTTACATAAAGGTATCAAAAGAAACAGAGAAAGAATAAAGAAAATAATATGTACCGCCTAGACATAGACGTACAATTCAATCGAGAGGGGAAAATTGAGTTCTAGTGAAATTTGGGGTGTAATTATTTTCACCTTTCAATCTCAGTTCAAATTTTGGGCGGAAATCTAGTCTGGGTGTTTCCATCAAGTCAAATTAAAACTCATGTGTGATTTGCCTTGTCTGCACATAACCAGGTCGCACATGTGTTTCACTTTATCAATCTAATTTTTTTACAACGACTATTTTTAGTTGAAATTCACCACGACTTATGAATATTTGCTAATTTTCTTTCATATTATTGTATTCTTTTGAAGTTGATTGTTAAGTTGAATTAATTAATCATGGAATCTTGGTCAGATATCAAGAAATAATCAAGAAATAAAAATAAAACTCAAATTCTGGTACAAAGTGGATTCTGAAATGAAATTTCAGAACTCTAGAGAAAATATAATCAAGAAAGAAAGCACAAATAAAAATTAATTGCTTCCATTCAAGGGCTAATTTTAGAAGGAGGAAAAACCATATTGATTCTTTCTAAGATGAAGATGATACTGGAATTTGGCATTATGAAAGAAAGGAATTAGAGCAATTATTATCTCTATCACTACTTCCTATAAGAATATATTTTGAAGCTCATTATTCCTTGCCCATAAAAAAAAAATCTAATATACCATCTTTCAGATCAACTCGTGGGCAGTTCAAGGACAGGACGAATTTCAAGATAAATTCTGCCAATAATGCTAGGATTTCGTAAGTTAAGATATCATTTATGTGGCACATTTTTTTTGTAGGATTGGCCATCTTTTGAGAGAACCAAGCTACAATTTTCAAACTCTAGCCCAAAAAGAAGAATGCCCACAAACTCCAATAGATTTTCTTTCCATAAGCAATTGCAATATAAATTACAAAGTCATTTCAAAAATACTTGCAAACACATCACTCAATCCAATCCTACAAAAAACTGTATCTCCTTTTCAAACAACATATATACCTGATACGTATTGATCTTTATACCTTGGTAGCTATTACTATAAAGGCGGAATTCAGAATAATAATAGACGAGAAACTTAGTGAACAAGAAAACGATTACAATTCTCTCTTTGTTATGCTCACAATCTTCTCTAAACAGTGCATTAACCTTAAACTGTTTGCTAAGCTTGCACAAGTATTGTTCCAAGATTTCTATAGATTTTCTGTGCCCAGTATCTGTGTTTAGCTATTAGCCAAAGCCCTCTATTTATAGCCTTCATGGTACTCAAGCGACCAAGGACTTCTATTAGGAATTTATTTCTTACACTAAGAGTATTGCCTAAAACAAAACTCTTCTCTAACTAGGAATTCTGCCTAAACAAGGATTCCTTCCTAGAATAGAATTCTTCCCTCAACTTATATTGAGGTTAACTAAGTTCCCTAAAGGAGTACGGATACACCTGTATCATGGGTCCCCCTTTTAAGAACTTGAACTCATGTGAGAGTTAAAAAATGAAGGTTAGGGAACTCGACAGTCCCTTTTTCCTTGTTAAACCACTTGGACCTTTAAATCCAATTAGAAAAGCTTCTTTCTCTCCTTGTCGTGTTTTAGTCCTCCTCACTCAAATATGCAGTCTTCCTTGAGTGGTTCCTCTTTATCAAACCATAAGTATTCTACTCGTCTTAAGACCATAGTGTCATCGCCTTCATCATTAAGTAATGGTAGTTCAAACAACTTTAAGTATCCAACATGTATAGCCGAGTACATTCCTAGATAAGGTGGCAGATCCAGACGAAAGGAATTGTCTCCAATATGATCGAGTATACGAAACGGTCCATATCTCAATGGCTTCGACTTCTTACCTTGTTCCTTCAGTCGCTCCTTACCTAATTTTAACCATACCAAGTCACCAACACCGAAATTACAAGGCACAAGATGCTTGTCATGTTTTTCTTTGTATTTGGCTTGTGACTTCTTTAGTTGTGCTTCAACAGTCGTGTGAATCTGAGATATCTTCTCCAAGAACTTCTGTGCCTTTTGTCGTTCACTTCCTTCCTCCCCCCCCATTGAGGTGTCACTTGAAAATACTAGATCGAAAGGAATACGTGGTAAATAACCATAGCATGTCTCGAAAGGAAATTTTCCTGAAGAACTGTGAACTGCTCTATTGAAAGCAAATTGTATATATGGTAAACTTTCATCCCAAGTTTTAGGATGCTTGGAATTATATCCCCTTAACATGTGAACCATCCCATTGCATAGGTAGAAACGTGGGTCTCAACATCAAAAGTACGTTGTAAGTTAGGCAATTCCAATACCAGTGCTTCTGAAATATTCCTTTTTAGTAACTGAAAAGCGTCTTCATGGGTTTGCTGCCATTCAAAATTTTCCTTAGCTCCCGTCAAACCATGTAATGGCTTTATTTAATCCTCCTGCGTAGTTAAACAGAATTATCGACACTCCTCCATTCACATGACTAGTACTTATTATTGTAGCTACTCATAGTATTTTTAATTTTTAAACAGTCTATCCCTTAGTTTGAGCTACTTTTCACCTGACCATCTTCTTCGTGTATGTTCTTATTTAACCATCTCCTAATAGTATTTATCATGGTTGTTATGCTATCCCTAGGGATGTAAATTAGGCTAGGCCGGGCAGCCCGATCCACTTTTTACTGCAGGCTAGGCCAGAGAGACCTCATAATCAGCTACCCAAAAAGCCCGTCAGGCCGGGTAGAAGCAGTTATTTTGAGGCCCAAAACTTGTCCAAAGCCCATTTTATAAGCAGGCCAGGCTCCGGTTTTTTTGAGTTTTCAAAATTCTGTGATATCTGATTTAACTTCTATTTATAATTCGGAGAATAAATGAACTATGAGCTAAAATAATCCTAAATAATTAATATTCTAAATGTAAAATAGAAATGAAAATAAGAATTATAAACCAAAATATAACCCAAACATATAACACTTTGCTCTAACATTAGAACAAAAACCTTTAAAAATTTAAACGGATACCAAACCGAACCGTTCGGGCAGGTACCAGGCCAGGCTAGTAAAACATATGAGTGGTTGTTTTAACATTGTTCATCGTCCATTTGAACGGTACATAGTTTTTATAACATGTTGAGTACATAAAATATCGGGTTCCATGACATTCGGTACATCATCACCTTTCATTTGGGTACATATTGTTCTAGAGTAGTGGTGTTTTTGTGTTGATTGTTGTCTAGAACTACTCAACATGTAATCATTAATTTTATATCCATAAAATGATCCTTGACCCACCATATATAGACTCATGCCACACATGATCTATTTAAAATTGAACCAAATCACAATATAAGTCTAATGTAGGAATGGGTAAGAAATTCAAGGTGAGCAGATAAGAGTGAGTGCGAAATTGGGAGATGTCAACACCAAACCCATCTTCAGCACCAGTTCTTCCATGGAAAACAAAGATTTCTACATTACTCCTCTGAAGAGTCATTGATTTCTCACGCCGCAACAACGGCACTGTCAATCGTTTTCCCTTTAATTTCTTCGACACGAAAATCCCAGCGCAACCAACCCGCGGACTCAACATCACTGATATCACTGTCGATCCATCTCGTAACCTCTAGTTCCGTCTCTACGCACCAAAAACAACATCAGCAGTTACTAACGTAGCCTCCACCACCACCGCAGACGCTGCTCTTCTACCTGTTTTCATCTTCTTTCACGGCGGAGGATTCGCTTTTCTGTCCGCTGCTTCTGTTGGTTACGACGCCGTATGCCGTCGTTTCGCAAGTGAGAGTTCTGCGATCGTTGTTTCTGTTAACTACCGTCTCTCACCAGAGTTCAAGTAGCCCTGCCAGTACGACGACGGATTCGATGTGTTGAAGTTCATCGACGGGAAACAATGTAATTTCCCGGCAAATGCAAATCTGTCCCAGTGTTTTCTCGGTGGAGATAGTGCCGGTGCTAATACAGCACATCATGTCGCAGTAAGAGCATCCCGTTACACGTTTCAGGAAATGAAAGTCGTCGGACTAATCCAGATTCAACCCTTCTTCGGGGGTGAAGAACGGACTGAATCAGAAATCCGGTTAAAAGATGCCCCGTTGATATCTCTTCCCCGTACAGATTGGCTATGGAAAGTGTTCGTACCGGAAGGATGTGACCGGAATCATGAAGCGGTGAATGTATTCGGATCAGTTCACTCGGTTCAGGATATGAAAGGGTTGGTAGATTTTCCTCACACTGTAGTGGTGATTGGTGGATTTGATCCATTAAAAGATTGGCAAAGGAGAAACTATCAAGGTTTAAAGAAATGTGGCAAAGATGTGGATTTGGTGGAGTTTTTAGATGCTATACATGCTTTTTATCTTTTTCCTGAATTGCCTGAGAGTAATTTGTTTTTTAAACAAGTTCAGGATTTCATTGATCAGAAATGTCACGCGAAATGATTAGTTTCGTCGTCTCAAGTTTCTTAAATTTATCAAGAAGTTCTTTTTTGCTTTTTCTTTACATGTAAGATTGGGAAGACGCAAATTTGTGAATTTTTCCTTTCATCATTTAATATTTCCCGATCGGATCTGGATATTAAAAAAGAAACATTATTTAATCAACGAAATGTGTTATTTGAATCTAAACCAAACTATAAAAAAAATAAATGGACATAAATAAATCAAATCGCAGTAAGATGAATCGACTGTATTAGAGTGTTGCTATTGTCAAAGATCATTCAAAAAATATAGCTCTGACTCTGGGTCAGCTGATAAACAAGTGATCCAAGTCCTCGTCCTTTTCAGAACAACAACATCAAGCACGATCAACGTGCTGCAGCAACTTGTGAATAAATACTTTACAACAACTTTTGGAGCAATATATTTAGCCTGCCACATTCTTTTGCATGGTAACTTATAAACAGTGCTAGTAGAGGACTGACCTCCATACTACATAAGAGTTTATGAAATGATTCTGTATTTCACTCCCCAGCTTAGTGAACCTCCAAATGATCCTGTCCATCCCACCATGATCTACCAAAATTGAATGCTTACATTCATAAGTACATTCATAAGCATCTTAATTGAGAACCTTATATATTGTGATATGAGTGTGTACACATATATCTCACTATCAGACACGTGTATATAAAAAGATACGTGGAAAGCATGCAGGCCAAAACATCAAAACATGATGCGTCACGAAACACCAAATAAACCCCGAGGAGTTACTTTATCTCATCCCCAAAAGAGAAGCTAAGATCAACGGTGGAGAGAAAGTTAGCTGACACGAACTGATAGGGGCAGAAGACACTTGTCTGACACGAGCAGACCCCTCAACTACCCGCATTAAACACTCTGAGCAGTGTACGTGTCGACCAACCTGTGGAACGAGCGAGGATGCCTCTGCGGGATCAAGGGGCAAACGCAGACCTCCGCGTGATGGACGCAAGGACACAAGAAGATAAGGTTCCAACGGTCTTCAGAGATGGGTCCCACATTCTAACCTTATAAATACCCCATCTCCACCAAGAGGAAGGGGGATCGGAAAAATCAGGAAGAGAAGGAGAGAGAGATTGCAAGGGTAAGTTAATCACTTAGAAGAGAGAAACATGTAAACCCAAAAGTCATTCGACTATTCGTGTAACCGTGAAGAACATAGTAAAACAACAAACCCCGTGGATGTAGGCCTTAGTGCTGAACCACGTAAACCTTGGTCTTATTTACATTTCAACACTTTACATTTATTTAGCTCCATGGATGTTTACTTATATGTTTTTTTTTCCTTAATACTTATATCCCATGCGCAAATGCCTCGCATGGAGTTGTTAGATGAGGCCATGATAAACCCGAAGGTTTTGAGCCAATGAATCAACACCAGGATATCATCATCACAATCTCTTTAGATGATAATGATTGATTATGAGCGTTCGGACCCCCTCGTGGTTTGTGTGCTCACAATTTGGCGCTAGAAACAAGGACTTCGTCCCGGTAAAATATTTATCTTGTCCTGTGATTTCATTTTAAATTGGCATATGATTGCTCTGATTTATCAGCTCGGACCGTATAGATCATTCGTTAACTGTATTATGTTCAAAAACCCACCTTTTATCTTCGATAAGAGTTATTGTTCTAATCGGCGGATTTACAATTTTCGTAGTTTTTATACTAAGGATCTCCTTTAATAAAACTTTAACCCGTATATTATAACTTGCATGTATTAATTCTCTCCTGGAAGATTGTATTTCGCCAACTAACCCGCTTCACGCGGATATTCCCGTTTTTGTTGTTTGAAATAACTTATGCAGAAAGAACGTATTGTGAGTAAAGAAGGCAAGTTTCGGCGAGATTTCATTATCAACAAAAGGGCACGTGATGGAAAAGACGCAGGAAGCAGGAAAATCCAAAGCTTTGTCAAAAGAAACACCCAGGACAACCCCGGTCATCACCCGAAGCAAGCAGAAAGGAGATAAAGCTAAAATGACCAATCGAAGGCAAGATACTGCGGAAATCACTTCACCTATGAACGCTAATTCAGTTGCAGCGGCGGCTCTCAGAGCAGCAACGACAAAGTACGGGGAGGCTGCGGTAGTCCCGAAGGCTGCGGAGGCTAGCAATACCTTCGCCATGAGTCAACTTAATCAACCAAGAGAAAGGGTGGATGAATCCAGAACATTCCAACCCGCGCACCTTCTAACTTTTGGAATGCCACCAACAAATGATCAAAATCAAACCATACCGGCGGCTCTAGCACCGCAGAGGGGCGCTCACCCCAATTTGGAAATACCAGCAACCGAAGCTGAACCCCTGCCACCTTTAGTACAGACCATGGAGGACGTCGGCACCATGGCTGTAGTAGCACGCGCTGGGACTCCCAATCAGGGGTCCAACCAATCACACCGACTAATGGCTGAGCTTGAGGAACTGAGGAAGAGCCAGCAGGTTTACGCAGAAGCTGTAGCCCTGTTGGCCAGAGAAAATCAAGATTTAAAGGAGCGGATTTCTCTAAGCACGAAGACCAGCCAACAACTTGATGAAGAAAGCTCCAAAGCACCAGAGCCAAACCGAGACTGTAGAGTCGTCATAGCGGCTAATGAAGACGCGACAAGGGGACGTAGCGTATCCGACCCGGATTATGACGATGGAGAGTCAGACGGTAATGAGCCGAAGAATTTAGAGCACCAACGCGCAATGGAGGAACTACGAGATGAGATGATGGCCGAGATCAGGCAATTAAAAAATAAACAAGGCGGGGGGAGGTTAGAAGAGGTCATGAGAGAAGCTAAATCCACGCCCTTAACTCATCGCTTGGCCAACACCCCTATTCCACTGAAATGCCCTGTCCCAACGTTCGAATGCTATGATGGATCCAGCGACCCTGCTGCACATATTCGGTACTACAACCGTGTCTTAGCTAGATGGGGTCAAAACGACGCCTTACTCTACAGATACTTCCCGTCAAGCCTGAAGGGATCGGCGTTATCATGGTTCGATAATCTGCCACCAAACTCCATCCACTCATACGACCAACTCGCAGAGAAATTCTTAAGAACATACATGTACAACAAGACTGTAAACACCGGAATGGATAAGCTCTTTTCACTAGCAATTGGCTACAAGGAAACCACGAGGGAGTACACTAACAGATGACACAAGATCTGCCAAGCCATAGGGAGCGTGGACCCAGTGGTAAGCATCAATTGCTACAAATGGGGCTTAGACCGAATGAGTCCCCTATTTGTTGAAATTCATTGGAGCGTGCCCAAGACAGAGGGAGATCTTCGAATAATTATCGAAAAGCACGCTCGACTTGAAGAAATTCAACGGGAAAACCCGAAGGCATATCCGCAGAGGTCTCACCGCACCAATTCAGCGGAACAAACCAATGGGGCCAAAAGGAGTTGCTCAGGGGAGAGACCTCACGAAGATAGGAAGGAACGAAGGGATGAACGAAGAACAGGTGACCGAAAATTCGAAGATCAAGTTTACACGAAACTCAACGCTAGCTATGCTCGTATCCTACGAGAGATCAAAGGGAGGGAAAACTTAGAGTGGCCATGGTCTAAAGGAAAGCAGCCCCCGATATCCGAGAAGTCTAAAGATTACTGTGAATATCACTGTTTCAACGGACACCAGACCGAAAAGTGCAACAACCTTAAAATAATGATCCAAAAATTAATTGATGCGGGAGAGCTCAAAAATTACGTACGAAAGGATGTTACCGAGGACAGATCCAAGCGAACTAAACCAGTCCAACTTCCGGAAGGAAACCGAACAATCAACACCATCTCGTGTTCCGAAGCCACAGGACCCTCACTCACAACGCAGATTGGAAAAAGGTTACGAAAGCAATTCGAAGACCGCTGCGAGTTATATAAGGTCGATGGGATAGCGGTGGACGAACACGAAGAATGGATGGAATCTCCTATCATCTTCGATGCCGAGGATATCGAAGAAGATATGGAAGACCATAACGATCCCTTGGTCCTAACACTACCAGTAGCTGGATGTAACCTCAAAAAGATCCTCATAGACGGGGGAAGCTCTGTAAACGTCCTATTCTATGATGCATTCAAACGGATGAAGCTCCATGATGAACAGTTAATGACCTCTTATCACACCATCTACGGATTCAATGGAGCAGCCACGAAGCCCTTGGGAGACATCGTGTTGCAGGTTAACGCAGGGCCCATGAAACTGGAAACCCGATTCAGTATGGTGGACACCCCTTCCCCCTACAACGCTATTATTGGACGAAAATGGATACATAAGCTCAAAGGAGTTGCGGCAACATACCACCAATATCTCATATTTCCAACACCTGAGGGAATAATGGAGATCAAGGGAGATCGGATCACTACGCGAGAGTGCCAGGCCACTCAGGATCATATCAACAATGATCAAGAAGAGCAGCGAAAAATTCGAAGAGTAAAAAATCAAGAAACCGCGAAAGAGAAGGCCGTAGACCTGTTCCTTAAGGAAACTACAGGAAAGGGCTTGACGAAAGATGGTAATGTCCAAAGCACAGAAACAAGTACCTCAACAACCAGCGAAGAACAGAAACACGCTAAATAGCAATTAAAGAGCGTCCCAGTCCTCGGAAACCCGAAGCCTGTGTTCACATCAGTAGAACCCGTAAAGGAAATCAATATAGGAACGGAAGAAGACCCGAAGATGATCAAAATCGGGACCATAATAGACGAAGGAAGAGAACATTCCTTAACCAAATTACTTAAGGAATATGCGGATGTGTTCGCCTGGAGGTTAGGAGATATGCCGGGGATTGACCCAAAAGTAATCCAACATGAACTACGCATCAAACCGGGCACGCCCCCGTTCAGGCAGAAAATACGAAAAGTGGCTCCAGAGTATCATGAGGCAGTAGAAACAGAACTTCGGAAGCTACTAGACGCAGGATTTATCAAGGAAGTCAAGTATCCTACCTGGATCTCCAACATGGTCATTGTTCCTAAGAAAAATGGAGGGGTTAGAATATGCATCGACTTTACTAATCTCAACAAGGCATGTCCAAAGGACAGCTATCCCCTACCGAGCATAGACCAGCTGGTAGAAGCAGTAAGAGGATACGAAGAACTATCATTCATGGATGGACATTCTGGCTACAACCAAGTAGCCCTGGCAGAAGAAGATCAGCCACACACAGCGTTCTATACCCCACATGGCCTTTATTGCTATACCAGAATGCCTTTCGAACTTCGAAACGCAGGGGCAACATACCAAAGGATGGTCGATGCTATCTTCAAGCCATGGATTGGAGGAACCCTAGAAGTCTACGTGGACGACATGCTCGTCAAAAGCAAGCTGCGTAAAAATCACCACCAGGACCTGAGGAATATCTTCGAAGCAATGAGACAGCATCACATGAAAGTGAATCCGGAGAAATGTACTTTCGGTGTCACCTCGGGGAAGTTCCTCGGGTATCTGGTAACAAAAAGGGGCATCGAGGTTCACCCAACAAATATTCAAGCCATAGTAGAGATGTCGTCCCCAAAGAATCTAAAGGAAGTGCAGAAGCTCAATGGGTCTATAGCAGCATTGGGCAGATTTATTGCACGGTCTTCGGACAAATGCAAACATTTCTTCAATATTCTCAAAAAAGGGAGCAGGTTCGAATGGACCGCTGAATGCGAGGAAGCATTCCAAAAAATCAAAGAACATCTAGCCTCAATCCCGATCCTGCAGAAGCCAGACCCTGATGAGGTTTTGGCACTGTACATAGCAGCAACGGAGGATGCAGTCATCGCGGTATTAGTCAAAACCAATACAAAGGTAGAACAGCCTATCTATTATGTCAGCAAGACCCTCAATTCTGCGGCAAGAAATTATACTAAGATTGAAAAACTCATCCTCGCACTGGTATGGGCTACCCAAAAACTGAGAACCTACTTCCTAACTCACCTCGTCAGGGTACCATGCAAAGCACCATTGGAAGCAGTCCTCAAAAGCACGGGAAAAGTGGGACGAATAGCCAAATGGAACACCCATCTGGACCAATTCAACATCATTCATGAAATTCAACATTCTCAGAAGTCCCAAGTTCTGGCAGATTTCTTAGCAGACCTCCCCCTTGACAACGACGAAGAGATTAAGGGAATACCAGAAGCCGAGGAAGAAATCAAGGATCCAATGGATATCCTCGAACCTGCGAGTCAAAGACAATGGGAAGTCTTTATCGACGGATCTAAAAATAAGGAAGGAGCAGGAATAGGCATTTTCATTATCACCCCAACTGGAGAAAGGATTATACAGGCACTTAGATTGGAATTCAAAGAGCATACCAACAACATTGTTGAATACGAAGCTGTCGTACACGCCCTACGTATAATAATACAGATGGGGGTAACCGATGTAAGGCTGACAAGTGATTCGCAGCTTGTCATACGGCAAATAGGGCTCGAGTATAATGTGTACGATGACACCCTCTCAGCTTACATGGCCTTGGTCCAAACATTGGCATCACAAATCCCGAACATTAAGTTCCGGCACTTATGCAGAAGGGACCTCAGGCACGCGGATGCCCTAGCATATATATCATCCATGCCGAGGGATAAAAATTCCGAAGCTATTAAAATAGCAAGGGTATACGAGCCTTCGATTGCATCTCAATTCTCCTTCGCTACCAATCAAGATACGGTGGAAGAAAATATCGAAGACCAGGTAGGAGAAGACATCCATAATAACTTTGACGAAGAGGATATCCTGTCAAGAGCAAATCAAGACGAAGACTTCAGCAACGAAGATGACTGGAGGGTGACAATACATGCCTTTCTCGAAAAAGGAAGCTTACCTGCGGATCAGAAACAAGCTAGGAAGATACTCTCCAAAGTGGGAAGATATGATCTTCGGGATGGGGTCCTGTATAGGAAATCCTTCCTTGGACCATTACTACGTTGCTTGTCCCGGAAAGAGGGGCATCGAATTCTAAATGATATCCATTATGGTGACGCGGGGAATCATAGCGGCATGAGATCACTAGCTGACAAAGCAAAAACGCAAGGATATTACTGGCCGACAATGATACAAGATGCCGCGAGGATGTCCCGACGATGTGAAGAATGTCAGCGCTTCGCAAAAAAGATCCACGCGCCGGCAACAATGTTAAACTCCGTCAATAGCCCGTGGCAATTTGCAAAATGGGGATTATACATCGTCGGGCCTTTCATCGAAGGATCAGGGAAGAGACGATTTTTGATAGTAGCCACGGACTATTTCAGTAAATGGGTGGAGGCTAAGGCCTTGGCCAGGATCAGAGGCGCGGATGTGTTTACTTTCATATTCCAGAACATCATTTGCAGATTTGGTATACCCGCTGAAATTGTATCTGATAACGGCAAGCAATTACAGGGAAAAATATAGACATCCTCTTCGATACTTTCAAAATAAGAAAGAACAATTCCACCCCCATATACCCCCAAAGCAACGGACAAGCGGAAGCTACCAACAATATCCTCGCCCTTATACTCAAAAAACAATTAGACGAGCATAAGGGAAGATGGTGCGAACAACTGCACAATGTGTTATGGGCATACAGGACAACACGAAGATCCGCCACCGTGGAATCCCCGTTTCTTCTAACTTATGGAGCTGAAGCAGTCATACCTACGGAAATCCTCATGCCAACCACGAAGACCGAAGCTTGGGAGAAAAACCTCACAACAGATATGATGTTAGAAAGGTTGGACGACTTGGAAGGAAGAAGGGAAGTAGCATTACAAAAGATGGAAAATTATCAACGAAGACTAGCAAGGGAGTACAACAAAAAGGTAAAGCTGCGGAATTTTGTAGAGGGGCAGTATGTGTTGAGAACAATCCCACGGTATCAGCAAGAAAAGAAATGGGGAAAGTTAGCACCCACGTGGGGAGGACCTTTTATAATACACGACGTTGCGGGTAACGGTTCCTACTACCTTCGTAATCAAAAAGGCGAAGTCCTCCGGCATCCTTGGAATGCTAAGTGGCTCAAACCATACTTCCCATAGGAGCAACACAGATTTGAATCTTCTTGGAGTGTACCAGAAGAAGAAGGGAGCCTGACCGCTCCACATGTTTCTATCTCTGGAAGAGGAATTGCAGGCCTCAACTTATCAATCAAACAAGCTTTCAAATTATCAAGTCAGCGGAATCTACCGATAATATTGGGGAAAGTAGTTAATCTACAATCTCCTCAGGGCTCCCCCATCAGTGTCCATAAGTATAGGACCAGGGGGAAGGCACCCAGCAGAAAGAGATACCCAACCAATCTTAAGGCAACGGGTCGACGGAATGGGTGTGTAAATATTTTAATCCCATATCCTAGAAAGTTGCCCCGCCCCCCACCGTCTGGGAATCCTCTGGCCTAGGATTCGCCAGCGGGGTGACAGGTCTCAAGACGATCACGAAGGTACCTTCCTTCAGTATCGCACCCAAACACTTAAAAACTTTTGTTTTGTTTTTTCACAAATGCTTAAAATAAAAACAAACCAACATTGCAGGTATATCAAGAAGAGGATTCATTTCATAATGGATGATTACAAGAGGTGAAAGACCAATTCAAGGATACACATCAAAAAATATTCCTTTTACAGGATATCAGCAAAAAATATTCTTGTTACATGATTACAAAAAGGGAAGGATAAGGATGCCGCGGACCCTACAAAATGTTGCGGTCTCTACCTAGATTGCTGCCCCATCGGCAGGATTATTCCGAAGACTTGAAGGGACACTCCCACCAGAAGAGGGTCCCGAGGAGCCGGACAAGGCAGAAGGAACGGGACGACGAGGATAGTTCTTCACGAGACCATGCTCGTTCTTTAAGCCAAGTTCTATCCTCTCTAGCATCTTGTTCGTCTCCTCGGCCAATTGACAACGAGCCTTGTGCTTAATAACTGTTGTCCGCTGTTGGGCTTGGGATAATAACGAAGATAGCCGATTCACTTCTCTAGAAGCAGCACCAACGGCCACCTCGCGGGTTGCTGCTAAATTCTTGAAGTGATTGGTCTGTTCTTCCTGCTGCGCTAAGGAAGATTGAGCCTTTTCAAGTTTTTCATTTGTGACGCGAAGGCGTCCCTCGAGCTCTGAAAAAGACAACACCACGGAGTTAGCGTAGAAAAAAAACATGGTCACACTCGATGAAATGGGATTATACCTTCGACACAAGCCGAAGCCTCTTCATACTCATTAACAACCAGCATCTCGCGCTTCATCAAGATGATCATATTCCGCGGATAATTTCTTATAGTCTAGTTGAAGGTTGGTGAGAGTAAATTGACAGGCATCTAATTCTACCTGCTTCATCGAGTCCATATGACGAAGGTGGTCGACCTCTTTATTTATCTCTGAGACCCCTTTGCTAAGTCTGTACATGCACACTTCAAGATTCCTCTCAGACTCGGCATGACGAGCTACGTCGGCACGGGATGCGGCAAGAGCATTGCTGAGAGCGTAGACTTCGGCACGAGCATCATCTTTTTCTTTGGAAAGACAGAGCATATTATCCTGGACCCCTGAAAGAGGAATGTATCGAGCCGTCTGTAATTCTTCTTCCAGCAGCTGAATCCTAGATTCCAACAAGGAAGTACGCTCACGGACTTCCCGCAGATTATCACGTGTCCACAGCAGTGTGCCATTAAATAAAGCACGATCATGGTTGTACAGATTTTGCATGTCGACCATCTGAACATGCCGCTCGCGCCATACCTCAGCCCGAGCATCCCATTTCTTGGCTTCATTTTTAATTTTCTCAACCAGATCTCTAATACGAGATTTTTGCCGATCTCTTTCGTTTCGAAGCCATATCAGCTCGGGGACACCACCCACTGGAGATAGGGTGGGGAGACTCAGACAGAACAACTAAGAAATAGAAGAATGACGACATACTGCGAGGGAAAAGAACCAAACCTGTGAAAGTTGAAACTTGGCTGCGAGTTTGCTCTAACTCAACGCGCACAGCAACAAGCTCTGAACGAAGACCGGCCTCTGCTTCACCCAGCTTTTCTTTCTCCTTAAGGCTTTTCTTCAGTTCTTCTATTTCCACCTCAGCCGCAGATAATTCCTTTTTCCTGTGACGAAGCTTAGCCTCGAGCTTCAGAGATTTCGCTTTGAAGAACTGATACAACACATGGTTACAATGCTCACTCCTCATCATCTACACATCAAGATGATAAAACGTTATTTCACCGAAGCATTTGATCGCCACGAAAAAGTATATACGAAAATTTACCTCCAACACACGCTGCTGCGGAAAGCCATATTGATACCCGTCGGCGATGACCATCATATCGGCAACGGAAGTAGGAGGCTCCGACACAAGGGTAGCTTCGGGAACACTCAACCTTTTTCCCCAGGCTTTAGACACCCGCGCCTTAGAAGACATCTCCATCATGCGACGGGTATACACGGTTGATTCCTTTTCCCCAGCAAAAACAGGGGCGGGATGAGAGACAAATAGAAGATTCTTTTCCTTGAACCAATCCATGATGGCGTCCTCACCCTCAGACGTCGGCGACTGTGGAAGATTATCAGCAGGCGCATCGATGACCGATTTCCCCTTCTCTGACACGACCCCCTCAGCACAAATGTTGGCATGCTCCTCCGCACCACCATCTTCTACAGTAGTGTCTCCATTACCATCACCACCAAGAACATCCCAATCATCATTGGGGGAAAGTAAAGAGAAGTCCTCGGGAAAATCGAGGGCTTCGTCAAAGAACTCCCCCGTGGAGTACATCCGATCAAAAGAAAATTCTTGAGAAGCGGGAAGGGTATCCGCGGCATCACCAGCAGGGACGGAAACATCCCCGATAACAACGTCATCAGCCACCACGGATTTGTTCCTTCCTTCATCACCAACATGACCAGCAGGTACCAGTACGTTCCTCCCCATATGTAATCTGATCCTCAGCAAACTCTTCGTTCACTGGACTAGTAACTTCTTCTTGGGCTTCAGCCTCTCCCATCACAATAGTAGAAGACTGCTTCGGCCTAATCTTTTTCTTCTTCAACACCTGAAACCAACACCACAAAAAGAATTATTTTTCCCGACTGATGAAGTTCTAAAAGAGAAGCGCAGCTAGAATCCGCGTACCTGAGCAGTTGAGGTATTCTTCGGTGGAAGTATAGCACCAGAACCTTCCTCCTCGTGTCCCAATACGACGTCAAGGGCATAAGGAAAATTCATACCCGCAAAGTTCAGACGCCAGGGACAGAAATCTCCATAGCGAACAGGAGGAGACTCGCGTGGCTTACTACTCTCGGTAGGCCGCCAACCGCGGGGACCAGGAATCCAACCGTAAGCCCACGGACCAACTATCTCGATAACGGTGGCGTGGCACTCGTAGTCATGATCGCACTTGATCCTCTCTCGCGCGGGGAAGGGTTTCCGACGACTAGAACCCAAGTTTTAGGATGCTTGGAATTATATCCCCTTAACATGTGAACCATAGTCCTGTTGACCACTTCTGTTTGTCCGTCTGTTTGTGGATGAAATGCATCCACACATGCTCAAAGAAGAGTTGTGATGCACCGGCTTCCATTACCGTCTTTGTACATAGAATTAATGCAATCATCTTGCTAAATCCGTCGACCACAACGAACAAGTAATCATAACCATACTTGGTCTTTGATAATCCACCAATAAAATCCATAAAAATACTCTCACAAGGACTTGATGGTACTATTAATGGTAGATATAACTTATGTGTCCTGTTGGAAGGTTTAGATGTGCTGCACAATTTACACCTTCTAACCAACTAAGCCGCATTACCTTGCATCTTTTTACAAAATACATAACGACGAAGGTTAAGATGAGTCTTATTCATCCCAAAGTGTCCATCAACTCGGGATGTGTGTGCCTCTCTCAACCATTGTAAACGATATTCATCTTCTGGAATGAAAAGTAATTGACCCTCTTATAACGTCCATCCCGGAGTTCAAACTCGCTTTTCAAACCACTCTTTATCCCTTCTAACACCTTCTTGAAGTCTTTGCTAGATGCCTATGACTCTGCATACTCTTGAGGAACAATCGGATGAATTCTCACGGTCGCCATTAATGCACGGATTGGTGGTCGAGACAACATATATGCCAACTTGTTTGTTATTCCCTTCTTGTACTTAATGAGAATGTTGAAACTCATCAAGTAAGATATCCACTTTATGTGTCGGGCTTGTTGTAGTTTCGTCTGTGCGTTTAGATACTCCAATGGTTTGTGATCTGAATGTACCACTACTTCTTTACCTAAGAGATACACTCACCAATGCTTGGATTTTAATAGCACCTGAGAACAATTCTGAATGGTACTCCACTGGTTTACCATCCTGTAACAACACTCCTCCCATTGCATAGGTAGAAACGTGGGTCTCAACATCAAAAGTACGTTGTAAGTTAGGCAATTCCAATACCAGTGCTTCTGAAATATTCCTTTTTAGTAACTGAAAAGCGTCTTCATGGGTTTGCTGCCATTCAAAATTTTCCTTAGCTCCCGTCAAACCATGTAATGGCTTTATTTAATCCTCCTGCGTAGTTAAACAGAATTATCGACACTCCTCCATTCACATGACTAGTACTTATTATTGTAGCTACTCATAGTATTTTTAATTTTTAAACAGTCTATCCCTTAGTTTGAGCTACTTTTCACCTGACCATCTTCTTCGTGTATGTTCTTATTTAACCATCTCCTAATAGTATTTATCATGGTTGTTATGCTATCCCTAGGGATGTAAATTAGGCTAGGCCGGGCAGCCCGATCCACTTTTTACTGCAGGCTAGGCCAGAGAGACCTCATAATCAGCTACCCAAAAAGCCCGTCAGGCCGGGTAGAAGCAGTTATTTTGAGGCCCAAAACTTGTCCAAAGCCCATTTTATAAGCAGGCCAGGCTCCGGTTTTTTTGAGTTTTCAAAATTCTGTGATATCTGATTTAACTTCTATTTATAATTCGGAGAATAAATGAACTATGAGCTAAAATAATCCTAAATAATTAATATTCTAAATGTAAAATAGAAATGAAAATAAGAATTATAAACCAAAATATAACCCAAACATATAACACTTTGCTCTAACATTAAAACAAAAACCTTTAAAAATTTAAACGGATACCAAACCGGACCGTTCGGGCAGGTACCAGGCCAGGCTAGTAAAACATATGAGTGGTTGTTTTAACATTGTTCATCGTCCATTTGAACGGTACATAGTTTTTATAACATGTTGAGTACATAAAATATCGGGTTCCATGACATTCGGTACATCATCACCTTTCATTTGGGTACATATTGTTCTAGAGTAGTGGTGTTTTTGTGTTGATTGTTGTCTAGAACTACTCAACATGTAATCATTAATTTTATATCCATAAAATGATCCTTGACCCACCATATATAGACTCATGCCACACATGATCTATTTAAAATTGAACCAAATCACAATATAAGTCTAATGTAGGAATGGGTAAGAAATTCAAGGTGAGCAGATAAGAGTGAGTGCGAAATTGGGAGATGTCAACACCAAACCCATCTTCAGCACCAGTTCTTCCATGGAAAACAAAGATTTCTACATTACTCCTCTGAAGAGTCATTGATTTCTCACGCCGCAACAACGGCACTGTCAATCGTTTTCCCTTTAATTTCTTCGACACGAAAATCCCAGCGCAACCAACCCGCGGACTCAACATCACTGATATCACTGTCGATCCATCTCGTAACCTCTAGTTCCGTCTCTACGCACCAAAAACAACATCAGCAGTTACTAACGTAGCCTCCACCACCACCGCAGACGCTGCTCTTCTACCTGTTTTCATCTTCTTTCACGGCGGAGGATTCGCTTTTCTGTCCGCTGCTTCTGTTGGTTACGACGCCGTATGCCGTCGTTTCGCAAGTGAGAGTTCTGCGATCGTTGTTTCTGTTAACTACCGTCTCTCACCAGAGTTCAAGTAGCCCTGCCAGTACGACGACGGATTCGATGTGTTGAAGTTCATCGACGGGAAACAATGTAATTTCCCGGCAAATGCAAATCTGTCCCAGTGTTTTCTCGGTGGAGATAGTGCCGGTGCTAATACAGCACATCATGTCGCAGTAAGAGCATCCCGTTACACGTTTCAGGAAATGAAAGTCGTCGGACTAATCCAGATTCAACCCTTCTTCGGGGGTGAAGAACGGACTGAATCAGAAATCCGGTTAAAAGATGCCCCGTTGATATCTCTTCCCCGTACAGATTGGCTATGGAAAGTGTTCGTACCGGAAGGATGTGACCGGAATCATGAAGCGGTGAATGTATTCGGATCAGTTCACTCGGTTCAGGATATGAAAGGGTTGGTAGATTTTCCTCACACTGTAGTGGTGATTGGTGGATTTGATCCATTAAAAGATTGGCAAAGGAGAAACTATCAAGGTTTAAAGAAATGTGGCAAAGATGTGGATTTGGTGGAGTTTTTAGATGCTATACATGCTTTTTATCTTTTTCCTGAATTGCCTGAGAGTAATTTGTTTTTTAAACAAGTTCAGGATTTCATTGATCAGAAATGTCACGCGAAATGATTAGTTTCGTCGTCTCAAGTTTCTTAAATTTATCAAGAAGTTCTTTTTTGCTTTTTCTTTACATGTAAGATTGGGAAGACGCAAATTTGTGAATTTTTCCTTTCATCATTTAATATTTCCCGATCGGATCTGGATATTAAAAAAGAAACATTATTTAATCAACGAAATGTGTTATTTGAATCTAAACCAAACTATAAAAAAAATAAATGGACATAAATAAATCAAATCGCAGTAAGATGAATCGACTGTATTAGAGTGTTGCTATTGTCAAAGATCATTCAAAAAATATAGCTCTGACTCTGGGTCAGCTGATAAACAAGTGATCCAAGTCCTCGTCCTTTTCAGAACAACAACATCAAGCACGATCAACGTGCTGCAGCAACTTGTGAATAAA
Source organism: Papaver somniferum (assembly GCF_003573695.1). NCBI lineage: Eukaryota > Viridiplantae > Streptophyta > Magnoliopsida > Ranunculales > Papaveraceae > Papaver > Papaver somniferum. Next base: position 1,773,668 of record NW_020620381.1, read on the forward strand.
TACTTTACAACAACTTTTGGAGCAATATATTTAGCCTGCCACATTCTTTTGCATGGTAACTTATAAACAGTGCTAGTAGAGGACTGACCTCCATACTACATAAGAGTTTATGAAATGATTCTGTATTTCACTCCCCAGCTTAGTGAACCTCCAAATGATCCTGTCCATCCCACCATGATCTACCAAAATTGAATGCTTACATTCATAAGTACATTCATAAGCATCTTAATTGAGAACCTTATATATTGTGATATGAGTGTGTACACATATATCTCACTATCAGACACGTGTATATAAAAAGATACGTGGAAAGCATGCAGGCCAAAACATCAAAACATGATGCGTCACGAAACACCAAATAAACCCCGAGGAGTTACTTTATCTCATCCCCAAAAGAGAAGCTAAGATCAACGGTGGAGAGAAAGTTAGCTGACACGAACTGATAGGGGCAGAAGACACTTGTCTGACACGAGCAGACCCCTCAACTACCCGCATTAAACACTCTGAGCAGTGTACATGTCGACCAACCTGTGGAACGAGCGAGGATGCCTCTGCGGGATCAAGGGGCAAACGCAGACCTCCGCGTGATGGACGCAAGGACACAAGAAGATAAGGTTCCAACGGTCTTCAGAGATGGGTCCCACATTCTAACCTTATAAATACCCCATCTCCACCAAGAGGAAGGGGGATCGGAAAAATCAGGAAGAGAAGGAGAGAGAGAGAGAGAGAGATTGCAAGGGTAAGTTAATCACTTAGAAGAGAGAAACATGTAAACCCAAAAGTCATTCGACTATTCGTGTAACCGTGAAGAACATAGTAAAACAACAAACCCCGTGGATGTAGGCCTTAGTGCTGAACCACGTAAACCTTGGTCTTATTTACATTTCAGCACTTTACATTTATTTAGCTCCATGGATGTTTACTTATATGTTTTTTTTTCCTTAATACTTATATCCCATGCGCAAACGCCTCGCATGGAGTTGTTAGATGAGGCCATGATAAACCCGAAGGTTTTGAGCCAATGAATCAACACCAGGATATCATCATCACAATCTCTTTAGATGATAATGATTGATTGTGAGCGTTCGGACCCCCTCGTGGTTTGTGTGCTCACAATTTGGCGCTAGAAACAGGGACTTCGTCCCGGTAAAAGATTTATCTTGTCCTGTGATTTCATTTTAAATTGGCATATGATTGCTCTGATTTATCAGCTCGGACCGTATAGATCATTCGTTAACTGTATTATGTTCAAAAACCCACCTTTTATCTTCGATAAGAGTTATTGTTCTAATCGGAGGATTTACAATTTTCGTAGTTTTTATACTAAGGATCTCCTTTAATAAAACTTTAACCCGTATATTATAACTTGCGTGTATTAATTCTCTCCTGGAAGATTGTATTTCGCCAACTAACCCGCTTCACGCGGATATTCCCGTTTTTGTTGTTTGAAATAACTTATGCAGAAAGAACGTATTGTGAGTAAAGAAGGCAAGTTTCGGCGAGATTTCATTATCAACAAAAGGGCACGTGATGGAAAAGACGCAGGAAGCAGGAAAATCCAAAGCTTTGTTAAAAGAAACACCCAGGACAACCCCGGTCATCACCCGAAGCAAGCATAAAGGAGATAAAGCTAAAATGACCAATCGAAGGCAAGATACTGCGGAAATCACTTCACCTATGAACGCTAATTCAGTTGCAGCGACGGCTCTCAGAGAAGCAGCGACAAAGTACGGGGAGGCTGCGGTAGTCCCGAAGGCTGCGGAGGCTAGCAATACCTTCGCCATGAGTCAACTTAATCAACCAAGAGAAAGGGTGGATGAATCCAGAACATTCCAACCCGCGCACCTTCTAACTTTTGGAATGCCACCAACAAATGATCAAAATCAAACCATACCGGCGGCTCTAGCACCGCAGAGGGGCGCTCACCCCAATTTGGAAATACCAGCAACCGAAGCTGAACCCCTACCACCTTTAGTACAGACCATGGAGGAGGGCGGCACCATGGCTGTAGTAGCACGCGCTGGGACTCCCAATCAGGGGTCCAACCAATCACACCGACTAATGGCTGAGCTTGAGGAACTGAGGAAGAGCCAGCAGGTTTACGCAGAAGCTGTAGCCCTGTTGGCCAGAGAAAATCAAGATTTAAAGGAGCGGATTTCTCTAAGCACGAAGACCAGCCAACAACTTGATGAAGAAAGCTCCAAAGCACCAGAGCCAAACCGAGACTGTAGAGTCGTCATAGCGGCTAATGAAGACGCGACAAGGGGACGTAGCGTATCCGACCCGGATTATGACGATGGAGAGTCAGACGGTAATGAGCCGAAGAATTTAGAGCACCAACGCGCAATGGAGGAACTACGAGATGAGAAGATGGCCGAGATCAGGCAATTAAAAAATAAACAAGGCGGGGGGAGGTTAGAAGAGGTCATGAGAGAAGCTAACTCCACGCCCTTAACTCATCGCTTGGCCAACATCCCTATTCCACTGAAATGCCCTGTCCCAACGTTCGAATGCTATGATGGATCCAGCGACCCTGCTGCACATATTCGGTACTACAACCGTGTCTTAGCTAGATGGGGTCAGAACGACGTCGTACTCTGCAGATACTTCCCGTCAAGCCTGAAGGGATCGGCGTTATCATGGTTCGATAATCTGCCACCAAACTCCATCCACTCATACGACCAACTCGCAGAGAAATTCTTAAGAACATACATGTACAACAAGACTGTAAACACCGTAATGGATAAGCTATTTTCACTAGCAATTGGCTACAAGGAAACCACGAGGGAGTACACTAACAGATGACACAAAATCTGCCAAGCCATAGGGAGCGTGGACCCAGTGGTAAGCATCAATTGCTACAAATGGGGCTTAGACCGAATGATTCCCCTATTTGTTGAAATTCATTGGAGCGTGCCCAAGACAGAGGGAGATCTTCGAATAATTATCGAAAAGCACGCTCGACTTGAAGAAATTCAACGGGAAAACCCGAGGGCATATCCGCAGAGGTCTCACCGCACCAATTCAGCGGAACAAACCAATGGGGCCAAAAGGAGTTGCTCAGGGGAGAGACCTCACGAAGATAGGAAGGAACGAAGGGATGAACGAAGAACAGGTGACCGAAAATTCGAAGATCAAGTTTACACGAAACTCAACGCTAGCTATGCTCGTATCCTACGAGAGATCAAAGGGAGGGAAAACTTAGAGTGGCCATGGTCTAAGGGAAAGCAGCCCCCGAGATCCGAGAAGTCTAAAGATTACTGTGAATATCACTGTTTCAACGGACACCAGACCGAAAAGTGCAACAACCTTAAAATAATGATCCAAAAATTAATTGATGCGGGAGAGCTCAAACATTACGTACGAAAGGATGTTACCGAGGACAGATCCAAGCGAACTAAACCAGTCCAACTTCCGGAAGGAAACCGAACAATCAACAGCATCTCGTGTTCCGAAGCCACAGGACCCTCACTCACAGCGCAGATTGGAAAAAGGTTACGGAAGCAATTCGAAGACCGCTGCGAGTTATATAAGGTCGATGGGATAGCGGTGGACGAACACGAAGAATGGATGGAATCTCCTATCATCTTCGATGCCGAGGATATCGAAGAAGATATGGAAGACCATAACGATCCCTTGGTCCTAACACTACCAGTAGCTGGATGTAACCTCAAAAAGATCCTCATAGACGGGGGAAGCTCTGTAAACGTCCTATTCTATGATGCATTCAAACGGATGAAGCTCCATGATGAACAGTTAATGACCTCTTATCACACCATCTACGGATTCAATGGAGCAGCCACGAAGCCCTTGGGAGACATCGTGTTGCAGGTTAACGCAGGGCCCATGAAACTGGAAACCCGATTTAGTGTGGTGGACACCCCTTCCCCCTACAACGCTATTATTGGACGAAAATGGATACATAAGCTCAAAGGAGTTGCGGAAACATACCACCAATATCTCAGATTTCCAACACCTGAGGGAATAATGGAGATCAAGGGAGATCGGATCACTACGCGAGAGTGCCAGGACACTCAGGATCATATCAACAATGAGAAAGAAGAGCAGCGAAAAATTCGAAGAGTAAAAAATCAAGAAACCGCGAAAGAGAAGGCCGTAGACATGTTCCTTAAGGAAACTACAGGAAAGGGCTTGACGAAAGATGGTAATGTCCAAAGCACAGAAACAAGTACCTCAACAACCAGCGAAGAACAGAAACACGCTAAATAGCAATTAAAGAGCGTCCCAGTCCTCGGAAACCCGAAGCCTGTGTTCACATCAGTAGAACCCGTAAAGGAAATCAACATAGGAACGGAAGAAGACCCGAAGATGATCAAAATCGGGACCATAATGGACGAAGGAAGAGAACATTCCTTAACCAAATTACTTAAGGAATATGCGGATGTGTTCGCCTGGAGGTTAGGAGATATGCCGGGGATTGACCCAAAAGTAATCCAACATGAACTACACATCAAACCGGGCACGCCCCCGTTCAGGCAGAAAATACGAAAAGTGGCTCCAGAGTATCATGAGGCAGTAGAAACAGAACTTCGGAAGCTACTAGATGCAGGATTTATCAAGGAAGTCAAGTATCCTACCTGGATCTCCAACATGGTCATTGTTCCTAAGAAAAATGGAGGGGTTAGAATATGCATCGAATTTACTAATCTCAACAAGGCATGTCCAAAGGACAGCTATCCCCTACCGAGCATAGACCAGCTGGTAGAAGCAGTAGAAGGATACGAAGAACTATCATTCATGGATGGACATTCTGGCTACATCCAAGTAGCCCTGGCAGAAGAAGATCAGCCACACACATCGTTCTATACCCCACATGGCCTTTATTGCTATACCAGAATGCCTTTCGGACTTCGAAACGCAGGGGCAACATACCAAAGGATGGTCGATGCTATCTTCAAGCCATGGATTGGAGGAACCCTAGAAGTCTACGTGGACGACATGCTCGTCAAAAGCAAGCTGCGTAAAAATCACCACCAGGACCTGAGGAATATCTTCGAAGCAATGAGACAGCATCACATGAAAGTGAATCCGGAGAAATGTACTTTCGGTGTCACCTCGGGGAAGTTCCTCGGGTATCTGGTAACAAAAAGGGGCATCGAGGTTCACCCAGCAAAGATTCAATCCATAGTAGAGATGCCGTCCCCAAAGAATCTAAAGGAAGTGCAGAAGCTCAATGGGTATATAGCAGCGTTGGGCAGATTTATTGCACGGTCTTCGGACAAATGCAAACATTTCTTCAATATTCTCAAAAAAGGGAGCAGGTTCGAATGGACCGCTGAATGCGAGGAAGCATTCCAAAAAATCAAAGAACATCTAGCCTCAATCCCGATCCTGCAGAAGCCAGACCCTGATGAGGTTTTGGCACTGTACATAGCAGCAACGGAGGATGCAATCAGCGCGGTATTAGTCAAAACCAATACAAAGGTAGAACAGCCTATCTATTACGTCAGCAAGACCCTCAATTCTGCGGAAAGAAATTATACTAAGATTGAAAAACTCATCCTCGCACTGGTATGGGCTACCCAAAAACTGAGAACCTACTTCCTAACTCACCTCGTCAGGGTACCATGCAAAGCACCATTGGTAGCAGTCCTCAAAAGCACGGGAAAAGTGGACCGAATATCCAAATGGAACACCCATCTGGACCAATTCAACATCATTCATGAAATTCAACATTCTCAGAAGTCCCAAGTTCTGGCAGATTTCTTAGCAGACCTCCCCCTTGACAACGACGAAGAGATTAAGGGAATACCAGAAGCCGAGGAAGAAATCAAGGATCCAATGGATATCCTCGAACCTGCGAGTCAAAGACAATGGGAAGTCTTTGTCGACGGATCTAAAAATAAGGAAGGAGCAGGAATAGGCATTGTCATTATCACCCCAACTGGAGAAAGGATTATACAGGCACTTAGATTGGAATTCAAAGAGCATACCAACAACATTGTTGAATACGAAGCTGTCGTACACGCCCTACGTATAATAATACAGATGGGGGTAACAGATGTAAGGCTGACAAGTGATTCGCAGCTTGTCATACGGCAAATAGGGCTCGAGTATAATGTGTACGATAACACCCTCTCAGCTTACATGGCCTTGGTCCAAACATTGGCATCACAAATCCCGAACATTAAGTTCCGGCACTTATGCAGAAGGGACCTCAGGCACGCGGATGCCATAGCATATATATCATCCATGCTGAGGGATAAAAATGCCGAAGCTATTAAAATAGCAAGGGTATACGAGCCTTCGATTGCATCTCAATTCTCCTTCGCTACCAATCAAGATACGGTGGAAGAAAATATCGAAGACCAGGTAGGAGAAGACATCCATAATGACTTTGACGAAGAGGATATCCTGTCAAGAGCAAATCAAGACGAAGACTTCAGCAACGAAGATGACAGGAGGGTGACAATACATGCCTTTCTCGAAAAAGGAAGCTTACCTGCGGATCAGAAACAAGCTAGGAAGATACTCTCCAAAGTGGGAAGATATGATCTTCGGGATGGGGTCCTGTATAGGAAATCCTTCCTTGGACCATTACTACGTTGCTTGTCCCGGAAAGAGGGGCATCGAATTCTAAATGATATCCATTATGGTGACGCGGGGAATCATAGAGGCATGAGATCACTAGCTGACAAAGCAAAAACGCAAGGATATTACTGGCCGACAATGATACAAGATGCCGCGAGGATGTCCCGACGATGTGAAGAATGTCAGCGCTTCGCAAAAAAGATCCACGCGCCGGCAATAATGTTAAACTCCGTCAATAGCCCGTGGCAATTTGCAAAATGGGGAGTAGACATCGTCGGGCCTTTCATCGAAGGATCAGGGAAGAGACGATTTTTGATAGTATCCACGGACTACTTCAGTAAATGGGTGGAGACTAAGGCCTTGGCCAGGATCAGAGACGCGGATGTGTTTACTTTCATATTCCAGAACATCATTTGCAGATTTGGTATACCCGCTGAAATTGTATCTGATAACGGCAAGCAATTACAGGGAAAAAATATAGACATGCTCTTCGATACTTTCAAAATAAGAAAGAACAAGTCCACCCCCATATACCCCCAAAGCAACGGACAAGCGGAAGCTACCAACAATACCCTCGCCCTTATACTCAAAAAACAATTAGACGAGCATAAGGGAAGATGGTGCGAACAACTGCACAATGTGTTATGGGCATACAGGACAACACGAAGATCCGCCACCGTGAAATCCCCGTTTCTTCTAACTTATGGAGCTGAAGCAGTCATACCTACGGAAATCCTCATGCCAACCACGAAGACCGAAGCTTGGGAGAAAAACCTCACAACAGATATGATGTTAGAAAGGTTGGACGACTTGGAAGGAAGAAGGGAAGTAGCATTACAAAAGATGGAAAATTATCAACGAAGACTAGCAAGGGAGTACAACAAAAAGGTAAAGCTGCGGAATTTTGTAGAGGGTCAGTATGTGTTGAGAACAATCCCACGGTATCAGCAAGAAAAGAAATGGGGAAAGTTAGCACCCACGTGGGGAGGACCTTTTATAATACACGACGTTTCGGGTAACGGTTCCTACTACCTTCGTAATCTAAAAGGCGAAGTCCTCCGGCATCCTTGGAATGCTAAGTGGCTCAAACCATACTTCCCATAGGAGCAACACAGATTTGAATCTGCTTGGAGTGTACCAGAAGAAGAAGGGAGCATGACCGCTCCACATGTTTCTATCTCTGGAAGAGGAATTGCAGGCCTCAACTTATCAATCAAACAAGCTTTCAAATTATCAAGTCAGCGGAATCTACCGACAATATTGGGGAAAGTAGTTAATCTACAATCTCTCAGGGCTCCCCCATCAGTGTCCATAAGTATAGGACCAGGGGGAAGGCACCCAGCAGAAAGAGATACCCAACCAATCTTAAGGCAACGGGTCGACGGAATGGGTGTGTAAATATTTTAATCCCATATCCTAGAACGTTGCCCCGGCCCCCACCGTCTGGGAATCCTCTGGCCTAGGATTCGCTAGCGGGGTGACAGGTCTCAAGACGATCACGAAGGTACCTTCCTTCAGTATCGCACCCAAACACTTAAAAACTTTTGTTTTGTTTTTTCACAAATGCTTAAAATAAAAACAAACCAACATTGCAGGTATATCAAGAAGAGGATTCATTTCATAATGGATGATTACAAGAGGTGAAAGACCAATTCAAGGATACACATCAAAAAATATTCCTTTTACAGGATATCAGCAAAAAATATTCTTGTTACATGATTACAAAAAGGGAAGGATAAGGATGTCGCGGACCCTACAAAATGTTGCGGTCTCTACCTAGATTGCTGCCCCATCGGCAGGATTATTCCGAAGACTTGAAGGGACACTCCCACCAGAAGAGGGTCCCGAGGAGCCGGACAAGGCAGAAGGAACGGGACGACGAGGATAGTTCTTCACGAGACCATGCTCGTTCTTTAAGCCAAGTTCTATCCTCTCCAGCATCTTGTTCGTCTCCTCGGCCAATTGACAACGAGCCTTGTGCTTAATAACTGTTGTCTGCTGTTGGGCTTGGGATAATAACGAAGATAGTCGATTCACTTCTCTAGAAGCAGCACCAACGGCCTCCTCGCGGGTTGCTGCTAAATTCTTGAAGTGATTGGTCTGTTCTTCCTGCTGCGCTAAGGAAGATTGAGCCTTTTCAAGTTTTTCATTTGTGACGCGAAGGCGTCCCTCGAGCTCTGAAAAAGACAACACCACGGAGTTAGCGTAGAAAAAAAACATGGTCACACTCGATGAAATGGGATTATACCTTCGACACAAGCCGAAGCCTCTTCATACTCATTAACAACCGCATCTCGCGCTTCATCAAGATGATCATATTCCGCGGATAATTTCTTATAGTCTAGTTGAAGGTTGGTGAGAGTAAATTGACAGGCATCTAATTCTACCTGCTTCATCGAGTCCATATGACGAAGGTGGTCGACCTCATTATTTATCTCTGAGACCCCTTTGCTAAGTATGTACATGCACACTTAAAGATTCCTCTCAGACTCGGCATGACGAGCTACGTCGGCACGGGACGCGGCAAGAGCATTGCTGAGAGCGTAGACTTCGGCACGAGCATCATCTCTTTCTCTGGAAAGACAGAGCATATTATCCTGGACCCCTGAAAGAGGAATGGATCGAGCCATCTGTAATTCTTCTTCCAGCAGCTGAATCCTAGATTCCAACAAGGAAGTACGCTCACGGACTTCCCGCAGATTATCACGTGTCCACAGCAGTGTGCCATTAAATAAAGCACGATCATGGTTGTACAGATTTTGCATGTCGACCATCTGAACATGCCGCGCGCGCCATACCTCAGCCCGAGCATCCCATTTCTTGGCTTCATTTTTAATTTTCTCAACCAGATCTCTAATACGAGATTTTTGTCGATCTCTTTCGTTTCGAAGCCATATCAGCTCGGGGACACCACCCACTGGAGATAGGGTGGGGAGACTCAGACAGAACAACTAAGAAATAGAAGAATGACGACATACTGCGAGGGAAAAGAACCAAACCTGTGAAATTTGAAACTTGGCTGCGAGTTTGCTCTAACTCAGCGCGCACAGCAACAAGCTCTGAACGAAGACCGGCCTCTGCTTCACCCAGCTTTTCTTTCTCCTTAAGGCTTTTCTTCAGTTCTTCTATTTCCACCTCAGCCGCAGATAATTCCTTTTCCCTGTGACGAAGCTTAGCCTCGAGCTTCAGAGATTTCGCTTTGAAGAACTGATACAGCACGTGGTTACAATGCTCACTCATCATCATATACACATCAAGATGACAAAACGTTATTTCACCGAAGCATTTGATCGCCACGAAAAAGTATATACGAAAATTTACCTCCAACACACGCTGCTGCGGAAAGCCATATTGATACCCGTCGGCGATGGCCATCATATCGGCAACGGAAGTAGGAGGCTCCGGCACAAGGGTAGCTTCGGGAACACTCAACCTTTTTCCCCAGGCTTCAGACACCCGCGCCTTAGAAGACATCTCCATCATCCGACGGGTATAGGCGGTTGATTCCTTTTCCCCAGCAACAACAGGGGCGGGATGAGAGACAAATAGAAGATTCTTTTCCTTGAACCAATCCATGATGGCGTCCTCACCCTCAGACGTCGGCGACTGTGGAAGATTATCAGCAGGCGCATCGATGACCGATTTCCCCTTCTCTGACACGACCCCCTCAGCACAAATGTTGGCATGCTCCTCCGCACCACCATCTTCTACAGTAGTGTCTCCATTACCATCACCACCAAGAACATCCCAATCATCATTGGGGGAAAGTAAAGAGAAGTCCTCGGGAAAATCGAGGGCTTCGTCAAAGAACTCCCCCGTGGAGTACATCCGATCAAAAGAAAATTCTTGAGAAGCGGGAAGGGTATCCACGACATCACCAGCAGGGACGGAAACATCCCCGATAACAACGTCATCAGCCACCACGGCTTTGTTCCTTCCTTCATCACCAACATTACCAGCGAAGACCTCTTCTTCGACATTGATAGGAAAGGTACCAGTACGTTCCTCCCCATATGTAATCTCATCCTCAGCAAACTCTTCGTTCACTGGACTAGTAACTTCTTCTTGGGCTTCAGCCTCGCCCATCACAATAGTAGAAGACTGCTTCGGCCTAATCTTTTTCTTCTTCAACACCTGAAACCAACACCACAAAAAGAATTATTTTTCCCGACTGATGAAGTTCTAAAAGAGAAGCGCAGCTAGAATCCGCGTACCTGAGCAGTTGAGGTATTCCTCGGTGGAAGTATAGCACTAGAACCTTCCTCCTCGTCTCCCTCTACGACGTCAAGGGCATAAGGAAAATTCATACCCGCAAAGTTCAGACGCCAGGGACAGAAATCTCCATAGCGAACAGGAGGAGACTCGCGTGGCTTACTACTCTCGGTAGGCCTTCAACCGCGGGGACCAGGAATCCAACCGTAAGCCCACGGACCAACTATCTCGATAACGGTGGCATGCCACTCGTAGTCATGATCGCACTTGATCCTCTCTCGCGCGGGGAAGAGTTTCCGACGACTAGAACCCTCCGTGCCAGGAACATACTTCAGCTTGGCATCGCTGACCTCATTTAACAGACGAATCTCGCCCCGAGGAGCAGGGAGATTCCGAAGGCTGACACTCCACGGCTTGCGATTCCTACTATTGACGTAATCACCGAAGGAGTTATTGAAATTCTCAGGAGTATACCATTCCTTCTCCATGGGATTGGGGAGGTAGCAAGTCATCGACGTTTCCCCCCTTACTCCGTAGATAGCATTCCTTCAGGGCGCGGAGATAATTCCCCGATAGTTGGGATACGGAATGGCTGTGAGTGTTGGTGGAATAGCCTTCACGACTAGCGAGCACGTCATAGTAGAAGGAATCCCCTGATTTGTACAACGGCAGCATAAGACCAGCTTCGAATGCTCCAACCGTCGTTAACAAATGAAATTCATCGAACTCATACTTTGAGATAAGCTCATAAGTAATATCATCCTCAGGGGCATAGAAACGAACCCCGAAGGCTTTAAGCTCATGCTTTTCCTTGAATATTTCGAGATCAATATGCTTGAAGGTTACTTTTTTCCTACTAACCGAGACACTGCGTATCAAGGGGGCAGTCTCATCCTCCTCGGCGGGGCCGGATGAACTAATGAACGCTTCAGAAGCTTTTATCTTCACAGGGGGATTCTTTGAAGATTCAGCCCTCGGAGCTACACCCTTCGTATTCTTCCCTTTAAAAGTTGGAGGAGACCGCAGATGATGCTCCGGCACTAACGAACGTAGAGGAGGAATGTCAAAAGCAACAGCACGAGGCGGAGCCTGCGTACTCCTAGTATCATCACAAGGACGAGCCGCTGCGCGATCGAAAACTCTTCGGGAACCAGACGGAATTGTCGGAGGAATCTCTTCCCTAGAGGACGAGGCCTTCGCTCCAGAAGAAACTCGACTCCGACGAACATCATCTTGAGACTCTCTACACGGAGGAGATCTCGATAGCCTGAAATCAGGAGTCTGATAAGTAAGCCGCGGACGGTCAGACATGGCTGCGAAAAGATTAAAATCAAGAACAAGTTACACACAATCAAAAACATTACCAAAGATCAAAAAACCACATCCATAGCAATACACACACGATAACGCAGAAACCCTAAAATTAGTATACATGCTCAAAATTTCATAAAATTCATACCCTCGAAATAGTGGCTTCCTTAATTTAAGATGAAGAACAGGGGCAAACTAGTATGCAAGCATCAGAAAAAGTTCTTCATCACAAACAAGGAACAACAGTAGCAGAGAATTTACAAATCGACACAACGTGAAACAGTGGAAATAAAGAAAAGAAAAACTTACCGGCAAAAACAGCAGTAGAAGAAACAAACAGGGGAAGCGGGCGTGATTAATGCTAAGGTGGAGAGAATTTAAGATCACAGGTTCAATGAAGACTGACAGAGAATTTAAGATCACAGGTTCAATGAAGACTGACAGAGAATTTAAGGTCACAGGTTCAATGAAGACAGACAGAGAATTTAAGGGCTGAAAAAAGAATGAAAACTGAGAGAGCGTTTAGGAAGAATGAAATTAAATTTTCTTTCTATCCTTAAAATACCCGAAAGAAAGAGAAGGAAATTAAGGGAGGAATGGGAAACGTGCCCGTTACATAAGCAGTTAATGCACGAATAAAAGACGTGCCCAAGTATCTAGGAGAAGTTATTAGGAGTGAGAAGAATATGCGACGATAGTTTTTCTTCAAGGCACCCATTAGTCATTCAAGCCCGAAGAAAAGGGGCAAATTGTGTACACATATATCTCACTATCAGACACGTGTATATAAAAAGATACGTGGAAAGCATGCAGGCCAAAACATCAAAACATGATGCGTCACAAAACACCAAATAAACCCCGAGGAGTTACTTTATCTCATCCCCAAAAGAGAATCTAAGATCAACGGTGGAGAGAAAGTTAGCTGACACGAACTGACAGGGGCAGAAGACACTTGTCTGACACGAGCAGACCCCTCAACTACCCGCATTAAACACTCTGAGCAGTGTACGTGTCGACCAACCTGTGGAACGAGCGAGGATGCCTCTGCGGGATCAAGGGGCAAACGCAGACCTCCGCGTGATGGACGCAAGGACACAAGAAGATAAGGTTCCAACGGTCTTCAGAGATGGGTCCCACATTCTAACCTTATAAATACCCCATCTCCACCAAGAGAAAGGGGGATCGGAAAAATCAGGAAGAGAAGGAGAGAGAGAGAGAGAGAGAGAGATTGCAAGGGTAAGTTAATCACTTAGAAGAGAGAAACATGTAAACCCAAAAGTCATTCGACTATTCGTGTAACCGTGAAGAACATAGTAAAACAACAAACCCCGTGGATGTAGGCCTTAGTGCTGAACCACGTAAACCTTGGTCTTATTTACATTTCAGCACTTTACATTTATTTAGCTCCATGGATGTTTACTTATATGTTTTTTTTTCCTTAATACTTATATCCCATGCGCAAACGCCTCGCATGGAGTTGTTAGATGAGGCCATGATAAACCCGAAGGTTTTGAGCCAATGAATCAACACCAGGATATCATCATCACAATCTCTTTAGATGATAATGGTTGATTGTGAGCGTTCGGACCCCCTCGTGATTTGTGTGCTCACAATGAGAATGATTGAATCCAAATAAAACTGACCATACATAACACAAAATTATGTGTGTTCCATTTGTGCAGTAAGAATTAACCCAATGCTCCACTTCTTCTCCACTAATCCGTATTAACAAAAATACATCTCGAAAGCAGCGGCTGCTAAAAAGCAACAGTGAACAACAAAAATATCCTCCGATTTTTGCTCACAAAACGTAAGCGCAACAGTTTTGCAGCAAATAAGTTAAATACCACTCTTAATCAAAGAAATTTCAAGTTTTAGAAAATCCAATAAAACAATTTGAGGTTTCCAATATTAACTATAAAGTTTCTACCAAACATATATAAATAGCACCTCCTCGATGTTTACTTTTGTGGGATCTCCATAAATTTAACGGAAAATGGATCATTTGTCCAAATATTTTTAGAACATGATTCAAATGGACGAGTAAAAATTAGTATGGGTGAAATGGACACCAAAAAAATAGCAAGGATGAAACTGGATTTATCCTGACTTAAACTTAAAAAATAGCAAGGATGAAATTGGATGCATCCTGATGTAAATTAAAAAAAAAATATATTTGAAAATGGATAAGATGAAACTGTTTATATCCTGATTAGTTTGGTCGTTTCAAGTTGCTTAAAATTTATCGATAATTTCTCTTTTTCTTTTTCTTTACATGTAAGATTGGGAAGACGCAAATTTGTGAATTTTTGCTTTCATCATTTAATAATTCGCGATCGGATCTGGGTATTAAAATATTTGCTACTCAGAGTGTGATTCGACTTTAATAATAGAAACATTATTTAATCAACGAAATCATTTTGAATCCATTTCGGTAAACTAATCTTTTTAGAACGGGTTATTTGAATCTGGGGTTAAGTGGCCCCAAAATGGATCCCAAGGTTGTGAAAATCTCCCGGACGTTAGGAAAAAGATTAAAATGTGCTGTTCCTTTAGATTTTTCGTTAGAGAGAGTTAAGTAGTCGCAATTGCCCTTCAGAGTACATTGTTTATAATTCAGGATTCAGTGTTTAAAATTCAGGGGTCAGGGTTTAGGGTTCAGGATTTAGGATTCAGGTGGTGGTGGTGGTGGTGCGGTGGTGCCAGCGATGGTGATAGTGGCGGTGGTGGTGGTGGTGATGATGGTGGTGGCGGTGGTAGTGGTGGTGATGGTGGTGGTGGTGGTAGTGGTGGCAGCGATGGTGGTCGGTGGTTGTTCATTTGGTGGTGGCGGTGGTAGTGGCGGATTGGGTCGTTTTGATTAAGAAGGATAAAAATGGAATTTCAAAATTCCGTTGACCGGTTAAGATGCCAAATTTTGATCAAGATGCCTAGAGCTAACGAAATAGGGCATTTTAATATTTTCCCTAACGTCCGGGACATTTTCACAACCTTGGAATCCATTTTGGGGCATTTTTCCACTTAACCCAAGATAAAAATGGAATTTCAAAACTCCATTGATCGGTCAAGATGCCCAATTTTGATTAAAATGCCCAAAAACTAACGAAATGGGGCATTTTAATCTTTTCTCTAACGTCCGGGACATTTTCTCAACCTTAGGATCCATTTTGGGACATTTTGCCACTTAATCCATTCAAAACCTAACCTAACCATAAAATCGATTAATGGATAAATAAATAAATGGAGAGTACATAATGGATAAATGACTGACCTCCAAACTCACATAATAGTTTCTGAAATGATTATGTATTGAACTCCCCAGTTTAGTGAACCTCTAAATGATCCTGTCCTTCCCACCATGATCTACCAAAATTGAATGCTTACATTCATATGTATTCGATAAACTTAGTACAGAAAGTACATTCATAAGCAGCTTAATTGAGAACCTTATATAATGTGATATGAGAATGACTGAATCCAAATTAAAACTGACTATATATAACACAAAATTATGTGTGTTCTATTTGTGCAGTAAGAATTAACCCAATGCTCCACTTCTTCTCCACTAATCCGTATTAACAAAACGTAAGCGCAACAGTTTAGCAGTAAATAAGTTAAATACCACTCTTAACCAAAGAAATTTCAAGTTTAAAAATATCCAATAATACATTTTCAGGTTTCCAATATTAACTATTAAGTTTCTACCAATAGCACCTCCTCAATGTTTACTTTTGCGCGAATGAATCAATAATAAACCAAGGCGCGCTGCCATGGGGATTACTAAATTAAATTTCACCGGGATTATCAGTATCAACTATCAAGTTAAACCAAAACTTCAATTATCAGAACCTTCTGGAGTTTCGTAGGTAATATTATGCATCTACCAGGCCAGTTGTTCATAGGTATTTTTACCTGAAGTTGTACACCTTATAGATTTAATGACAGTAACTCTTGTAGATTCCTCAATAACCTCCATAACGTCACGCTTGTCGATCCCGTAAAGTTTCTGAATTGCATTATAAAAACTGAATACAAACTTGAGCAGAATATCCTTAGAATCAGATTAATAAGAGATTACCTGGAATTCTTCTTCTTCATCTCCCGTTAGCTTTAGCTCCTTGAACATCTTTCCCATCTCAGCTACAGTTTCTTTAACTATACGTAAAATGAAATAAAATAAAAGTATCAGCAACTCCATGGATGAGACAACATATATATTTCCATGGGAAGGCAGATGTAAAAGAACAATAACTTACCATATTCTACAAGAGGATGATACACAATTTTTTTCCACTCTTTGCATACCGATTTACACAAAAATAATGATTCAATAGGTAACTGTTTGAGAATCCCTAGTTTAATTTCTAATGGGAGAACGTCAAAATTCTCCATCAAAGAGCCAACAAGGGTTTCAGATATCTTTTGGAAAATCTAGAACAAAATATTGTATGGGGACTTTGCTGTTTAGTCTAGTAAACCCGACCCGGGTTACTGGCTAGTCTAGCGGCAAAATATATTTACTCCCTAGTACAAAAAAGTTTTAAAAAGAGTAAAATTACTCTACTAACCCTAACATATAATATTACGTATATTAATACATATGTTACCACATATGTAGTATGTAGTAATAACATATGTAGTATGTAGTATACTTAGTTACTAGTATACTAGTATGCTAGTAGTATACTAGCATACTAGCAGTAATATGTTATATATCATTAATATGTAGTATGTAATAATAACATATGTAGTATGTAATATACTAGTATACTAGTAGTAATTAGTACTAGTACTAGTAGTAATATGTTATATATTGATACTACATATTAATATGTTATATGTTATATATTAATACTACATATTAATATTGATACTACATATTGATATGTAGTATGTTATATATTGATACTACATATTAATATGTAGTATCAATATGTTATGTTCACCCCTGTTATGTTATGTATTGATACTACATATTGATATGTAGTATGTTATATATTGGTGTGTAGTATGTTTGATATGTAGTATGTTATATATTGATACTACATATTGATATGTAGTATGTTATATATTGATATGTAGTATGTTATGTATTGGTATGTAGTATTTTATGTATTGATACTACATATCAAAAAATTGTTATGTATTGATACTCCATGTGTTACTACTAGTACTAGTTACCACTAGTATACTACATATGTTACTACTAGTATACTACTATAGTGTACTAGTAGTAACTAGTATAGTGTACTAGTAGTAGTAACTAGTATAGTAAAGTAGTTACCTAATTTACTAGTAACAAATTAGTAAGATATTTTTGTTACTGCTAGTATAGTACATATTAATATCTAGTATCACCGTATTGATATTACTAGTATGTAGGAACATACTACTAGTAACATTTACATGTGTTGGTATTAATTAGACCTAGAAGGGTATTTTAGGCACTTTGAAAACACACTTTATAATCTCCATGAAGTTTTTGGACTAGAGAGTAAATAATCTATTTTTTTGGACTAGGGAGTAAATGTTTTTCACGGGTGGACTAGCCATTAACTGGGTCATGAAAAACTGGACTAAACAGTAATTCCTACATATTGTATAGGTTGGATATGTTGCAAAAGCCCTACGGGCTCTTTCACTAAGTCGATGACCCGTATTAATATCGTAAGTACCTGAATCCACAATTTAAATTTTTTGTTATTGTTATACAAAGTACTCTAGTGAGTTTGCATGTAATTAAGAAGTCTTAATATCCTTCGGTTCTTTTCCCAATGAAGCAAGAATCTGCGTATACTGATTATCAGTTACGCTGTATCGTAAAAATGGATTGCTAAGAACATAATACTATTAGGGAAGACAATACCTAGAGATTGATAACACTAAAAGTAGTCAGGAACTTATAAAATCGGATGTTCAGAAATACATGAAGCCTATGCGCAAGGAAGATATATTAAAATGCATGTCGATGTAGTCCGCAAGAATATCTATGGTTACCAAAAGGGAGGAATGTGCTAACCTTAGACAACCAAGAATAATTCACATGGTTGACATGCATACGGTGATATTGACAACAATTAAGATAGTCTACATCCATTTTATATTAGGGAATAGCTTCTGGTTAATACCAACTCCAGATATCCAATGTTTATATGTTAATGCAGCTGTTAGGTGCAGCATTCCGTTTGTTAAATTCGAGGCTATGGTCGTCCATGGGATTGCAAACAGGTTTCTAGATCCCAGTGGCGGAACTGGAAATTTAACTTGGGGGTGGCTTTGGATTTTTAGGGGTGGCTTAAGCCTATTAATTGGGCTTATTTTTATTAGCCCAAGTAAAATAGGTAATGAAAAAAAGAACCATTTTTCAGGACTACTCAAAAATGGTGGGGGATTACTCTCCATTTTTTTGGGGTGGATATTAGAAGTAATAATGAGTCACCTCTTATCTAAGTTATATTTTAATACCAAATTTGCCCTTGGTAATTAAATTAGTTAGTGTAATGATTAATTAGTGTTAGTATAATGATTAATTAATTGGGTGTTTTGAAAAGAATAATTTTTGAGAAGGTACCCTTTCTTTTCTTTTTTTTCTTTTTTGTTAAGATGGTTGATTTCGAAATGAGGGTTTTGGGTATACTTCAAATTTAGTTAATGTTGCTTGAATTGGAAAAATCTTTCGAAAAAATGAAACTTTTATAAACTAATTTCGACCATGGAAATAGAGTTCGACTAGGACATCTGAAGAACAGGTAGCCGAACTCATCTGCAAGCAGTTCGGCTAATGGTTCTGAAAACAGGTAGCCGAACTCAGCTTTTAATGGAGTTTTTGCTTTCAGAAAAAAGTTTGGCTAGGAAAAAAATTTGCGACGTAACCGAACTACATGTTCGGCTGGGGAAAAAAAATTGACGAAACCGAACTCAATATATTGGCTTTCAGAGAAAAGTTCGGTTAGGAGAAAAAAATTGCGATATAACTGAACTAAAAGTTCAGCTAGGAGAAAAGGAAAAAAACTTACGACGTAACCGAACTAAAAGTTCGGCTGGGATTTTTTTCTTTTGCGAGGTAATCTAACTTTTCTCTGAAAGAAAAAACTCCATTAAAGATGAGTTCGGCTAGTTCGAAAAACTGTTTCACATAATTTCTAGACGAACTTCTCTCTGCAACTTCCATTTTCAACTCATTTTGATGATTACTACTCATTTTTTCAACCAAGTAACGCGTTTGTGGATTTTTTTTTTGAATCGAGACGGTGAAGCGGAAAGAAGAGAAGAAAATGAACCCTTATAATGGATTTGTGAAAAATTAAAAATAGTAACGGATTTGTGAAAAAACTAATAGTAGCGGATTTGTGAAAAATTAAAAATAATGGATTTGTTATGATTTTGATTTTGTTTTGTTAATGATTTAGATTATGTTACATATATATAAATATAAATATATATATATATGTGTATATGTGTGTGTATTTATTAGATTAGTTTTAATTGTAATTAGGTTAAGGGTAGGTTAGTCATTTCCATACTTTAGGACACCCCTTGTAAGCATAGGGTAGACATTCCTATCACGAAGTAGTCCCCCACCATTTTTGAGTAGTCCCCAAAAAATGGTTCAAAAAAAGGGATTTTGGGTTTTTAGGGTTGGCTTAAGCCATCCCTAGTATGGGCATAGTTCGGAGCCTGCTAGATCCCACTCCCCTCCTGGCTGTGAATGTATTATTTCTTTTGAACTTGCTGATGCACTGTTCATTTTTTTTTTTAACAAAGAGAATTACATATATTATACCGAAAGATTTCTTACATCATTGTTTATGCAAGGAATTAACATAGGAGGTGGGTGAAACCATCGTTCCCCACATAAATTGTACTTACGGGCTGCCTTAGCTATTGTATCTGCAGCTTTATTACAAGATATATACACAAAAGTAAAAGACCACACAATATTAATGTTACATATATCTACACATTTTCTCACTAAAAGTGAACTCTGCCATTGACAGAGTTTAGTTTGCTGCTGTAAGAACGAACAGATTCCAAGATTGTCAATCTCAAAAATAACATGAGACCAACCCTTTGTTACTGCCAGTTGCATAGCTTCCAACATAGCCCAGGCTTCTGCTTGATGGGCATTGCTACCTCTCCTTAATGCTCCCCCTCCCACAACATATGTTCCTGTAGAGTTTCAAATTATAATTCCAATACCAGACAGAATAGAACTAGCATTGTAAGATGCATCAATATTAATTTTGAAGAACTGCATAGGAGTAGGAACCCAGTTATGATGTAAGAAGTTATGATAAATATGTGGATGATTATTATTAGAAGGAGAGCTTCCTAAATGAATAATGCACATGGCTAAGTGAATAGTCTGAGGAGATTTCTGGATGTTGAAGATGGAATCTTTCAGCTGCCAAGTCTGAATCCAAGATAAGACAGACGAATGCTGCAAAATAGAATTAAACAGGTGAGCGTAGTAATACTGCCATATTGCCTTAGAGAAAGGGCAATGAAGTAGCATATGATCCAGGTCTTCCATCTGATTTAAATTGCACAGCACACAGTTAGAATCAGCATTATGCAGATGATTAAAAATTCTTGCTTTAACTGGAACAACATTGTGGATTACTTTACATAGAAATATCTGAAACTTGTAAGGAAATGTTAGCTTCCAGAAGGTTAACCAAAACTGTTGAGATAATCCCATAGAGTTGTCTCTGATTGACTCCTTGTCACAAAGCATTTTATAAGTTGAGGATGTCGTAAAAATACCAGTACTTGTAAACGACCATATTAACTTATCTTCTTGATCTAACTGAATTCACCTGATCAAATGTAAAAAGATGATGAAGAAGCGGCACATTCCACTTTTTAGTGTTGTAGTTTTGAAAGTGGTAGTAAAAGTTCGTTGCTCGGACTTATAAAGATTTAAAAATAAAAATATATACACAATATTTATCACAGGATCAAGAGACACTAGGACACATGATTCCACCATTAATCATTCACACAATCCATATATTTATTCGAAACAATTATACCTCAAATCATAAGGACTCTCATTCTTGCCAAGGTAGATTTTTAGAATATTTATTGTATATCACTAGCATGACGCATCAAAAGCACTACGACCAAGCATACATCATCATACGATATCACAACCAATTAAGAAAAATCATAAATCGATTAATAAAAAGTGAAGGTAGTCAAAAAAGAATTAATATAATTATCATATGCGTAAAGAACGGTTTACTCCATCATCCCAGTGTTGGGATTTAGCTACTCATATTAATCATGTTCTCAAAATACATAATTGATGCTCAAAATTTGATTAAAAGAGTGAAAAAGTATAAAACATCGAATCTACGACCCACAAAAGGCGTCACAAATCAACGATAGAGTTGTACTGCTGTAAAACAACGATACTTAGCTGCTGTTGTTGATGCTGCGGAAAATAAGACTGCTCTGTGTAGTCTTTTCTTCGTGTTCTTCAAGGTCCTCTAATGGCAGCAGCAGCAGGTGGGAATTGCTGTTAATCCTTCTTCTTCGCTCCTCTGCGTCCCAAACCTTCCCCAAACTCTTGATAAAGCTTCTCTGAACTCCCACAAGACTTTTTATACTCGACAGGCCCAAAAATCTCCTGGTTTAATCCCGAATATCTTCTATTATTCTTCATGGCCTCGTCCGTTATTTCTTTCCCTGTGGACTCTGATTTCTCGTTAATAGCAGATATTTTGTTTTTAATAACTTTCCAAACTTTGTTAAGATAGGATAGAAACAAATCTTATGATATCTTCTGCTGATTAATCACCATATCTTCGAAATATGTTCACGCTCCTGCTGTTGACGCTGTCTTCCTCCAACAGATTATCCAGCCCATTTTGATTAGTTAAACTGCCCAAACTAACTTTGTTTGATCAATACAAGTCCAGCCCAATCATTTACAGAGATTGAATCTCGTTAAAACAGCCCGAGAATTCAACTCCAAAATCTGCAGCGTCTGCATGCAATATTCCCTCCAAAACCAAATTCAAAGAAAGAAGATGACCTCCCCCTATCCAGTTCAGGGGTGCGAATAACAAGTGGTCACCCCTTATCAAGTGCATGGGTGTCCCTTATCCAAAGCAGAGAGTTCGAATAACAAATGTCCTCCGGGATGCTCCGCATAATTTTTCGAGCCGATTTTTCCAAAATTATTTATTTCCAAAAAAATACCTACAAACACACAAAACACCATAATAAGGACGAAAACGAGTACTAACAAAATACACAAAAGAGATGAAAATAGACACATAAATGCGTCTATCATTTAGTATGACTGTCTATAAGCTCAGAAACCCACTGATAATTACCAGTATTCAAGTCTTACCAATCCTGTAATGCATGACTCAAAGAAGGGATCCAGTTAGATGTCCATATGTTGATATTTGAACCATTATCTACTTGCCATTTAGCATTTGTCAAAACAATCTCAAGCCCGATACAGATACTCTGCCATATCCAACTTGAATTAACATTTTTAGGTGGAGGAGAAAATTGCAAATCATTATAAGGAAAATTCTCTCCTTTCAACAATTTAGCCCATAAAGCATCTTGGTTATTAATAATTGTCAGGCCAGTTTGGAAAGAAAGGCTAAATTGTAATTACTTAGATTTTTGAGACCTAATCCACCAAATCTTTTAGGTAAACATACCTTTTTCTAGGAGATGAACTTCCGAGAATGAGTGTTGTTGTAATTGTTCCACCAATAGTTTCTCTGAATCCTGTCCATTTTTTGAATAATAGTTTCAGGCAACTTAAAGACCTGCATCTGATACATGCCCATGGTGCTTAGGAAAGAATTAACTTGCGTAGTTCTTCCCGCTTGGTTAACAACTTTACTCTACCAACCCTGCAACTTATTATACATGTTATCAGTTATACCTTGAGAGTTCTTATGCCTGGATCTATGCATAAGAAGCGGAATACCCAAATATTTCTCTCCAAGTCCCATGATTTTCATACCAAGAATACTAGTTATACTATATTTATGAGCATTAGAAGTATCCTTACCAAAAAACAAAGTTGATTTTTGCATATTTATGACCTGACCTGAAGATTGTCCAAATATGTAAAGCAAATGTTGAAGATGTCTCATCTGCGAAGAATCGGCTTGGAAAAATAACAAACAGTCATCTGCAAAAAACAGATGATTGATTGAGGGACAGTGGCGATTAATTTTAATTCCTGAAAGACTACCAGAATTAATATTAAGTTGCAGCAGTCGAGAGAAAGCTTCCATGACAAAAAGAAATAAATAAGGAGATAAAGGATCTCCTTGACGAATACCCCGAGTCGGAGAAAAAGTTGAGGAAAGACTCCCATTAATCAAAAGAGAGATATTTGAAGTAGCTATGCACTGCTAAATTAAGGTAATCCAGTCAGCATGAAAACCCAGTTGGCGAAAAACAGAAAGAAAAAAAGACCATTCCTCCCTGTCGAAAGCTTTCGACATATCCAACTTTAAACCAACTAAAGCCTTGTTAATCTTTTTAGTTTTCATACTATGCACTATCTCATGAGCAATAATGATATTGTCATGGATATGCCAACAGTGGCAAAGGCAGTTTGAGTAGGAGATATAATATCAGGAAGAAGAGGCTTAAGACGGTTAGCTAGAATTTTTGAAATAATTTTGTAACCAACATTACACAGACCATTGGTCTGTAATCAGCAGGGGTTTTCAGGTTTTGAATTTTAGGAAGTAGCACTTGATAGGTATGATTTATGGCTCTTAGTATATGTTTAAGAATGAAAAAGTGTTGAACCATGGAATTATCTCTAAGCCAACAATATCCCAGCACTGCTGATAAAAAGCAGCTTGGAACCCATCATTACCCGGAGAATCCCAAGGCCTAATTTGGAACACCACATCCTTAATTAATTTCTTGAGCATCATGGATCTGAGTAAGTTTGTTGTTCTGAACTTCTGAAACAGACGGTGTAAAAAGATGCAGAATCTCATTATTAGTTTGAGGCTTAGAAGATGAAGAGATACTTGCAAAACGATTAAAAAAATAACTTCAATATAACTTATGTTGTCATACCAAATGCCCAAAGGACCCTGAATAACATTAATATTCGACCTTTTTTTATTATAATTAGCTAAGGAATGAAAATAAGATGTATTTCTGCCATCCTCAAGAAATTTGTCACCTGCTTTTTGCATGAAAAACTCTTTCTGAATGGAAAGCCACTGCTGCAAAGAAGAACTTAACCGCTTAACCTGAGGATGAGAAGAAGGCAAATTATTGTCATAGCATCGCTTAAGCTGATTTTGAATGCTCTAAAGATTATTTTCAATATTTCCAAAGGAAATTCTCTTCCACAATTGCAACCGGGTTCTAGTAAATTTTAACTTACTAGAAAACTGAAACGAAGGAGATCCCGAAAATTGTTGACGCCAACTTCTAGAAATAGTATCAGTACAGGAATCCAGTTGAAACCAACACTTGTAGAGCTTAAAAGGAGAATATCTGCTAGTAGTAGGAACTGTATGGAGCAAAATTGGGAAGTGATCCGAAGCAATAGGGATTAAGTGTTGAAGATGAGCCGTAATATAAAGATTGATCCATCGACTATTCACTAAATCCCTATCTAGACGAGCAAAGACATGTTCATCTCCACTACGATGATTCGACCAAGTAGTGTCAGCTCCTGAATAACCTAAGTCAATGAGACCTAGTCGTTGAACATAACTCCTAATATGTATAGCATGATGAGGATCATCCATTCCTGAACTATGGGTTTCAGAATCTTGCATAGTAAAATTTAAATCACCCAAAAGAACCCAAGGAAGATCAACATAGGAATGCATATCAAGCAAATATTGCCATTTATTAGAATTCGCTACAGCATCATGAGCACCATACATAAAAGTTATAAAAAATCCATGTTATTATCGTGAGCATGGACAATAACATGTATAGTGTCAGAAGTTATGTGCATTATTTCAATATCTACTCCATTTTTCCAGGCAAGAGAGATACCACCATAGAGACCCAAACAAGGATGAAACAAATAATTAGGGTACTTAATCTGTGCGAGATAGAACTGCATGTTATTACTCTGAGCTTTGGTTTCAGACAAGAAGAAAATATCAGGATCATAGTTTGAAAAGCAAAACCGAAGATAGTCACGATTATGGGGATTTCCAATACCCTGACAATTCCAGGCAAGAATTTTCACGAAAAGAAAAATATAACAGTGAAGAAAAATTTGACAAAGGTAAAATAAAAGAAAAAACAAGCTAAAAATGAACAAATAAGAATAAGTTTTGACAATCACCTGCTGCCATGCATCAGTATGATTCTGAGCATTGTAAGCATCATCTGCAGCAATGTCCCATACATTAATCATACTTGAAGTAGAGTTATCATCTTCAACAGGGGCAGTATCATCAAGTTGGGTAGTAACGATTAGTACCATTCAAATCAGCAGCAGGAGAATGAGTTCCTGAAGTTATGACCAAAGTGGGAGTGTGTCTATATCTCTTTTTAACACCACTAGTACTAGCACCATCACTAGTCAGGATAGAAGCCAGCCTTGAAGAAGAAGCTTCTTGATCTTGATTATTATATGAAGAAGAAGCACCAACATCAGAATCTGTAGCCGAGAAGATTGGAATGCGCATTCCATCAAAAGATCGATCCTGTTCTTGTTCAAAGGGTAAACGTAACCTGTTACGCCTCTGAGATCCATGTTGTAAAAAAAGTTGCGCTTCTTGCTGTGGATTCCGTTGAGAAGGAAAGATTGGTTCTGCAAAGCCAAATCCACGAACAATCTCTTCCATTTCATGTTGATTATGAGCCATATCAGCACAATCAATTTCTTCATGGTTAGGAA
Organism: Papaver somniferum; assembly: GCF_003573695.1. NCBI lineage: Eukaryota > Viridiplantae > Streptophyta > Magnoliopsida > Ranunculales > Papaveraceae > Papaver > Papaver somniferum. The sequence goes on from NW_020620381.1 coordinate 1,799,622, forward strand.
CCTTACATTCAGGACAAAGGCGATATGGTTGTTTCTCACAAAAAAAACCTATCCATCTAGTAACACCAGAAGCATTAGCAGTAGTAATACCTTCAATTAGAGGATTGTTAACATTAATAAAAACCAAAGCTCTATATTTAGATGAGGTAGGAGGATTCACACCATCTGGTTCCACTATTCTAACTTCTCCAACAATATTTCCAAGCATTCTTAAAATATCAACATAAGTGAACTCAGGCAAAAGACATTTGTATTCTAACCAGAAAGGGGAAATCGAAAAGTCTAGCAGATGATAATCCATAGTGGGATTCCAGTCCTTTAAATCAATCAGATAGCCATCAAAATTCCAGGCTCCACCAATAAAATTGCATCTTTATCTCCTGATAGTCTGAATTTGATAACAAAGATATTTGGCTCTAAAGTACGCACCTGAACAAACCATTGATGATATCTTCTGAGATGAGGCCAAATAAATTTTGCTGCACATTCTGCATCCTGCCAAGACATAATCCCCGGGGCATAAAGCTTACCAGCAAGACTAAACTTCCAACCCTAACACCAGCTAAGATAACAGTATTAGAATGCATAATCACCATTCTTCTAACAGGTTCTTCACTAATTGAAACATTTTTAATTTGTTGAGAAATATTATTCATTGCAGGACGAGCCATGGTTGTGAAAAAATAGAAGCTAAAAGTAGAACAGAGAAAGGTATGCACAAAAAAGGTAGGTATGATGTGGTTTTTATAATTAAAAACTGAAGGAGGTGTCAAGATGTAAATCAGATAGGTATGGGAGAAAAAGTTTATCAATTGAGGTAGCAGATAAAAAATTGCAAGTATCAAAGGTGCTGATAGACTATGGATAGCATCAGAAGCAGATTCCAATAAAGGCAATTTGAGAAACCCAAAATACTGAATCCCAATCAGATAACTATCACAAGAAGAGATAAAGATGAACAACATACGCACCACTGTAACATAACGCCAACTTTGATACTGCGAACTGTATAGAACACCAGATGAATGATGGGACATTTCTGTAACATCCATGCGTGGCAACAGATAAACGAGAAGATTAATCTGCCATTAAACAATAAACAGATCAGTGAAAACCAGGACTTGACACATAACCAAGGGAAAAAAGAAAGAAACATGAAATTAGGGAATTAAAAACCAAGAAAAACCGACAATAAATTAGAAAACAAAGGACTTTAATACAACAGAAGATTCAGATAAAACTAAAAACTCCATATCGAGAAAAGAAGGGACAGATCCGTTGAGAATTAAAGAAGAGGGAATTGAGTTGACTAATTTTGACTAGAGGGAAGACTTTCGCTTGACCATATCCCCAGAGAGAAAGAGCTTATTGCACTGTTCAGATTGTTTTGATCAGCTCCACCAGCATGGTTTTTAAAAGCGTACGCTTCACGCTTCGGAGCGTCGCTTCGCTTCAAATTTCAGCATTTCGCTCTGAAGCGGTTATGTGAAGTGCGTTTTTTGACTTAGTCAACTCCTTTTCCGCCTAATTTTCAAAGCTTTCAAAAGAAAAATATGAATATTTTAGGAGGGAATCAAACACCCCACCTCCCACCGCCTTGAGAAGGTTGAACTGGTGTGCACACGTTTTGTTTTTGATAATAATTAGACTTATGTAAACTTTATATAGATATTATTTTCCTAATAAACTTATAGTTACTAGTTACGATTAATTTATTTATAAGAAAACATCCACTTCAAACATCAACCATGAAGCGACACTTCATGCTTTGATAGACACATCGCCTCCTAAAAATGAAAAACGCTTCACGCTTTCAATACCTTGTCCACCAGTTTCATACGCGGGGCTTCTGCATTAAAAAAGAAAGCCTCGAGGACAACTGAGGTCATGGTCAAAGGGCAAATTGGAGAAATTTCGTCGAATGAATCAGTGGGTATCAGATAGGCAAAACCTGGGATTATGTTTTAATGGCATCTTAACTGAATCTAATTTTTTCATTCGAACTTGCGATCAACAAAGAGAAATATACTTAAATTCGCAGTGCGGGAAGAAGAATCAGGCATATATTAGAAGGCTATCTTCCCCAAATGCTACTGCATTGTATGGGTGATCGACTAGACAATTGTTGATCGAGGGTGAGTAATGAATGCTTTTTTAGGTTTATAACTGCAAGTATACCTTCATATGCAGATAGTGATTATTTTCTTTCATTTAGAAATTTACATTGTTGATTTTACAGTTATATATATTTGGATGCTTACTAGTGCACTAAACCTGTTTGAGATATTGTCTATCAGACTTCAAACTCTATACTTACATATTGGTGCATGTTTTAGGCTGTCGAAAGTTGATACTGCAAGATACTGATTCTTTATTACCTCTACATATTAATCATGTTTGATGAAAACACGGTCACTAGAATTAATCCATTTTTATCACATTCTGATTCCAAGATACTGATTCTTTATTACCTCTACATATAAATCATGTTAGATGATAACACGACCAATGGAATTAATCCATTTTCATTACATTCTGATCCCAAGATACTGATTCTTTATTACCTCTACATAACCAATGACCTCATTCATGCTGATTCGATGGCAAGGTAATTCTGACGAACATATGACTCCAATCTGAATAATTGAAGCTAAAATTTGTCTCGTGGTATGTCTTGCTCTGTTTCTTCTTTCGCTTCGTGGCATATTGTAACTGTTAGTTTCCGTATTTTCAAGATGTTCATTTTCTAGTTCCAACAACAATCTTGAATCGATAATATCGAGAACTCGCTCTGGAAATGCATGCAACTTAGAGAATTTATGAATGTCTAAACCATCCTTAAACATGTCATCAGTTGGTCTCTTTCCTGTAAACATCTCTAATAAAAGTATCCCATAACTATAAACATCACCTTGTGTAGACGCTGCAGCACACATTCCATATTCTGTTAAAATCAAAGCAAAGATTTGTCACATAACCCACATAAAAAAATCATTGTAATACAACTGCTCATATAAACACAATAATATCAGTTGATCCTTTTTTTCCTTACCAGGAGCGACATAACCAATGGAGCCCATTATTTCAACTGAATTTGCATCTTGTTCATTTAGCTGCCGGGAAGTACTGGTGGGATTTGAAAGGAACTGAGCCAAGCCAAAATCACTCACATGGGCAATTAAAGCATCATCAAGAAGAACATTGCTTGGCTTCAGATCACAGTGAACAAGGGGCGTAACACATTCATGGTGAAGATAATTTAGGGCGGAAGCAACGTCAACTGCAATGTTCAACCTTCTTTTCAGGTTCAAATTCTTTACTTGTATTTCACCGTTGTTGTTCCTGTCACCTATATTTGGGTGTAACCAATCCTCTAAACTGCCATTAGACATGAACTCAAAAACTAGAGCTTTGAAATCATTACCTTGACAATCAGTACTCGAGCAACAAGTAACTATCTTGAGTAAATTTGTATGTCTAGCGTTCCGTTGAAAATCACATTCAGCCATGAAACTCTTGGTTGCACCTCTTCGTTGAAGGTGTAGAACCTTAACTGCAACAGGATTTAATTCATCTTGGCGAAGAATTCCCTTATATACAGAGCCAAAACTTCCCACCCCAAGCAAATTGGTAGAATCATTAAATCCGTTGGTAGCTTTAGAGAGCTCAGTATAAGAAACTCCTTTGAACCTTATACCCACGTCTAAATTCGTTGAAGGCAATTTGCTTTTTGACTTTATTCTCCAGTAAAGAGTTAAATAAAAAACAATCAAAGTTATAAATAAACCAACCAGAATTATTATGATAACAATTACTCCGACTGATATTGATTTCCTTTGGTTTTGCTTTGAATCTGGGTTAAATGGCATGGGACAACTCTGCAACTTCAAAACAGGTATACCACCACAAAGCTTACGATTCCCTACTATTAAAAATTTACTTGCATTCTCAAACACTCCATCTTGGGGTACTGCTCCCTCTAAATTATTATATGACAAATCCAACTCAACGAGTGTCCTTAGAATCTCAAGGCCTTTCGGAATTATACCAGAGAAATTATTGTGTGAAAGGTTTAAGCTTTCAAGACCTTTTAAGGATTCAATAGTTGGAGGAATATGTCCTTGAAAGAAGTTACCTTGCAGCTTTAGATATCTTAAAGCTAAACACTGTCCTATGCTACTTGGGATTTCACCAAATAATTTGTTTGTGTGCAGGTACAACTCCCCAAGGTTTCTCAAGCTACCAATTTCCACTGGGACTGAACCAGTAAATGAGTTATTACTTAAGTCTAGCATCAATGATAAAGAGGGAAGTCTGAAAATTTGTACGGGGATACTACCACTTAGTCTGTTAGAATGTAGATCCAAAAGCTGCAAAGATTTACAGTATCCAAGACTTGATGGAACTAGACCTGTTAAGTTATTATCATATAAACTTAGTTTGATCAGTCGTGTTACGTTACTTAACGAAGAAGGGATTGCACCATAGAGTTTGTTACTATCCAACTCTAGTATTCCTAAATTTTGAAAGAGCCCAATACTTGGAGGAACACTTCCTGTGAACTGGTTTGAACCCAAAGAGAGTGTCCTTAAACCTTGAAGATTCTGAATACCTGGAGGAATACTTCCATATATGTAATTCCCTCTGAAATCTAGAATACGAAGGTTTGTTGTGAGATTGGTTATATAACTAGGTAAAACTCCCCCAAAATTATTAGCGGATATATTCAACCACCTCAAATCTGTACAGTTGACTAGAGAATTGATGAAGTCTAGATCATTAGCTTGTCCACTTCCAAGCTTATTTTCTCCCAAAAGTATTCTGTCAAGACTTTTCGAGTTGCCAAGATTATAAGGGACTGATCCTACTAAGTTATTGTTATCAAGTTGTAATATTTCGAGTCTAGACGAGTTGGAAAATGAACTTGGAATGGTTCCAGTGAAATTGTTATTTGAAATTAAAAAGAAGTTGAGATTTGGAAGTGTGAAACCAATATCAAAAGGAATACTCCCATGGAGTTGATTATTCATCGCTGAAAAGATTCTAAGTGATGAAATATTATAGACTGAAGAAGGGATGGTACCTGATAACTTATTCAGACCGAGAACAAGATGTTGCAAGTTCCTTAATTTACTTAGAGAGTTTGGTATTCTTCCTTCTAAATTATTTGCATTTAGATCAAGGTAAATAAGAGATGAAAGGTTACCTAATGAAGCTGGAATCTCACCTGACAGATTATTTCGGATGATATTCAATACTATGAGATTAAACAAATAGCCTAACTCATTTGGTATACGTCCCACAAGATAGTTGCGAGATATATTAAGCTGTATAAGATTGGAGCAACGAGAAATGTTGTGCGGAATTTCTCCTTCCAAGGAATTATTTGAAAGACCCAAGCGTCTCAATCGAAAGAGACGGCCAATTTGCTGTGGAATTTCTCCGCTTAAACTGTTGTTGCTGAGGATGAGTTCCTCAAGAAAGCTAAGGTTTCCAATGTGAGGAGAAATGGAACCTACCAATTTTTGTGATCGAAGATTAATCTTGGTGACTCTTCTAGGATGACGGCGACTACATGTAACACCTCCCCACTCGCAGAAATGAAGAGAATTATTCTTGTCGTTCCAGGAACTCAACATTCCGAATGTATCTTGAGTAATTCCCTTCTTAAAAGCAATCAACGCCAGATGGTCACTTGATTTGTTGTCATCACCGATTGCAGCAAGACAATTGACATCCATGTAAGAAATGGTGAGAGTAAGGCTGCATAATAGTACTAGTATTGTACTGGAGTTGAAAGAATTCTGCGGCTGTCGTAATAACTTCATCTCCAAAACATGTACAGATTTGAAGTTTAAAAACTGGCAAAGAAATCGAAAAAAGTTACGTACAAATCAGATTCTAATTTTCTTGGGTTATATAAGCTAATTGTGTCTAAAAGAAGTGTTCTATAAGCGCGTTCAAACATATGTAGACTTCATATAAAGAGGGAGCATTTGAAGTCTTGGGAATAAATTACTCTAGGGACACTAACTTGACAATCCGTACTTAGACGAAGACTAGATATGTGGCCATGAAGGACGTGAAGAATTCTATGTTGATTAGCAGGACAGATGGGACGAAGGAAGCTTTGTGGACCAGAATAAAATCCTCAATTATCAAGATAATATTTGGGAATTTTTTATGCCCCTACTTAGGACTCCTGTGCTCTGGTTGGTAGGCTAACGAACTTTCTGATAATAGTGTAACCTTTTCTTACACCTTAGGCACATTTTATTTTTTATTTTTTGCTCGGTAAAAAGAGTTATATGTCGTAGGGCTTACGGCCCACGGATGTGGGCCCAACTAGTAACCTAGGTTGCCTTTTACATATATATAAGGGATATCGTATCCATGTAACTCTATTATCCTGATCAATAGAAATCTCTCTTTGTCTCTTTACTTTCTCCATATTTTCCACTGCAACACGTTATCATGCACGACTCTACCAACTAGTGCGATTTTTTTTCTTCGTTCAAGATTGGTTATGGATTATTCCTTGAAGATTAGCGTGGTTCTGATCCTATTTGTTTATCATCATGGATGCGTTACCAGGTATTTCTTTTGAACAAAGAAATTTCGTTTTCGTAGTATATATTAGGGTTCCCCAAACATATGATTATAAAACATAGAGATTTCACTGTTAGATTTTCATGAAATTATAAGACGTTCAACCCAATCAGTCATTACGTACTATGTTAAAATTTCAATCAAATCGGAATATGATGCAGTCTCCAAAACCTGTGTTTAATAAAACTGTGTACGTTCAGAAAAACCCTAATATTTAACAGCGTCGAAAAACCTATGTTTTGAGAATTTCAACCGTTGGATTATGCTATATTGTTGGTATGTTTTGCATATTGTTCTTGGTGAGATAGTGTAAAAATTTCATAAAGATCCAACCATGGAAATACTCAAAAGTACGTGATATTTCCAATTGTTTCCACAAAAACGCTAATTAGAACAATCATATGGAGTCATGGATAAGTTTTTATCTAGCCATTGGATTGAGTTGAAATTCTATTATGTTTGTCAAAACAGTATTATGAAATTACTGTAAAAATTTCATAATCATCGGAGATGTTTACAATTGTTTTCTGATCACTAAAGTTGGATGATGAAATTTTCAATTTTAGGGTTAACAATATGTTTTGGCTCATATGCTAATAGTTTAAAGATTATTACCAATGATCCTGAGCACTTCATATATAATGTAACATATATGTGGAATTTTGTCAACCATGACATAGTCAACCCAATGGACCAGGCATTGACCAATCCGTTGACTGAGTTCTGATTAAACCAACTCAAATAAAATTTGACCTTTTGGACTCAGAAGTACTTGAGCGCAATTAAAGAGCCTCTGATACAGAAGTCAATTGTGTCTACAAGGTATTTACTTCTATCATGAAAACCTTCAACCAATGACGATGCATTGTTCAAAAGATGAAGGCATAACTTCTACGTTTTAAGGCGACATATTGATTTCAGACAATAGAATGCTCTGAAGGAAGTTTTTGAAACATTCATGAAATTTTCCCCCTGAAAATTTGAATGTTCATTGGAATTTAAAACACTTCTAATATTGGCTCAAGTAGTAACAATACAAAGTAAATGTATTAGTGAGCATGAGACAGACGTAATTCTGATTCATTGGAATGAGAGTTGGACGCTTGGTATAAACATTTACTGAGTATGGTACAAGTGATGGAATACAAGTATCATATAATAGCAGCCTACTACAAGATATATAGAGAGTTCAAATGACAACAAACTCACTATATGTTAAAAGAAGGCCATACCCCCGCTTGTCAACTTCAGTGGCAATAAGAAACTCGCCCAATTAATATACTTACATTTTGTTAAGTTTTTATTAATTATCTTATTCAACTGAATTTTGTATGATTTGATCCTGGACTATTGGTTGTATGGTAGTTTAGTAAACATTTTTTTTTCAAGTTAAAATAAAGAACTTTTTTATGCGAAGAACTAAATTCATAGTTTGTACTTATGAAATGAAAAGTATATCATTTCCATGAGACTGAAATACTCTAAAGCACCTGAGATATACTCACAAGTACTTGAGTGAAAAGGATCATTCGTACATTATGATGAAAAGTATATCATCCTCATGAATTGTAACACTCTAAAGTAAATGAGATAAATTTTCTTTTTTTACGTAATAAGGACACACCACTTATTACACGAAGCTCTTAAGGAAATATATTAAACTGCTTATTAAATTGTTTCCTTATGTAATACCATGCGATGATTGGATCATTACAGATAATAGCCGAACGAAGAAAAATGCTCAATCTTTGTTGCATAATTAGTAAAAGTTACATGAGCTCTATAAGAACCAAGAGCTAGTCACACTTTGTTAAGTTTCTACGAAGTCTGTGCAAACGGTTATTGAACGAAAACTAACCGTGAGAATGGAAATGCATCTACAAATTACCTCCAATGATTGTGAAAGGAATCACATTTTAGAGAAAATAATGAGTCAATTAGTCTAGTGAACTGTAAATCACTAATACTTGGATAGTTGACAATATAATGTTGGAAATTGACTCACTCAGATTTTGACATAACCATAAAGAAACTTTGGTTGTGATATGATGTTTTGTTTTGAAAGAACTCAAATGGACATCCTTTTATTTGAGTTAACAAGAAAATTGGAATCACAAAGATTGAAAGAATGCAAAGTCACGGCATCTCTCATAATCAACTCTTTCTAAAGTACCAGAAACACCACCTCCCCTCCCATTATGCTTTTAAAGTAATAAAGCATGTAACTTATTTTACAAAGTTATTCTTTAGTAAAAAGGATTGAGACCATCCTAAGATGCAAATGGTAAACAACCCATTTTTTAAAAAGAAACAAGGTTATATTTGTGGACATATCCATACAGTATGGGGTCCATTCAAGAGATTTATGGCTCCGATGGAAAATTCAAAGTGTTGAATTAATTATTGTTCACAAGCAATTATGCGTTTTTGAAACAATTCTAGCACATATTATACAATTTAAGGTCTCACCAACCTTGTTATTGCTAGATATTTACATCAAAAGGACTTGATGGATATTGCATGTTTAATAAGATCATTGTAGAGCATCATATACCCCATGGTCTCGCAGACGCTACCACCATAGGTTATATATGGTGTCTAAGATAGGTTATGCGTAACAACCTTCCTACAAATGCTTGGGGGATATGCAATATTATGCGCATATTCACTTATTCGTTTTAGAACCCACAATTAGTCAACCATTTTTGCGTACCAGTTGGTAACTAGTTATAAGTCTGACATTTGTGTTCTTACGCATTTTTGGTTGCACTATATATGTGCCATTACGAGTTCACATCGTACTATGATGGATCACGAAAATGATTAAGTAATTTTGTTGGATATTTACTTTCAACAATTATCCGCATTTTAAAACCTTTGGCAGGAGATCTCTTACCGCCAGATTTGCGGGTTATCACTTTAATGAGACAGTCTTCCCGTCATTAGGGGGACATAAGAAAAAGTATTTTCTAAGGGAACGATATGAATCGTCGTGGTGTGTTCCCACTGTGTCTCATATTGATTCTTGTACTCCACAAATGTAAATGTGAAGTGAAAAAATAATCGATTTTCAGAATGTACATTGATGCCGCTAAAGTGATGAGATCACACATACCAGCTGCAAACCTACTTGCAAGGTTACAAATCCTCAATAAGGGATATACACCGTAGACTAAGGTGTTGCAACTACACTTAGTGGAAGTGTGGTTGAGGTCGTGGCTCCATAAAGGAAGTTGGAGAGACCACTTGGTTCGATCAATCCTCACCTAAAAAGGAAGTAGGTGAGGAAGGCACGACTTACTTATATCATCAGAAATCATCTCATAAGATTTTCTCTGAATATGTCCGTGAATCAAACTTGAGGACGCTCCGAAGTTTAATGATTCCAGAGAACAATGACATCCCAAGTGGATTATGAGAATGCTCACGAGTCAATGGAAAGATCATGCGAGCATATTGATGATTAATTTCATATACACTTAAGAAAATAAAGCAAGATAAGATCGAACCAAGCTCCTTGTTGCTTAATGTCAACGAAGAGCATATTTGGCCTATACAATCCAGGTAAAACTTGGTTCTTTGACAAATATACAGGTATTTGGTGTGGTAGTGCTAACCAACCAAGTGTAAATCCTATTAGACATACATGATTAATTTGTCACAAAGCATAACGAGAAGAAAGAAGTTTTAAAAGATAAAGACTCGCCTTGTGGCGCGAGGTTTCTCACAAAGCCCTGGAATTATTCTCTTGTAATGAACGTTAGTTATCTTGGTAATTTCAAAAGGACTTGAAATGCAGCATATGTATGTCGTTGTTACGAATCCCTAAAAGAATCAAGAGATAGCACATATTTACAAAAGTACTTGATAGTCATTTGTTTCCCAAATCAAGTGACTCTAAACGACAGAGTGCGTTTACAGTTAGATATAACGCTCACTTATAGATTGAAGCAGTCAGGCGGATGTGGTATACCCGTCTAAATGACTATTTGATTTGGAGGGGATAAAAAAGTAAGTTATTGATAGACGCATTTATGTGTCTATTTTTTTCTCAATTTTCTGTATTGTTAGACTCGATTAAGTACTTATTGTGTTATTTTGTGTTCTTGTAAGAAATTTTAGAGAAATAAGCCCTTGCGGCGAAATGGGCTCAAAAAGCAGTGTTTTACACCCCGGAGAAATGTACCGTAGGCACCCCAGAAATGCACCGGAAGCGTCCCAGAAATGTCCCGGAGGAACCCAGAAAAATTACTATTTCCACCCCAATTGATATTCGCACCCCAGCACTCTGGATAAGGTGCACCTTCTTCAACAATTTGAATTTGTGTTTTTGGCGGGAAATGAAGTTCTCAACTGGCAGAATTTTGATTGTCAAAATGAATGGGTTAGAGTGCGATTCAATCGCTGAAAATTGGCAGAAAGATGTGATTTGGCATAAGGAACAAAGTTTGGGTAGTGGTTTCGATCAAATTTGGCTGGAATACGTGTTTTTATTCTCGAGTTCAAAACAGGGCAAGCATGCACTGGAGGATGATAATCACGCGTCATGGAGAGTTATGGACGTGTTCTGATGATGTGGAATGGCCCGAGCATCACTTTGGGTCGTGAAGAATCGATTTGGAGCGTGGAGGGAGGAAGTTTACGCAAGAAATTCCAAGTTTGGTAAGAAAATATTCGGAAAATATTGTTATTCACTGCCCGCATAATGAAGAATTATATTGGAGTTATTGGCGAGATTTGGAGTTGTTGTTGGGTATAAATAGGCTCTTTGGGTCTACTAGAGAGGGTGTCGAGAGTTTTGGGAGCTAGGGAGAGCTAGAGAAGACGAAATCATAGTTTAACAAAACTCTGTTTCTGCTGCTGCATGAAGATGAACACGAAGAACAATAGACTGTAAGAGACCGTTGTTCTTCAACAGTGACAACGACAGTGGAGTGTGGGTCGTAGTTTCCCAAAGACTACAGCATTTCATATGTATCGTTCTTGTGTGACGCTTCCTGTGGGTCGCACATTAGCTGTTTACACCATTTTCTCTTCTTCTCATCATTTGTAAACCATTTTTTTGAGCCATAATAAATTATTTTGAGAGCATTTATACTATGATGAGCTAATTCCCTCGTAAGCCAGGCAATGAAGGAAGCTATTCACGCAACATAAATGGGTAACTATTTCATTTAATTATATAATTCACATAATCGCTGCTTTTGCAGAGTTTTAAATTGTTTGAATGATTGTCTTAATTATTTGTTATTCAATTTGATAGGTTATGCTTGGTTTAATCTCTTGATAATCTATGCTTAAGGTTTACAAATAATGTTTGAGAATCTGTATGATTGATAGTGAATTAAAGATAAAAGAGGACTTAAGAATTGAATAGAGTTTTGAAATATTTATCATTCAATTTTGCATAATAGTGGAATCTAGTGTCTTGGTTACCTCTCGCACCCATTGTTAATAATTTTGTATATAATTTTATTAAATCTTTAAATTTAATCTTCACAAGTCCGAGAGTTTGAACCTCATTACTACAACCACGAAAAATCTTTAATCAGTTATTTTCATTGCATATTCACAAGAAAGTTCCTGATTTGGAATTGTAGCTATCTATGTCGATGATACAGACATGATGGGTACTCTTGATATAATAAGAGACCTTAAAAGATATTTGAAATCCGAATTTTAGATGAAAAATCTGGGGAAAGCTCGACCGAATACTCAGCTTGTGGTATATTATTCCACCAGTTTGCAAATGTTTAAAGTTGTCAGGAAATTTAATAAAGATATGCATCCTGATAGCACTCCCATGATTAGCTGAGGTTCAAATGTTAGTAAGTGACCATTTCGTCTAAAGGAAGACGATGAAGATGTGTTGGGGATGAAATTCCCATATCTAAGTACAATATTCGCGTTGTTGTACTTAGTATCGTAATATACTCGATTAAATTTTACATCCTCGGGGAACTTGTTAGCTAGATATAGCTCAGCGCCAACACAACGTCTTTGGAATGGCACAGTGAATGTACATGTACTTAATAGTAACCATTGACATGAGTTTGTTTTATCCCTGCAAATACATAAAAAGGAATGCTAAAGGAACTGCAATCCAAAGGTTGTTGATTATGAAGGAACAATAATATCTTCTCCAACAAAATTAATCAGGGGGAGATATGGTAGACTATTTTTTAAGTCATTACCGATATTCATTTTCGAAAAGTACATGACTAAAAGAACTATCTGGAACAACTCTGAAAATAATCAGGGGGAGATGCCGACATCATGGGGAGGATCCAAGGATATGATGTCGACATATTTTACTTCGAAATTTAAGATGTGTTGTACTCTTTTTCCCTTCGATCGAGAATAGTTTTTCCATAGGGTTTTGTTACTCGACAAGGTTTTTAGCAAGACAACACTAAAAATATCAAGTATGTTGAACGTTAAAGACACAGAGATCACGTTGATATTACTAAAAATTTATGAATCAAAGAAATGAAACGCGATATTCTCTTAAGTAATGTAACTTCCAGAATCAACAACATGGTCTTATAAACATTCAAGTCACCAAAGTAAAGTGTGATAAACTCCTTTTGAATGCATTAAACTAATGAAAATTATCTGACATCAGGGGGAGCATCTAATGGTATGTTGAACTATTTTCCTTCACCGAGGTTGGTTTTTCCCACAGGGTTTTGTTACTCGGCAAGGTGTTTAATGAGACAACAACAAACACCGGGAATGTAATTTCCCAGCTAAGGTTATTGTCTTTCCCACGAGGATCTTCTGCCTTAGGAGTTCTGAAGCAACTAGTCAACTTCAACGGAACAAAGTGATCATCTGCAACGGATCACCTTTACTTGCATCTTTCACGTTGTACTCTTTTCCCTTCGTCAAGGTTTTATCCCACTGGGTCTTCCTTGTCAAGGTTTTAATGAGGCAACGTATATGCATCCAACTATGTTCTAAGTTTACTTAAAATTGTACTTTTTTTCTTTAGTTCAGGTTTTGTCCCTCTGGGATAGACTGACGAAGTTTTAACGAGACAATTAACTTAGAATCGCCGATCTTTGAAGATCGTATTGCATGTGATGAACTACATGTAAAGTACGAGACAACATGTGAAGTACTACATGTGAAGAGTTGTACCAAGATTTTCCCCACTGGGATTTTCCTTATCAAAGTTTTAATGAGGCAGTTGATTTCAGCACAAGTCACCAAGGAGAGGACAACATTTGAAGAACTATATTCGAAGAATTTTATGTGAAACACTGTATATGGAGTTCTATTGGACCACATAAGGGGGAATGTTGTAGGGCTTACATCCCACGGATGTGGGGCCCAACTAGGAACCTAGGGTTTCCCTTTACATATATATATATATGAAGGATATTGTATCCATGTAACTCTATTATCCTGATCAATAGAAACCTCTCTTTGTCTCTTTACTTTCTCCATATTTTCCAATGCAACATTATAAAAAGAATTATATTAGGTAAAAAACAAAGTTTCCCATCCACCATGCGCCTAACGCCTTTACAATAAAAGGGCATTCCGAGCTCAAAAATGAGCACAACAATTGCTATACTTATATAAAGTAAGAAAGCCCCATGAACACAAGTTCACAACCAACTATGCACGTTTACAGAAAATGAACGATTTTTTGGGGAGCATGGTTTTTTTGGGGGACCATGGTTTTATTTTGGGTAAAGACATTAGAAGTAAATCTAGGTCACCCCTTATCTATATATTTATATTAATACCTAAATTACCCTCCTGATTAATTTTGGATGATGATTAATTAGTGTTAATAATAGTTAGTGTAATGATTAGTGAGATGATTAAGTTAAAGATGATTAGTGAGATTAAAAAATCAGATGTTTTTTTTTTTAAAGAAGTAGAATTATTGAGAGAGTATAGTTAGAGAAGATGAAGAAGGAAAACATGAAAAACGATGGATTTTACCAACCACAACCGGAGGAAGGGTATTTGGGTACCCAGGTATGCTTCAAACTTAGATAATGTTGGTTGAATTGCTCCAAACTTTCAAAAAAAAAATGAAATTTTTTATGTAGATTTGGACCAGTTCGGTTACCATATGTCAAGAACATGTAACCGAACACACCTGAAAGTGTAGTTCGGTTACGTTTTCCAAACACGCAGGTTACCGAACTCGCTCGTTAATAGAGGTTTTGGTCGTACAGTGTAATGTTCGGTTACCAAGGATAAAATGGTAGGTAACCGAACTTTGAACTTAACAATTTATTTGGGTACATCTTGTGTGTTCGGTTAGTTCGCAAACTTCAACGCAACCAAGTTCCCAACCGAACTGCAGGTTAAAAGTAACCTAGTGTTAAAAGTTCGGTTGGTTCGCAAACTTCAACATATTTTGCGAATCAACCGAACTGGGCTTATATATGCATATATGCAATTAGGCAAACGTTCGGTTACTACGAAATTTATTTCTTGGAGAATTAGGTAGAGTTCGGTTACGAAGTTTCAAAGGTAGAGTTCGGTTACAAAGAAAACTTAACATTTTTGCCAACGAACCGAACTTGTGGACTTCTCATTATTTTCGTAAACTAAAGTTCGGTGATATCCTTCTTTTGCGAAGGAACCGAACTTATGGACTTGTGTTGTTCTAATACAAGGAGTTCGGTTAGACGTATTTTTTTGCGAATCAACCGAACTCTGAGTTCGGTTAAGAAAAAATTAATTCGTGATAACCGAACTTGTCTCTGAAAAAAAAGACCCTCCATTAAACCTCTCCGCAACTTCCATTTTCAACTCATTTTAATGATTACTTCTCATTTATTCAACCAAAAACGAACGACAAGTAATGGGTTTGTGAGAATATCTTT
Source organism: Papaver somniferum (assembly GCF_003573695.1). Taxonomy (NCBI): domain Eukaryota; kingdom Viridiplantae; phylum Streptophyta; class Magnoliopsida; order Ranunculales; family Papaveraceae; genus Papaver; species Papaver somniferum. The sequence goes on from NW_020620381.1 coordinate 1,815,086, forward strand.
GTTAATGTTTTAAATTAAGCTATATATATAGTAGTGGTGGTGGTTGGTGGTGGTGGTAATCAGAGGTGGTGGTGGTAATCGGTGGTTGGTGGTGGTGATAATCAGAGGTGGTGGTGGTGGTAATCGGCGGCGGTGGTGGTGGTAATCGGTGGTTGGTGGTGGTGATAATCGGAGGTGGTGGTGGTGGTAATCGGCGAAGGTGGGAGGAGGTGGTGGTTATATATATACATAGGTGGTTATTGGGTTGGTTTTAAATTAAATTAGGTTAAGGGTAGGTTAGTCATTTCAATGCTTTAGGACACCCCTTATAACTATACCATGTTCCCCTCAGAAAAACCATGGTCCCTAAAAAATCGTTCCAGAAAATAGCGCATACCCAGTTGTCCAAAGGCTACCTAACAATGCTACTTACAATTACAATAAAGTTTACAAACTCATCAGTGTAAGAGCCCAAGTAGTTTTACCGGATACTAGCCCATCCCAACTTAGAACCCTAAAGTTTTCAACAGACTCTATCACAGTTTCCCGGCCACATCACTGTCGCCACTGCTCCCGGACTCTACCATCTGTCGCCGCACCACCTCCACTTTCACCATTGCACCCGAGAAAAGGAACCATACCAATTACACCACCTTAGGTATATTTTAGTTCTTCTGTTTACAAAAAGCTCTCTTAATCAATTTTTTTTTGCTCAATGAAAGCTGTGTTAGTACAGTAACGATGGTGAAGGGAAATTAGCTGCTGGAGATTAGGATTCTGCGCCAGAAATAAGTTTGCATGATCTTCACCTATTTAATGACAGAAGTGATGGTTGCTGAAGCATCATCAAAGATTATAGTGTTTCTTGGTTTTTTTTTTTAGATAGGCTCGCATATGTCTGCTTGGATTAAATTAAGGCCACAGGTTTTTCCCCAAGGGATGCACAAGCTTAAACTTCCAGCTCTTGATAACCGAATCGAGACAATTTTTCAATAGACTAAGAAAAAACAAAAGGAATCCAGTTGAGAGAAATGTTTCCGTAACTATAAACAATTTGGAGAAAACTAATGAAATGAAATTAAGACGACTTCGTTGAACAAATTATTATGATAGCAGTAGGTCTCCTAATGTAATCATTTCAAATGGCTTTGCTAAATTTGCTATGTTGCGATCTGACAATGATAGCTCTACTGTTACTTCTTGCATAGTTGGCCGAGTACATGGATCACCGCGTAAGCAGGAAAATCCAACCTTCATGATGTGCACTATTTGCTTCTCCACAATATCTGTTGGTGCTCTGATGCGTTGGTCCAAGATGTCTCCCAACCTTGTGTTTTGCTCCTCCTTACTCAAAGACGAAGATGAAAGAAAAATTCGCGAGAGCAATGTGATGATTTCAAATGGATGCCTTCCCATAAGTACTTCTAATATGATCACCCCAAAACTATACACATCGCATTTCTCGGTCACCTTCATTGTATATGCAAGCTCTGTAACAAAGAAGATCAACTTGAAACGTATTTACTAACTTCAGAAAAATGGTGCCAATAACAAGAAAATATTTAAAGTTTCAGCTGGGTTATATACCTGGAGCAAGATATCCATAGGTTCCTGCAAGTGAGGTCCAATTTGAAGAATCTAGCTTCAAAATCCTCGCCGTACCAAAATCTGAAACTCGAGCATCGTATTCAGAGTCCAACAAGATATTGTTGCTAGATATGTCCCTGTGAACTATTGCTGGAATGCAATCATGGTGCATGTAAGCAAGTGCGTTAGCTGTTCCCTTAATGAATCTCACTCTCTTTATCCACTCAAACTCCATAGCTTGTTCTCCGTCGCGTAAAACATTTTTCAAGCTTCCTCTTTCCACGAACTCATAAACAAAAAATGAAATATTCCTTTCGAGATTAAAACATACACCGAAAAGTTTCACAATATTCCGGTGTCTAAGTTCTGTTAATGCAAGAACTTCACTTTCAAATGACTTGGGATCAAATATCTCAGAATTTTCATTTGACGAGTGAAGTTTCTTTACCGCAACAACTTGACCTGTTGACAACGTTGCTTTGTAAACGCTCCCAGATCCTCCCGTTCCAACACAATATTTATTATCAAAATCCTTAGTTGCTTCAATTATGTCTTCAAACACTATTTTCCCGTTGTAATTCCAAATCGAAAATAAATTTCTTCTAGTATAGGCAGCTCTAGCTTGATTTATAGTTGCGACATTTCTTACGGATCTGTTTCGAAGGCGGAACCAAATGGCAAAGAGTATGAATAAGAAAAACAACGAACCAAGCAAAGGAAGTGGGATTATGAGCACAAGTTTATTATTATGCTTGGCCTCTTTTCTCCCGGTAACAGCCGGGGCACTACACGGTCTTAAACCTCTAGAGTTATTCCCACACAACCCTTTGTTTTCTCTCAATGCATCAAGAGGAGCATCCTTAAAGGCTTTGATATCTGGAATAGGGCCACTCAATTCGTTGTAAGAGACATCGACAATGGTCAAGCTGACCATTTGATTAAATGAAGATGGAATTAAACCGAAAAGCTTGTTGTGGGATAAATTCAACTTTTCAAGTTGGCTTAATTTACCGAGATCTGGCGGTATATTTCCACTCAACTCGTTCTGACTAAGATCTAGTAAGATCGATAACGAATTCAAGTTTCCAATTTGAAATGGAATGCTCCCACTAAAATAGTTTCTGCTCAAATCCAAGTGCAATAAATTCGAACACTCCCCTAGTTGTCTGGGTATTGATCCGGTGAGCTTATTTGTTGATAAATCAAGTTGTTGCAAGTTGGATAACATTCCTGTTCCAAAAGACAACCTACCGGAAAGCTGGTTATTACTCAAATTTAACTGGATCAATGAAGGCAATTCCATCAACTCCATAGGAATTTCTCCTACCAAGTTATTTGAATCTAGTGACAGTCCACTTAAAGCTTTTAACTTGCCCATCTCAGTCGGTATTTTACCAGTGATGTTATTCCCTCGAATAGAGAAGAGTATCAAATTTTGACAACTTCCCCAGTTTTTTGAGAGTTCACCATACAACATATTGTCACGCATAACAAACCAATCTAGATACGGGTATACATGAAACGCTTCTGTCAGATTATCTACCAGTTTATTAAGTGCAAGCCCGAGATGCCTAAGGCTGGTGCAATTTCTAAGGCTTCTTGGTATAGGTCCCGTAAAATGGTTATTACTTGCCTCAAATTCTTCAAGAGTTCCGCTTTGACATACATTTTGAGGCAAGTAACCTGAAAACTTGTTCTCACTTAAATACAACTTTCTCAACCTCGTTAGATTGTTGATTCCTATTGGTAACGAACCGGTTAAATGATTTTGAAAAAGAGATAAATCAGTCAAATTGCTCAAATTACCCACAGAAGCAGGGATTAAGCCAGTGAGTTTGTTCTGGTCCATGTATAAGCTATCTAAAGACCTTAGTTTGCCAATATCTTGAGGTATGTCACCGGTAAGTTGATTTCCGTAAAGTGATAAATAAGTGAGGTTTGGCAAGTTGCATATAGAAGTAGGTATCGGACCAAAAAAATTGTTTGTGGAAAAGTCTAAGCTTGTAAGAGAGCTTAGGGTTCCTATATCTTGAGGAATGATGCCAGAAAGTTGGTTACCATTTAGGTAAAGAGAGTTTAAACTAGTCAAATTGGTTATGGAAGCGGGGATGGAACCACTGAGATTGTTGTCGGACAAAACTAACATGGTAAGAGAACTTAGTCTTCCGATATCTTTAGGAATGGCACCCGAGATTTGGTTTTCATAAATTAAGAAAAAGGCCAAGTTAGGTAGATTGCAGATAGAAGTAGGCAGTGAACCAGTCAGATTGTTTTCCGACAACCCAAGACCAACGAGAAAATATAATTTCCCAATCTCATGAGGGATGGATCCACTAATTTGATTTTGAGAAAGGTCTAAGTATTCTAGACTTGTGAGAGAGCCTAATTCTATTGGAATATCTCCAGAAAAACTATTCGAGACAAAAATAAGGTCGGTGAGCTTCGAAAGATTACTGATTTGGGACGGAATGGTTCCGAAGAGTTTGTTGTAGCTCATGTTAAGACTAACAAAGTTGGAGAATGATGAGAAGTTGAAAGTATGGAGTGTACCTTGTAATCCCAGACCTGTTAGACTAATTTTCGAGACGCCTGCTCCCTCCTTGTTACAAGTGATTCCATACCACTTGCATGGACTACTTGTATTTGCAGTAGAATTTATCTTCCAAGAAGGGAGGAATAAATGAGTTTGGTTAACGAGGGTTGATTTCCATTTCAATAGAGCATCAACTTGTTCTTCAACTTGCCACTTTGTTTCAGGCGTTAGCGAAAAAGAAGAACTCGAAGCAAAGACAACAACTCTGTAAGATGAAGCAAACACTAGTACCAAAACTAGCAAAGTAGCAGAGACAACGTTTACTCGCAGCAGCATTTCTGAATTTTTTTCTAGAGAATAGATTTTGTTTAATTTCAAGTGATAATCAATCAAGCCCCATAATGTGTTATATAATGTCAACGTCATTTTGCTTGTTTTTCCCATCAGACGATTTAAGTTGTGATTATTTTATTCGAGATGGCTACATGATCGTTGAATGCAATTTGGGTTTTATAATAACAGGAGAAAAAGTTTCATGACAACCTGGAAATTTTCATTTTGTTGACCAGGGATTATTCCCACCAACTAATCATGCACCTACTTGTTGCATGGGTCAAATATATCGGTCGATGACTACGACAATTAACTACTCCCCACTTCGGTATTATAGATGAATAAGTATGAATGACTAGATATTAAAAGATCAATATGAATTTTGAGGAATCAGTCTAACAAATTAAGATAGAAAGAGTTCATGCAACAATGCTAAACGTTTACCTTAACTCCAGTTACCAGACAGGCCGATAATGAATGGTAGAGCAGCTAAAAAATGATAGCCTCTAGTATTGGATGCAATGCAGGGGAAATATGTTGGCCTTCGGACAAGAAAAAAATTACTGGAAACTGAACTCTCTGAGGTGTTCAGATAGGGAAAGCTGAAGCAAAGATTTCATCTGAGGGAGAAGCTATTCAAGAAAAGCAGACTCAAATCAAATTTCAGGGTCAACCTGTTCTAGGAATAGTGGCTTCATGTGCCGAACTTTTAATTTTTTTCATGATGGTTATTATAAAATGCAACGAAGCAATTTAGGTACATGAGTCGTGCGTCCATAACGCAATAGAAATTCATTATCCCTTGTAAGTGCCAAGGGTTCAACGGATACCAGATATAACCAGTACGGCATTTCCCATTCTATACTGAACTCCTTAATCCAACCCCACGAATTCTTGTCGTTGGCTTTTTCCCTCTTGTATGCCCAAATATACGTGTAGCCAGGCAGACTTTTAAACGCCGTGTACACCAAATATAACTTATCGCCTCCCAGCAATTTTGGTCTATGATCGTAACTTAAATCTTTTAAATGCGGCAAATCGACAAACTCAAACTTCTCGTCTTCCAAATCGAAGGCCATGATCATATAACCTTTGTGCGGCTCGTTAATATTATTATTGAACAGCCAAATAGCCAATGAAGATATCCATTTGCATAGACACCTAAAGGAAACCGTAAAAAAATATTGATGCCTTGCTTCTCCACCCACGACCATCGCCGATAGTATGGTCTAGGAAACGACACTTATGCCCTTTATAGTCCGAATACATTCTAACGATCTTGTACTCGTTCGTTGAATTACAATAACCAAACCCACTAACGTTAGTCGCATCACGATCTCGCGCTATGGATTTATTAGGTTTTGGAATATAAACAACTTCTCCGGTAAAGGTTTTTCCTTGTCCTTCATATTGAGTCCCAGCATACAAACCAAACCATTGCATGACCCAAGGATGTTATCCATACAAGTGTATCGTAAGAGTAATTGTAGTTCATCTTGCCACGAATTGGATCATATTCATCACCATGATAAACTTTGTTATTCTCTTCCTTAGATTCAACAAAAAGCAAACCTACCTTATCAGTCTTACTACGGAGGAGAATTCTCCATGTCTTGCATACCTGTTTGGCTAGTAGAGCTGCTTCAATTGGTAATCGACGAAGTATGTTCTCCAGGATATCTGAGTGAAGCTTCTCCATGGTGTTGTTGGTGTTGGCCGACATCCCACCGCTTTATACATGTAGAAGATTAACTTATAGGGTTAGGTTTTGAATAAAGGGTAACATGATCATTTACAAAATTAAAGTTTGATAGAGTTGGTGTTGGCCGACAGCCCATCGCTTTTTCTTTCTCCATGATAGAGTTTCTGAAACTGTACATTCTCAATAAATTGTTCTTCTTATGAAAACTTTTGACTCAGAATCTGACTCTCTCTGTTGTCTCTTTTGTATATTTTTCATTTAAATAGTGTAAGAGAGTCAGATTTGTTTGTACTCAGAACAATAGATTGACCACAATAATGAAGAATGGATGGGAAGAAGTCAACAAAAACACGAGGAGGTGGCCAGCAAAAGAAGAGTAGGAGGAGCCTTTCACTACCTCTTCACCATAAGTACTAGAAGATGGTTCATGATTGGACCATGATATTTGAGTTAGCAAATTCTTGAGTCACAGAGAGGCATATAATGAGTATGATTCCAAGAACTGTTTTGGTGTTTGAATAATTTCGGTCTCCACTGTTCCAGAAAATGGCACTTTTCTACTCCGTCTTGTGCTTGATTTTAATTTCCTCACAAAACTTTAGGACTACATATGGAATTGTTGATTTTGAGTTTTGTTTTGGCCTCCTTGTCCACTAATATCATAGCCTAAACTTTTGACTTTTGGCACTAAGATGCAAAACCCAAGTCAATGTTCTTTGTTTCCCTGTTACTATGCTTATTTGAGTGTTTTTTGTTGACTGTCTATAGACTCTATACCCTTCGATGGCTAAGAGCATGTTCAATGGTGTATGGATATTTATCCCATGTGGAGACCTAAAATAGAGGTATTTAACAACATATAATCAAATAATTTTTTTGGTTTTGATAAGCATCTCCAGTGGTAGTTGTATCTATACCTATTTTGAGACACTTGTCATTTATTTGTAGAAAATTAATCCACAAAATCTAACAAAATAAATAAAGTAAAAACAAATAGTGATGACGTGGGTATGAATGAGAGTCTCTAAAAACCCATACTCTCTTCCAAACTTAAACTTCCATATCAAATTGAATTTTTAATATCCAACCACCACTGGAGACGTTTTTTTGTCGAGAGTTTCTAAAATTCTACGTGGCTTCAATATTTTTAGAGACCATATTCCATTGGAGATGCTCTAAGAGTGTCATCCAATTAATACGGCTTTGTTCTTGTACAATTTCTCCTTGCTTCAAGTGAATCAGATTTAATAGTTTCATATATGATATAACTGCAACATGGAATTAATTGTTTGTCTGAATTAGCACTTAGATTTTGCAGTATATGGGAGTTCGATTATAAAAAGCTAAGTGGATTTCCTTCCGAACTTTCATAGTTATATGATCTTTAAGTGTTATTTGAATCATTCTTTTTTTCCTTTAGATATTGATTTGAGTAGACCCACTTCTGTTTTTGAAAATCTTTCATACCAATAACAAAATCAGATTGACAGAAATCTTGATGACACCAATTCATACCTACCAGTCATCCATCTATCATCCCAAATCGTCCAAAAACGGTTTTCTTCTCTGATGATGTGGCAGAAACTCCAAAAGAGATTTCTGTAGGTTTTCTGCTTCCGCATTTTTTCCGCGATGGAGGTTGGTTCATTAACATCTCCGAGTGATTCGCAACGAAACAAAGAGCAAAAGACCATTGATTGAAGAGAATTTAAACTTAGGTTTAGCTAATTTTCCTCCGTTGAGTAATTCATCGGGTGAAAATGGAGGTCCAAAGGAAAATCCTAGATCTGCTTTGCAATTGGGTTCGAATGGTGTTTGGTCATCATTTTCTCTCATTGAGAATGGGAAGAGTAATGAAGTCAGTAGTATGATTTATCAACTTGCAGTGCTGATGGGTGATAAAGAATGGGTGTCAATTTCTTCTGAAATTCTCCAAGAAGAAATTAAAGCTTGTGAGGAATTAGTGAGTGGATATTGTGTAGGTTGAAAATTTTCTTTCTCGATGGTGAAAGAAGCAACAGATAAACCGTTGAAAACGAAATCAGAACTATCAATTACTTTACACAGTAGCAATTCATTTGTTTTTAAATTTATGAATGCAGAGGATAGGAATTTAGCCCTAGATAAGGAGGATTTCTACATTGGTAAGAGTTTGTTTGTTGTTAGACCCTGGAGTCCATTGATTGAAAACTCCATTGCGGAATTGAAGTCTATCCCTGTGTGGATTATGATTTATAATGTTCCTCTTCATCTCTGGAAAAATTTAGGTTTGAGTCCAATTGCTAGCTTTGTAGGTAAAACCTTTGTTGATGGATGAGTGTACTCGCAATAAAACTAGGCTTATCTATGCTAGAGTGCTTGTAGAGATTAACATTGATCGTAAGTTTCCCAACTTAATTCGACTGTGGATTGATGAAAAATTTGTTATGAACCTCCCTGTGGAATATCATTGGAAACCACAGAAGTGTGTTCTTTGCTCATCCTTGGGGCACTCTAGCAACATATGTTCGTTAAATGGGGCTAGAGTAAAACCCTCTAGACTCGCAGGAAGAAGCAAACCTCTGTGGTTTTAGAGAAGAGTCAATGCTTTTCTAAGGAGATGCCAAATATCGAAGGAAAATAATGGAGGTGTGAACATTGAGAATGTAGAGGGGCACATCCCACCCATTGATGTGCAACGTAATCAGCAAATCGTAACAGATGGTGTTGGAGCTTTTGAGAAGAATGGTGATCTGAATGAAGAACCATTTATTGAAAGAAAGACATATACTAGAAGGAACAAAAACTCAAGTAAGAGGTTTTTCAAACCAAAGCAAATTCCAATTTTTTATTTTAACCTTTTTAGTGGTTTTGGATCAAATTATGAAATTGTTAATAATGAAACGGTAGAAGCGCCTCCTAAGAGTCGAGAAGAAGAAGACAAGTATGTTGGTACATCTTGCGAAGTTGAGAAGCACCATGAAGAACGAGAGGTTGTGGTTACTTATGCAGATCTAAGTGATGAGTCAGAATATGATATACTGATATAGAAAAGTTGTGTGTTGAAAAGTTGAAGCCTTTAGAGGATGTCTTTCGAAGAAAACCAATGTTGATAGAGCAACATATAGGTACTCTGATGAATCTAAGTTCCTTGCTAGGGGATCCTATTGGAGATAAAGAAGTTGAGGCGAAGAACATTTTTGGTGGCATTGTAGATAGATACAAATCCTTGAAATCAAACAAGGATTTGGGTCCGAGGAGTGAGAAATTAGGTAGAGGAAAAAGAGTTCGCTGTAGAATTGACGTGATGCTTTGAGCTTTTCTTTTAGTTTGCTAGGTCTGTTATAGCTTTGCCGCAACTATGTGTTTGGGTCGGCTTTTCAGCCTTCTCTTGTTGCGCTTAGGCGCTTTCTTATCTTGTATTCTCTTTTTCTTTTTCAATAAAATTTTAACCTTTTAACGTCAAAAAAAAAACATATTTCTGTTGTAGTAGAATAATAGGGGAAAAAGGAAGAGGCAGAAAAGAGAAGGATTTCTATTGATTAGCCTATTACATATGTAAAGTATCATTTATATACAGTTAAAGAGAAACCCTTAGGCTTCTAGTTGGGCCGCACATCCATGGGTCGTAGGCCCTACAACACTCCCCCTAGTGTGGTCCAATAAAACTCCGTTTGTAGTGCTTAGTGCTTCTAATGTAGGTATATGTCGTCTTCTTCTTGATGACTTATGCCGAAATCAACACCCACATTAAAACTTTAACAAGAAAAAACCCAGTGGGATAAATCCTTGGTAAAACTCGTCACATGTAGTACTTCACATGTTGTCACGTACTTTACATGCAGTTCACCACATGCAATACATTTTCAAAGATCGACGAGTCTAAGTTAATTGCCTCGTTAAAACTTCGTCAGGAAACCCCAGAGGGACAAAACCTGAACTAAAGAAAAATAGTACAATATTAAGCAAACTTAGAACACAGATGGACTAAAATATGTTGCCTCATTAAAACCTTGACAAGGAAAATCCAGCGGGATAAAACCTTGACGAAGGGAAAAGATTACAACGTGATAGATGCAAGTGAAGTTGATCCGTTGCAGATGATCACTTTGCTCCGTTGAAGTTGACTAGTTGCTTCACAACTCTTAAGGCAGAAAATCCTCGTGGGAAAGACAATAGCCTTAGCTGGGAAATTATATTACCGGTGTTTGTTGTTGTCTCATTAAAAACCTTGCCGAGTAACAAAACCCTATGGGAAAAAGAAACCTCGGTGAAGAAAAATAGTTCAACACACCATTAGATGCTCCCCCTGATGTCAGATAATTTTCATTAGTCTAATGCATTCAAAAGGAGTTTATCACACTTTACTTTGGTGACTTGAATGTTTATAAGACCATGTTGTTGATTCTGGAAGTTACGTTGCTTAAGAGAATATCGCGTTTCATTTCTTTGATTCAGATATTTTCACTAATATCAACGCGATCTCTATGTCTTCAACGTTCAACATACTTGATGTTTTTAGTGTTTTCTCGCTAAAAACCTTGTCGAGTAACAAAACCCTTTGGGAAAAACTATTCTCGATCGAAGAGAAAAAGAGTACAAGACATATTCAATTTCGAAGTAAAATATGTCAACATCATATCCTTGGATCCTCCCCCTGATGTCGGCATCTCCCCCTGATTACTTTCAGAGTTTTTCCAGACAGTTTCTTTAGTCATGTACTTTTCGAAACTTAATATCGGTAATGACTTAGAAAATAGTCTACCATATCTCCCTCTGATTACTTTCGTTGGAGAAGAGATTATTGTTCCTTCATAATCAACAACCTTTGGATTGCAGTTTCTTTAGCATTCATTTTTATGTGTTTGCTGGGATAAAACAAACTCAGGTCAATGGTTACTTTTAAGTACATGAGTACATTCATTGTACTATTCCAATGATGTTGGGTTGGCGCTGAGTTATATCTAGCTAACAAGTTCCATGAGGATATAAAATTTAATCGAGTATATTACTATATTAAGTGCAAAAATGTGTATATTGTACTTAGATATGGTAATTTCATCCCCAACACATCTTCATCATCTACCTTTAGACGAAATGGTCACTTACTTACATTTGAACCTCGACTAATCATGGGAGTTCTATCAGGATGCTTGTCTTTATTAAATTTCCTGACAATTTTAGACATATGCAAACTGGTGGAATGATATACCACAAGCTTAGTATTCGGTCGAGTTTTCCACAGATTTTTAATCTCAAATTCGGATTTCAAATAGCTTCTAAGGTCTCTTATTACATCAAGAGTACCCATCATGTCTGTACCATCGGCATAGGTAGCTAAAATTCCAAATCAGGAACTTTCTTGTGAATACGCAAGGAAAAATAACTTACTTGTTTATCCCCTCCAAATCAAATACCCACATAGACGGGTATACCACATCCGCCTGATTGCTTCTATCTATAAGTGAGCGTTCTGTCTAACTGTAAATGCACTATGTGGTTCAGAGTCACTTGATTTGAGTAATAAAAGGCTATCAAGTACTTTTGTAAATATCTTTTATCTCTTGATTATTTCAGAGATACGTAACAACCACATACATATGCTGCATTTCAAGTCTTTTTGAAATTACCAAGCTAACTAAGTAGCCGAACACTATGAAGTTCATTACAAAACAATTCCAGGGCTTTGTGAGAAACCTCGCGCCACAAGGCGAGTCTTTATACTTTAATACTTCTTTCTTCTCATTATGCTTTATGACAAATTAATCATATATACCCAATAGGCTTTACACTTGTTTGGTTAGCACTACCACACCAAATGCCCGTATATTTGTCAAAGAACCAAGTTCTACCTGGATCGTATAGGCTAAATATGCTATTCATTGACATTAAGCAACAAGGAGCATGGTTCGATCTCGTGTTGCTCTATTTCCTTAATCAAGTGTATAAGAAATTGATCATCAATATGCTCGCATGATCTTTCCATTGACTCGTGCGCATTCTCATAATCCACTTGGGATGTCATTGTTCTCTGGAATCATTAAACTTTGGAGCGTCCTCCAGTTTGATTCATGGAATATTCAGAAACAATATTATGAGATGATTTCTGATGATATAAGTAAGTTGTGCCTTCCTCACCTAGCTACTTCCTTTCTAGGTGAGGATTGATCGAACCAAGTGGTCTCTCCAACTTCTTTTATGAAGCCACGGCCTCAACCAAACTTCCACTAAGTGTAGTTGCAATACCTTAGTCTATGGTGTATATCCCTTATTGAGTATCTGCAACCTTGCAGGTAGGTTTGCAGCTGGTATGTGTGATCTCATCACTTTAGCGACATCAATGTACATTCTGAAAATCGATTATTCTTTCACTTCACATTTACATTTGTGGAGTACAAGAATCAATATGATACACAGTGTGAACACACCACGACAATTCGTCATTCCCTTAGAAAATACTTTTTCTTATCTCCCCCTAACGACTGGAAGACTGTCTCATTAAAGTGATAACCTGTAAATCTAGCGGTAAGAGATCTCCTGCCAAAGGTTTTAAAATGCGGATAATTGTTGGAAATTCTTGTCCAACATAATCATTTAATCATTTCGATGACCCATCATAGTACGATGTGGAGTCGTAAGGGAACATATATAGTGCAACCAAAAATGCGTAAAAACACAAAATGTCAGGCTATATCCAGTTACCAACTGGTATGCAAAGAATGGTTGAACAATTGTGGTTCTAAAACAAATAAGTGAAGATGCGTGCAATATTGCATATTCCCCAAGCAGTTAAAGGTAGGTTTGTACGCATAACCATGCCTTAGGCACCATATGTAACCTTTGATGATAGCCTTTGCGAGACCATAGGGTATAGGATACTCTACATTGATCCTATTAAACATGCAATAACCATCAAGTCCTTTTGATGTATACTCTATAGCATTTATAAGGGGTGGTGAGTCCTTACATGTATAATGTGTGCTAGTAGTTTTCCCAGCGCAACATTACTTGGGAACTATAACTAGTCCAAAATGTCAAAAAAATCCACGAGAGCCATAAGTCACTTTAATGGTCCGTATTCTGCACAGATATTTTTCTAAATATAACCTCGTTTTCTTTGTAATATGGATTGTTTACTATTTGCATCTTAGGATGGTCTCAGTCCTATTTTACTGAAGGCTTTGTGAAATGACGGATATGATCTCTTACTTAAAAGCATAACGGGAAGGGGGGTTGTGCATCTAGTTCTTTAGAGAACACTTATTGAGAGATATGTTGTTACTTCGCATTATGTAAACCTTTTTCCTGTTTCCTCGTCCACTCAAACACAGTGATGTACGTATGAGTCCTTTCAAAACGAAACATCATGTCAAAACCAAAGTGCCTTTATGGTTATGTCAAAGTCTGTATGAGTCAATTCCCAATATTTGATCGTCGAAGTCAATATGGATTCAATAATCCAAATATTATAGTGATTTACATTTAGCTATACTGACTCATTAGTTTCTCTAAGATATATTTCCTTCCAAATATATTAGAGACTATAAAAGATGCAATCAATTACATTCTCATCATTGTGAGTTTCCATATGATATCCACTTGCATGAGTCTTTTTGGAATTTAACAAGGTGATTATCTCTCGGTACATATAAAGCTTTTGTGACTTTTAATCTTTGTTCCATCTTGGAAACAAAATTTGAGCATTGCTTCGCTCGATGACCCAATCATCGTAGTCACATTATAAGGAAATAGTTCAACAACTAATTTAAATTCCTTAAGAGTTTCGTGTAATAAGTGGTGTGACCTTATTACGTAACAAAAGAAAATCTATCTCATTTTCTTTAGAGTGTTACCGCTCATGAAGATGATATAATTTTCATCATAATGTACGAATGATCCTTATAACTCAAGTACTTTTGAGTATATATCAAGTTCCTTAGAGTATTTCAATCTCATGAAAATGATATACATTTCATTCCATAAGTGCATACAATGAATTTAATTCTTCACAAAAAATATTTCTTTATTTTAGCTAATGAAATATATGTCAAACTATCATGTAGAGATCAAAATGTAGAATCTAACCATACGAATTCGATTGAATAAAGGTAAGAAAAAATGCGTAAGTGTATTGACTTGGATAATTTCTAGTTTCCATTAATGTTGATGTCTAGGTCATGACCTTCTCCAAGAATATAGTGTGTTCGTTTTCCTTTAAACTCCTTATATCTCTTTTAGTTGACTACTAATATATGATACTTGCATTACAACGCTTGTATCATTCTCAGTAAAATGCTTATACCAAGATTTACAAACCTCATTGGTATGAGTCAGCATTACATCTTTGTCCCATTATAGGTAGATACATTTACTTTGTATCATTACTACTAGAGCCAGAATTACATCTCTGACTCATGGAAACCTTAGTGAGTTTCTTTCCACAAAACGTGAGGTGTGCTTTTAATTACAACATATCATTCTCAAAGTTATTGATTTATTATAGTCTAAAAAGTGGATTACATCCCACTTTACATTCAAGTTTTGGGGGAAAATGAATGCTTCGAAAAACTTCCTTCAAAGCAATACATCGTCTGAAGTGAATATGTCGCCTTGGAAATGTTAAAGGTCTCTTTGAAAGGTGTATCTTTATAAGTTGGAGATTTTTATGAAGAAAGTACTGTAGTTGTGTACACAAACTTCCACATCATAGACTCTTTAGTAGTGCTCAAGTACTTCTGAGTTCAAAAGGTCAAATTAGAGTCGAATTGGTTTAGTCAAAGTCTGGTCAACGATTCGGTCAAGACCCGGTCCATTGGGTTGACAAGGTCATGTTTAATGAATATAAACATATATGGTCCATTATATATGAAATATTCAGGCCCATTGATAATAAGTGGGTAACTATTACCATATGAGCCCAAAGCATATCGTTAACCCTAAAAATTGAAAAAAATCTTCTTTCAACTGTTCTGATCGACAGATAAATACATTATAGTCCGATCATGATGAAATTGTTATTGTAGATTCACCAAAATGTTTTGACAAACATATTAAAATTTCAAAGACATCCAACGGCTAGATAAAAACATATTTGTGACGACGTATAACTATTCCAATTCACGTTTCTGTGGACATAGCGGGAAATATCACGTACTTTGGAGTATTTTCCATGGTTGGATCTTTATAAGTTTTACAGTATATCCATGGGGATAACATATACCACATATAAAAATTACAGAATAATCCAATGGTTAAAATTATACTAAACTTAAGTTTTTCGACGATGTTATAATTAGGGTTTTCTAAACGAAGACAGTTCTACTAAAATTAGAATTTGGAGATTGCATCATATTCCGATTTGATTGCCATTTTAACATCGTAAATAAAGACTAGTTGGGTTGAACATACTAAATTGTCATGAAAATATAACGGTGAAATCTATACGTTTTATAATCATGATTTCGTGGAACCCTAATATATACTATGAAACGAAATTTCTTTGTTCAAAAGAAATACTGGTAACGCATCCATGCAAAAAGAAAATCAACCGATCCAATATAGCTCTGGGTATAGCTTCGTGCATGATAACGTGTTGTAGTAGAATATTAGGGGGAAAAGGAAGAGGCAGAGAAGAGAAGGATTTCTATTGATTAACCTATTACATAGGTAAAGTATCCTTTATATACATTTAAAGAGAAACCCTTAGGCTTTTAGTTGGACAACACACCCATGGACCATAGGCCCTACAACAACTTCCTCCAACGTAACATAATTTCTTTGTTCTTCCAACATAATGTAAAGAAATATTAAGGGTCCTCTGTCCCCGTAAGTATGTCCCTCTGTACCCTCCGATAGAACTCTGTCATCTTTCCTACTATATTTAAATTTACTACTCTCTTTTCTTTCCATATTTTGTTCCGTTACCAAACATGGACAGGAAACAATAACCCATTTTTTCCTTTGCTCTCAAGAATCAAATTCATTTTCTATTTTTTCGCTCCATCAGAAAGAACCAAGTTTTACTTTTTCGTTTTCGCAAAATTAATTAGCTTTGTATTTCTCAATGTTATGATAATAGTAGGATCGCTAAGTTCAATACGTTCTTATTTAATCATCAAGTTAATTGGTTTCTTAGACGATCAAGGATCCTTTATTTTTATGAGGTGATTTGAGGTTAAAAGTGTTAGAAAAAGCCGGTTTTCTATTAACATTAAAAGTGTTTGGACCATGATTTGATCCCTGGACCTATTGTACACTAGATGTTTTCTTCATTTGAATTGATAAAACATTAGTCCCAGATAAACTAAACACTAATGGTGGGTTTGGACGCAGAACATTAAAAGTGGAACTTATGGGTTCAGAGGATTTGGTGGAATTACATTTCCTTTGGTACGTTTGGTATCCCAAATCCCCAGGAATCAGGTTTCCTACGGGAATCTCAAAGGTTTTATGGATCCACATTTTTAATCCTAAAATTTCATATATATACAATTTTACTATTCTGAGGGTAATACCAAACAGTAAACTCTATAACACACTAGGGATTTGCATGAATCTCGGGATTTATAATCGGATGGGATTATAAATTCCTCGGAATCGTGAATTCTGCAACCAAACCCACCATAAGAGTTGTTAGACTTAAATACCACGGGTTTTGACTAAATGGCATGACCGTTTAGGTCTACACATTTTTGTGTGAGGGAGAAAACCTAGACTAGAGCAAGGTTGCTTTAGATGCAAAAGCATCTACATTTTGTTTCATGTATGACTTTGTGTTGCACTATTTTTCACTAAACATTTACCATTACGCGTACGCGTGAGAATATTTTGTTTCATGTCTGACTTTGTCTTGCACTGTTTTTCACTAAACATTTACCAGTACGCGTGCACGTGAGAATCTACTCAATTTTTTTCTGTCATACGCATGGGTTTTTCCCTCTTATTTATAACGTTTTGAACACTATATAAGAGAGTAGTCTTCATCTTATTTTGAACACACATAGAAACAACTCTACTTCCGTAAACAATTTTACTGTTGAGTTTTTCTCTGTTTTTAGTTTCATTAATAAATGTCAAGTTCTTAGGGCGCTCTCTTGTATGCTACAATGAGGAACCTAACGATAATTTTATCCTGGAGGCAGCTCATCGATGAAGCTACAACATCTCTCTGTTTAGAGGAATAGCAAGCGATATCGTCTTTAGGATATATCATATGTGCCTCTATTTTTTCTGCTACAATTATTGTTGTTGCGTCCGAAATTAAACCATTGGCTCGAGCTAAGTATTATTCTCAGTATTTTACAAGTGTTGTTATTATTTCCAACAAAAAGGTAACTACCACTTTCATTTGGAAGAAATCATTATAAACCATATCCAGGATCTATTATTTTTGTCTTTACTAATAAGACTAGAGTCACGAACTTGCCTGTATATCATGTCTGATCTGTCTAATGTGATTAAACGGGAATCTGATTCATTCAAAGATTAAAGAATTTATCCTTATAAAAGATCCTTATTAATCAATAATTAGGTCGACCGAGCGAAGCGAGGGAGGACTCAATATATGGTGATTTTGTGTCAATGTGGCACATGACTTTTTTTTCCAATTTGACAAAATAGATTGGATTTGGTATCGTACCTTGAAAATTTCCAAATTGTCCCTCCCTTTTAGTTCAATTACTATCACTCCTTGTGTGTCCTAATTTTTTAGGGGTATAATTGGTAACCAAACTTTAATATAACATATCTAAAAATCCATGCCTTGACATTTTACAAATTTTATCTCGTTGGAATGGTTTTAAAATGATCTACCCAATGAGCTCGAACAACAATATCAAATTAATTTAGAGTTTTTATGCAAAATTCCGAGGTATTTATCATTTTAGGCACAATTTTGGAAAATAGATATATACATCCATTATGCAAACCACCACAAATGATACATAATACTTTATGTAGCTATATTTTGGTTTATGCATCAACTTAATTTCCGTTGCAACTAATAAAACGATGTACTCCATTCGCTTCAAGAAAAGTAATACTTTTACTTTAAATACAATTTTCGAAAATTTAATGCATAGCTATTATGCAAACCACCACGAAGGATGCATAACACATTATGCAGTCATATCTTTGTTTATTCATCGGATAATGTTCCGTTTCAGAAAAATGATACTTTCGTCCCGTGTCAGGAAAAATTATACTTTCACCCCGTATCAAAAAAAATGAAACTTTCGAACCGTGTTAGGAAAAATGATACTTTCGCGTCGATTTTTTCGATCGGCTGTCCCACTGCGGCAGCGGTCATCTAGTACTTATCATCATTTAAGATATTTAAAGAATTTAATAATCAAGAATAACGAACAAATCCACACATTGATTATCTTCTTTTTGTATAAAACCTAAATCAAACCACAGCTAAATAATTAAAACCTAAAACAAACCACAGCAAAATAATTAAAGTGATTAATTTCTTTTGTACGAACAAACCGTTGAGATCCTCAGTTTTGTTCGTGGTTCAAGTGATTGTTTCTTTTTTGTTTTTTTTCTCCTATAGGAATAGAATAGATAGTTATTTCTGCGGCAAAAAACTTTGAAATCGGTAGAACTATAAGAATTAACTAGCACAAGCCACGTGGGGGTGAGAAATTGATATTCATTTTCTTTCCTTATTTGATAATAAGGGTGTGAAATATGGAAAGATTATACAGAGTCGGTAAATCCTAATATGGTATGACAAATGCCAATGCAGAAATATTATTGGCAAGCACAGACAACACAATTTGTTATGCGCACAGACGATCTGGACCCAAGAAATGCATTTCCTAAAACAATTCACTAAAAGTAAGAAATTCTAATCATCTGGGGTTAGCCCAGTTGGTCAGAAGCCTGACTCTCAAGGAGGAGGTCAGGAGTTCGAGTCTCCGCTCAAACATTGGATTACTCCTGTAATTATACTAACTTTACTATGGGGTTCATGGGGCCGAGTTTGCTCAGTGGGGAGTAAGCCGATGGTCACGCTGCCAGGGGCAGGACGGGCCTATGTCTAGTTTAAAAAAAAAAAAAAAAAATTCTTCTATGAAAAGATAACAAAATATTCACCACAGAAAATAACTTTTCACCACGCTTTACATTAAGGATACTTTAGTACTCTGTACTGTACGCTTTAAATTAAGTATACTTCACCACAGAAAATAACTTTTCACCACTGCATGTGCTCATAATGAAGAGCCCTAAACCAACTTTTCTTCTTCATCAGGTATTTGTCTTTCTTATTATCTCCCTACTAGCCATATTGCCTAACCCAATTTTATCTAAAAAACAACTGCAACCTTTACCTTAAAACATTTAGAGGGGTGTCGTAAAGGTCAGACTGTAAAAGGTTTGCATGAAATAAAAAACTATCTCAAGAAATTTGGTTATACTAACGTGGTGGCTAATATCAATGATTATCACGAAGACGACGATAAGTTCGATGACGTTTTAGAGTCAGAGATCAAGGTTTATCAACTGAATTATAATCTTGGCGTCACTGGGAAGTTAGACACAAGAACTCTAGAACAGATGATGTTGCCTAGATCTGGAGTGCCAGATATCGATAACAATGGCAGAAGTTCAATGAGATGGAATCTCTATCATGGAGGACGCGTGGGTATAAACTTCAATTTTTCGATGGAAAACCTAAATGGCCACCTTCCAAATACAATCTAACTTACAAATTCACCCTTGATGGCACTGTAACTGAAATAGATAATCAGACCCTAAGTTCTGTTTGTGCGCGAGCTTTCGCAACATGGGCAGCTGTGAGTCATTTTCAGTTTAGGGAGGTGGGAGAAGGTGAATATGCTGATATCTTTATTGGCTTTCGTAGAGGTGCTCATGGTGATGGTCATCCTTTTGATGGGGCAGGAGGGAAAATCGTTGCTCATGCTTTTCATCCAACAGATGGAAGACTTCATTATGATGCGGATGAGAATTGGGGCACTGATCCAGCATCAGATGAGATTGATTTAGAATTAGTTACTCTTCATGAAATTGGACATATTTTAGGGTTAGGACATACTTTCGATGAGGAAGCTGTTGGATTAACTTCAACATAGAAGTCACTAACAAGCTAGTTAGGACAAGATTAGGAAATTGATGTAATCCTAAGGGAATTAGAAGTCATCTAGTTCTAAGAAAAGGAAAGACATGTAATAAGGTAATAGGACTAGGAAAAGGAATTCATTGTTTTATATATATATGATCACCAAAGTTGTGATTGATCATATGAGCAAGATTAGAGCTTGTGTTTAGTTTTGAGAGATTTTCTAAACATCAATAAAGAGAGTTGTCTTTATATAAGCTAAGATTGATCTTGCAGTTGCCATTAATTGGTATCAGAGCTTGTTTCTGAGCCATGGAAAACGAAACCACCATTGTGGGTGCAAAACAGTTCACGCCACCATCAATACAAGTTCCAATCCTCAACGCCACAAACTACACAGTATGGGCCATGAGAATGAAGGTACTGATGAAAATCTACAAGGTGTGGGATACAATTGAACCATGAACAGATGATGCAGATAAGAACAACATCGCTATAGGATTACTCTTTCAAGCAATACCAGAATGTCTTGTTCTACAAGTTGGTGAACAGGAAACTTCAAAAAAAAATTGGGATGCAATAAAGGCACGTAATCTCGGAGCTGATCGAGTTAAAGAAGCCCGTCTGCAAACCTTAATGTCTGAATTTGAAAGAGTGAAGATGAAAGACACTGATACTATTGATAGATTTGCAGGAAAGATATCAGAGATAGCCTCAAAAGCTGCGTCACTTGGACATTGATGAAGATAAACTGGTAAAGAAGTTTCTCAATAGTTTACCAAGATCCAAGTATATTCATATCATAGCTTCTCTCGAACAAGTCTTAGATTTAAAGAAGACTAGCTATGAAGATATAATTGGAAGATTGAAAGCATATGAAGAGAGAATCCTTGATGAAGAAAACAATGGAGAAACACAAGGAAAACTCTTGTACACAAACTCTTACCAACAAAACTCTGCGACAAGAGGAAGAGGTCGTGGAAGAGGTGGTAGAGTAAACAGAGGCCGAGGAATGGGAGGAAGGTTTAACTCACAAGATAGAACAACAAGTCAGAATGATCAAAACCAAGGGAAAGAAAAGAAGGATAGATCAAACATTATTTGTTACAAATGTGATAAACCAGGACACTTCTCCTCTGTATTCCCTGAAAGAATACAAAAAATGGAAGAAGCAAACAAGAATGAAACAAGGGAAGCAGATACAGCTCTTTTCATGCACAAAGTTGTATTCTTAAACGAAGGGAAACTAATACCAAAGAACTACGAATCAAAGGATGGTGAAGAAGGAATCTGGTATTTAGATAATGGAGTCAGCAATCACATGACTGGTAAGAGACACTACTTTTCTGAACTCAATGAGAAAATCAAAGGACAAGTGAAGTTTGGGGATGGATCTTCTGTAGAAATTGAAGGGAAAGGATCAAATTCTATTTCAGAGCAAGACCGGAGAACAGAAGCTTGTCATAAACATCTACTTCATCCCAAACTTACAAAGCAACATTCTAAGTTTAGGACAAGCTACAGAAGTTGGATGTGATGTTAGAATGCGACAAGATTATCTAACAGTTCATGACCCAAGTGGAAGACTTTTAGTTAGATTCTCACGCTCACAGAATAGAATCTACAAGATAAGTCTCATGATTGGAAGGCCATTGTGTCTGAATATGAGATTGGAAGATCAGACATGGAAATGGCATGCAAGATTAGGACTCATAAGCTTTAGAACTTTAAAGGCAATGTCTCAGAACAAGATGGTTCGAGGGCTACCACAAATAAACGATGAATCAAGGATCTGTGAATCATGTTTAGTTGGGAAACAAACGCGTCAAGGTTTTCCAAAAGAAACAACATTCAGAGCCTCAAAGCCATTAGAGCTTCTTCATGCTGATTTATGTGGTCATATTACACCACAAACCCTTGCAAATAACAAATACATATTTGTTATTATAGATGACTTCTCAAGATATATGTGGTCTATTCTTATGAAAGAAAAGAGTGAAGCATTTGACAGATTCAAATCTTTCAGAAATCTGATAGAAAAAGAGTTAAAAGAGGAGGTCAAAATGCTTAGAACTGATAGAGGAGGAGAGTTCACTTCCTTAGAGTTCAACAAGTTCTGTGAGTCAAATGGAATCAAAAGGAAACTCACAGCACCATATACACCACATCAAAACGGAGTGGTGGAGAGGAGAAACAGGACTCTAATGGAGATGACAAGAAGTTCTTTAAAGGCTATGCAGGTACCTAATTATCTATCGGGAGAAGCTGTACGACACTCCACATACCTAATAAACAGGATACCTACGAAAGCTCTGAAAGACATGACTCCATATGAAAGTTTGCGAAAGATAAAACCAAACATAGATCATTTAAGAGTGTTTGGTTGCAAAGCATACACAAAAGTTGATTCTGCAACTCTTAAGAAATTGGATGATCGATCTCAGACTCTTGTGCATCTAGGAATTCAGACTGGATCCAAAGATTAAAGATTATTCAATCCAATAAAGAAAAGAGTAATAGTGAGTCGAGATGTGGTATTCGATGAAAAAGCAAACTGGGACTGGAAAGAAACTAATGATGGACCAAGTAGGGATCCAGGAATGTTTCACATGATATGGGGTCAATTAATTGATGAAGGAGAAGGACCCATAACCATCAACACTGAAGAGAATCACTATGATAATCAAGAAGAAGAAGAAAATATTGAAAACACTGAGAATAACGTAGAAGAAGAAGAAAAAAACCAAGAAGCTCAAGATATCCCACCACTGCGAAAATCAACAAGACAGACTCAAAAGCCACAGTATCTGGAGGATTATGTTCTTCAAGCTGCAGAAGAATGTGAGATTATGCTACTTTCTGTTAATGATGAACCAAGGAAATTTCAGGAAGCAAAGGTCTCGACTAAATGTACACAAGCATGTAGAGAAGAAATTATTTCAATCAACAGAAACAAGACTTGGTTTCTAGTTGATAAGCCAGGTGGGGTAAAAGTGATTTGCCTCAAGTGGATCTTCAAGGTTAAAAGAAATGCTGATGGAACTATTAACAAATATAAGGAAAGACTTGTAGCTAAGGGATACGTTCAAGAATCAGGCATAGACTTTGATGAAGTTTTCGCACCAGTTGCTAGACTAGAGACAATTCGTCTCTTTATAGCAGAAGTTGCATCAAACTCTTTGGAAATACATCATTTAGATGTAAAGACGACATTCTTGCATGGCGAACTAAGTGAAGATGTGTATGTTGAACAACCAGAAGGTTTCGAAGTAAAGGGACAAGAATATAGAGTTTACAAGTTGACAAAATCTCTCTATGGTCTAAGACAAGCCCCTCGAGCCTGGAATACAAAGTTAGATCAAATCTTAAAGGGAATGAGATTCATAAAGTGTTCTAATGAAACTTCTGTATACAGAAGAGAAGAAAAGGGAACGCTTCTTGTGATTGCAGTCTATGTAGATGATCTATTTTTGACTGGCAACTCCCTTAAGGTGATCAATGAGTTCAAGAGAGAAATATCATCAAAGTTTGAGATGTCAGACCTCGGAAAACTCACTTATTACCTTGGCATAGAAGTCCATCAAGGAGTAGATGGGATTCTGATTAAACAAGAAGCTTATGCAAAGAGAATTCTGAAAGAAGCAAGACTCGAAACTTGTAATCCAACAAGAATTCCAATGGAATTTGGACTGAAAATTTCAAAAGCACAAGAGGAGCCTGAGATTGATCCAACGAGTTATAGAAGAAATGTTGGATGCCTAAGATACTTATTACACACAAGACCAGATTTGGCTTTCTCTGTGGGAGTAGCAAGCCGTTATATGCAGAGTCCACGCAAGTCTCATGGTGATGTAATAAAGCAGATATTGAGATATCTAAGAGGAACAATCAGCTGTGGATTGAAGTATGGTCGAGGAGGATCAAAAGGAATTGTTGTATATAGTGACAGCAGTCATAATATTGACCAAGATGATGGAAAAGGTACAACTGGTAATATATTTTATCTAGGAGAAGCACCTATTACATGGTGTTCACAGAAGCAAGACACTGTTGCCCTCTCATCCTGTGAAGCTGAGTCTATGGCTGCAACAAAAGCAGCTAAACAATCAATATGGCTTCAAGAATTATTGGGTGAAATCAAAGGAAGAGAACCTGAAAAAGTTCTCATCAAGATTGATAATAAGTCTGCAATTGCACTCACTAAAAATCCAGTGTTTCATGGGAAGACGAAACACATTCACAAAAGGTATTATTTCATACGAGAATGTATCGAGAAGGAGATCATCAACGTTGAAAACATACCAGGAACTGAGCAGAAAGAAGATATATTGACAAAGGCATTAGTTTGGATCAAGTTTGAAGAAATGAGACAACTGATTGGAGTACAAGATATGTTACGGGTAAGGTTGAAGCTTAACGGGGAGAATGTTGGATTAACTTCAACATAGAAGTCACTAACAAGCTAGTTAGGACAAGATTAGGAAATTGATGTAATCCTAAGAGAATTAGAAATCATCTAGTTCATAGTTCTATATATATATGATCACCAAAGTTGTGGTTGATCATATGAGCAAGATTAGAGCTTGTGTTTAGTTTTGAGAGATTTTCTAAACATCAATAAAGAGAATTGTCTTTATATAAGCTAAAATTGATCTTGCAGTTACCATTAGAAGCCGTCATGTTTCCGACTATTGGACATGGGGTGACAAAGAGGCAACTAGGTTCCGACGATATTAATGGTGTTCAAACTTTGTATGCTTAAACTTTTCCAAAATACCATATAATTTCCCTCAATATAATGATTCATTCCATGAGCACTATACATTTAAATGGAATATAAGAAAATTAATCTTCATTTATATATGTACTCTTCTCCACATACGTCTTTCCCTTCTTTCTTGAAACGCAATCTTTTTGTTTAGCGTGCTTTCATCGGTCTGGTCATATGCTTTAATATCATGACTTGGGCTTTAAACTCCCCTTTAGACAACACATCAAGTCTGCTTAATTAAGTTATGTCTGGCTGGTTTACCAAGCCGCACAGTAGTTCTTGACTGCGATTCTCAAATGTCCAGGTTTGGACATTTTCTTATCTAGTTTGTCAGTTCGAGCACTCCTTTATGGTTTCCAAGTTCCCTATTAGAGCACTCCACTGGACTTGCCCTTAGATGAGTAGTACACTAGTAGTGATTTTGTTGTTAGTCCATTTAAGCACATTATTTTGAGAAATCACTACCAATATTTGGATCTAACACTTGTCGGGAAACCATCAAACGTGGAACATCCCTAATGTGTTCCAACGAAATTGGGAGTTGAGGGTACATTATATCTGTTAGATAACGATTCATTTCCGTCAACAATTTATTAGTTGTTCTTCAATTGCTTGCCCAAAACGAGGTCACTGGAAGCCACTTGAAGAATGTGGGTATGTTTGTCTGTACCAGGAAACAAATATGTGAAAGTTAAAATTCCTAACATTTCCGCTTGTTATCTTGGAAACTTGTATTTAGTGTCCCAAAGCGTATAAACATAACTAGCCCGTATTTTTCAAAACTTTGTAAAATATGACACCATCCAAACTTATTTTCTATTTTCGAAGAGAAGGTTATATTAAAAAGAAAAAGGAAAACCAAGGTTATTACAACACAAATTACAAACACATACTCCAAAATTAGATTAGGATCAACATACTTAAGAGTATCGTTGTCACAAGACCATAAGACTACCAATTGCTTAACCAAATCAATATTTCCTTGCACACTCTTGTGTCGACCTCCAAATACTCTTTCATTCCTTTCCTTCCATAAGATCCAACAAGCCGCATAATGTAAGATACACCAAACATCTTTACCTCTCCCTTGCAACACATTGTTCGACCATGCTTCAAACAGCCGAAGCAAAGTTCTTGGCATTGGCGACGCTATCTTGAAAGCTTTAATGAAATATTTCCAAATCTCAAAAGAGTACTTACAGTGGATAAACATGTGATTTTACGACTACCTATTCTCATTGCACAAAACACACTGAACCAAACTTAACAGGAGCTAAAAACTGTTACAGACGTGGGAGGACACAAGATGTAAAGTGAATGAATCGACCCGTTGGGACACCTGGAAAACTAGCTAATGAATAAGGATGGAAATGAAAACCCTTCCTTCAAATTTTTCATTGAAAAATTGGGGACAGATAACCAAAGAGAACATTGGAAATTTGGGGACATATAATCAAAGAGAACCGTCACTGTACCAGAATAAGTAATGGAGAACAAATTAGAAGAATGCAATTCGGAGATTGAACATGTTGGGAAGGAAAGAAAAAGATGAGAATTAGATGAAAGTATAAAGGTTTTGAAAAGGAAAAGTAGATAGAATGCTCTGAAACAGAGTTCTATTATAACTTGATAATAATAATTGTATCTTTAAACAAAGAATAAGCCTGATTATATAGGCATGAAATAGAGTTCTAAAAGAAGAAGAAAACATTAAAACAGGAAACAGGGAGACTTGAGAATCGTCGTCAGGAGTTCTCCAATAAGGAAACAATAAGAGTTGTGAAAATAGGCCAACTAGAATTCTAGAAAGAAAGAAAGAAGAATGTAAGAGATGTTCTACATCAGTCCTCCCTTCTTGGAAAATAACTCGTCCTCGAGTTGATCAACTTCACCATGGAATGTAAAGATTTCCTGCACATTAAATATGTTAGAAATGTTCCAGTTTGCAGGAAGATCCACCACATAAGCATTGTCACTTATTTTCTTTAAATTTTTAAAAGGTTTGTATTTCTTCGTCATAGTTTTGTTGTAAGTACCAGTTCGAAAACGCTCTTTCCGAAGATGTATCATCACAATCTCTCCTTCTTCAAAACTCTTAAACCGTTTGTGTTGATCATCTACAGCCTTATACTTAGCATTAGAATCTTCAAGTTTATTTTTGACCTCATTATGAAGTTGAGAAGCCTTTTCAAGTAGTTGATCAGCCTTTTCATGAGACTTGGAAGGTTTAGGTAACACAACCAAACCCAGTATATAATTTGGTACTTTCGAATAAACGATAGCAAATGAAGATTTACCTGTAGAACGATTCACAGAGGTATTGAAATTCCATATGATGAAGAAGCGTTTCTCATTGCTTTTCTTGAAACTCAGCAATCTTAGCATGAATTAAATTCCCCAATGATTTGTTGACAACTTAAGTTTGCCCATCAATTTATGGATGTGCGACAGTACTATATTGTAATTTAGTCCCCAATCTCATCCACATTGATTTCCAAAAATAACTAAGAAACTTAGTATCACGATCTGAAGTGATAGACTTAGGCACTCCATGCAAACGTACTATCTCCTTGAAAATAAATAAGACACATTGGAAGCATCAGTAGTCTCCTTACAAGCAACAAAATATGCCATTTTTGAATATCTATCAACAACGACCATAAGTGAATCATTCCCTTTAATTGTTCTTGGCAACCCAAATATAAAATCCATTCTCGTATCAACCCATGGAGCTTCAGGAACTGGGAATGGAGTATATAAGCCAGTGCTTTGAATGGTACCTTTGGAGTGTTGGGACACCATGCATTTCTGAACAAATTTTTTCACATCTCTTTTTAAAGAAGGCCAAAAATATCGACCAAAATAACCATCAAATCTACTGCCATGAAGTTCATGAATTAAATGAAGTCGCAAAGAACCTTATGGAATACAAAGAAGATTACCTTTGAAGAGAAATCCATCTTGGATAAGAAAATCATCAATCCCAGAAGACATATTTCCACATTTCTCCATTTTTGTCATAAAATCATCATCATCAACATATAAGTATTTGATGTAATCAAAGTCTACACTCTCATCACAAATAATGACACTAAGGTGAGAAGTCTACTCAATGCATCATCTACCTAGTTTATTTTACCACTCTTGTATTTAATAGAGAAGGTATACTGATTTATGGTAGATAACCATCTGTCATGCATTCAATTTACCTTAGCAAATGTCTGCAAAAAAATCAAATCTTAATTGTCAGTATTGAAAACAAACTCACTATGCACCAAATAAGGATGCCAGTGTTTCAATGCTTGAACGAGAGTATATAATTCAAGATCATAAGTGGACCATTCCTCTTAGCTTCTGTGTTTTTTCACTATGAAAAGCAACTGGTTGATCACTTTGAGATAATACAGCTCCAATCCCAACAATGGAAGCATCACACTCAACTTCAAAAGGCTTAGTAAATTCTGGCATTGCAAGAATCGGTGCACTACATAATTTTTCCTTGAGAAAATTAAAACTTTTATCTTCTTTCTCAGTCCAAAGAAATTTTTCTTGTTTCAAACAATCAGGGACTACAGCAGTTATAGAACTAAGGTTGCAAATAAAACGCTTACAGAAAGATGCCAAGCCATGAAAACTTCTAACATATTTAATACATTTTGGAGTAAGCCACTCAGATATTGCTTTAATATTTGAATCTTCCACTGAAATTCCTTGATCAAAAATAACATAACCCAAAAAAATGACTGAAGTTGTTAAGAAAGTACACTTTTTAAGGTTCACATAGAGTGCATTATCATTAAGATCTTGAAATACTTGAGAAAGATGAGAAAAATGTTCCTCCTCATTACGACTTTAAATCAAAATTTCATCAAAATACACAATGATGAATTTAGCAAGGAAAGGTTGCAGTACTTGATTCATTAATCTCAGGAAAGTGCTGGGTGCATTTGATAATCCAAAAGGCATAACTAACCACTCATATAATCCATCACGAGTTTTGAAAAATGTCTTCCACTCGTCTCCCATTCTAATGTGAATGTGATGATAACCACTGCGAAAATCAATCTTAGAAAACACCTTAGACCCAATAAGCATATCAATCAAATCATCCAATCTTGGTATAGGAAATCTATAGGGAATATTGATTTTGTTTAGAGATATACAATCTATATACATTCTCCAACCTCCATCTTTCTTATCAACAAGAAATGATGGACTAACACAAGGACTCTTGCTCAATCTAATCAATCCTTTCTCCAATAAATCATTTACCTGTCCTTGCAAAATCTCATGTTCCTTAGGGCTCAATCTGTAATGAGAATGAATTGGAAGAGGTGCACCCTGAATGAAATCAATTTGATGCTATAAATCTCTCAAAGGTGGTAAAGACTTTGGAAGTTCATCAGGAAATAAAACATGAAACTGATTGATCAAAGGTTGCACTCTTTCTGGAATAATTATCATTAGCTTAGAAACGTCATGTGAATTAAGAGTATGCGTTCGAAGTTATTTCACAATTCTATCTACTAATGCACTTGTCTTGTCATCGCTATGCTTTTTGTAAATGGTTGTAGATTTAGAAGGAACCAAAATTTTCTTCTTGCCATCCTTGAAAAAGGTATATGTATTCTCAAAACAATTGTGAACTTCGCACATATCATACTGCCAAGGTCTTCCATGTACTAAATGTGTAGCAGTCATATTGATAACATCACATAAAACTGAATCTTGATAACCCTTAAGTGCAAACTCAACAAGACATTGGTGAGTAATTTTCTAAGAAGAAGAACTATTGACCCATCCTACTGAATAAGGATGAGTAGAGTAATTGTTAATCTTAGCTTTTAAACTACCTTAGCTTAAATATAGTTATCCATGCTTCCAATATCCATTATCAGATCACACTAACTCCTTTAATTAAGCACCACGTTCTGAAAATACTATTTTTTTGTGAAAAAGAAGGTTGAGAAAGCAATAAAGGTCGAATTATACCCATAAGATGTTCATTGTACAACTCTTCAACCACTTCATTATTCTCTTCTTCATCCTTAGACTTATCTAAGTTATTATAATCATCATTAATCGAACCACTATACTTACTTGTATTTTATGGTTCTTCATCTACTAACCAATGGACTCTACGACACTCAAAAGAAGTATGTCCAGGAAATCGGCATTTGTTGCACTTTTCTCCTCTGAATTTGGCATAAGGATCTTGTATTTTTTGTAGGGGTGGAAAAGGTGTTTGAATTTTACTGGGAAGACGAGTATTTGAATTGTTACTTGGATGAGAAGTAATAGTATGAGGTTGTTGTACAGGTTGAAATTCAACAGGATTAGGAAGAATATGTGAAAAATTCTTTGGTATTGATGAATTAGTAAAATTGGTAGTTCGAAACTGTTGTCTACTAGAAATATCATCTTGATAATAAGGATTTTCTCCGTAATTATTGAAAGAAGAAGAAGATTTGAAATTACCTTGATATTTGGAACTTCGTCTTGATGAAAACCTTTGAGAACGAAAAACACATCGTTCTATTTTGATAGCTTGTTGTATAGATTCATCCATGGTAAAAACTGATTGAGTCATTCCTGAATCAATCGATTCAATCCTTCGATAAATCTAACACAAGTTGATCCTCAGTTTTAT